>NC_090268.1:333364311-333675911 GCF_040414725.1 Anabrus simplex
GAAGACTGTAGTGAATGTAAAATAGGCATTACGTTTTATTCTAAATTATATGACCCTCCATCAAACGTCAGTATTCTTGGTTCTCGTTGCAATTCTAAAACTTGAACTTAATTCGCATCGTTATCAATAAACTCAGCTGATTGTCCGTTTTATTGGCTTCTTGTGATGTCCACACTGGAGTGTGCTAACATAGCTAACGGCGCATGAGATTGGAAAGAGTATATCGAAGTTCAAAATTAGTAACTTTAGCCCGAAAAATGTAGGTTTTGGAAAATTATGATAAAAATATCGAATTAGAAACATATTGAATGTTGATTCTTTGCCTTTGCTTGACTCCTGGCTCGCAAGGCCTCCTCTACTACTACTACTACTGTTTTGCAGTGATGAAAACATCAGGTAGTGGTGAAGGGGGTGGGGTGTTACATGATAGCCGGCTGTCATTGTCACTTGGTTCTCACCAAGGCGACCGCGGTTCGAACCCCAACCAGTAGACGTGAGATTTTTGAAAACAAGTGTAACATTCCTGTGGACCTGTGGTTCAGAATTTATGTACAACTGGAGGTACCATGGCTACGATTACGATATCAACACCCACATAAAACTACAAGATTGACTGACTGGTTGTTTGAGAACATTAGGATTCCCAGGTTTAGTTGCCTTCTTCTCATGTAACCCTTGCTTCATATTTTAAACCATGTTTTAGGCCCTTATTCGGAGCCTCCGTGACTCACGCGGCAGCGCGCCGGCCTCTCACCGCTGGGTTCCATGGTTTATACCCCGATCACTCCATGTGAGATTTGTGCTGGGCAAAGCTGAGGCGAGACAGGTTTTTCTCCCGGTACTCCGGTTTTACCTGTCATCTTTCATTCCAGCGACACTCTCCAGTATCATTTCATCTGTCAGTCATTAATCATTGCCCCATAAGAATGCGACACGTTTCGGCAGCCGGCACAATTCGTACCTTCGTTGCTTCATTCATTTCATTGCTGATACGGTCGAATCACTGGAATCAGGCCGAGCATTTTCATTTCCTTAGACCCTTATTCCTCCCTCAATGTCTTTTCGATGTTCTTTTAATTTACCACCTTGGTTTCAGGCAACCACATCGACACAACGGTTTCTCACCTAGTTTGAACGTGGGGAAGCCACAGGAAATCATCTTCAGGGCTGCAGACGGCTGGTGTTGGAACCCATCATCTGATTAGAAGAATGATTATATTATCAAAAATAAAAGGGGTATAGTCATGTCACGAAGGTCATTAAATGAAAGGATTACTAGACGCCGTAAGAGTGACACCGTTGGAGACAAAAGAGAAATAGAATTGACCAAGGAATGTCGGACAGGGAAGATAAAAGAAGCCTTACACATGATACCCAATGCTCTTAACCTGAGACAATTTTAGGACGTAAAACTATTTTAAATACAGTCTACTATTGTTACCTTCATTGATCCGTCTCTGTCTTATCCTTGGCTTTGACAATATTATGAAAGTGACTGACGTACGAGTGATGCTAGTAATGCCATTCCTTCTGCAGCCAGTCTCGCCATGAATGGTGTGAAAATCTTGCTCATAGGGTCGGCTGGTACATGCATTTCAGTGGGATTGGCAGACTGATGTGTAATTGCAAATTCTGGCTCGGTGAAGAAAGCAACGGGAAACTACCTCGCTCCTCATTTCCCTAGTACGCCTCTTCAGTGATGCCTAGGCCATCTATGACAGCTGATGGCGAGCTGTTGAGGATCCAACCAGCCTTAGAGCTGAAGACTGAACATACGTATATACATACATACACTGAAGAAAATGGAAATGGCAACACCCAGAAGGAGTGGTGCTACATTGCTGCAATTGAACATGCAGGACGAGTGTTCGTTTGTGCTTCGAGGATTACACCTTCAGGTCTCTCTTACCGCAAGTTTGGACAACAATCAATACAGGATGTGCCCAACACGAGCTGCAATACATTGAAGAATTCGTCGAAGCATGGAGTCAATAAGGCCCTGGATCGCTTCCTGAGGAATTGTGGCCCATGTTTGCTGCACTGCACGGGTCAGTTGTTCCAGAGTTGTGGGTGGCTGAGGACGGTTGGCCTGTTGTCGACCCATCATGTCCCACACACACTCAATAGGACTGAGGTCCGGGGATCTGGCGGGCCATTCTAAGGTTGCGATGTCGTGGAGAGCTTGTCTGGAGATACGCGCAGTGTGAACCCGGGCATTGTCCTGCTGAAACAACCCATTAGCAATATTCGCGAGCATAGGGACAACCACTGGATTGAGTACCCTATCAACCCGTTGTCGAGCAGTCATAGTGCCCTCAACAAGCACTAACTGTGATTGCACATTAAAGCCAATAGCTCCCCAGACCATAATGCTTGGTGTTGGCCCTGTGTGCCTCTCGACAATAAGATCGGGGCGGTCCCTCTCCCCGGTACGTCGGCGCACACGATTCCGGTGATCAGTGTGGGCAAGACAGAAGCGCGATTCACCACTAAAGACGACTCTATGCCATTCATTGACCCACGTCAATCTTTCTCGACACCAAGACAGCCTTACACGTCGCTGGTGTGGGGTCAATGGAACACCTTCTGCAGGGACACGGGCTCGTTAGCCAGCTGCACGCAGGCGATTACCAACTGTTTGTTGTGTAACGTTGGGTGCCACAGCTGCTCGAATTTGCGCTGCTGTTGCATGGGGTTCCATCCGGGCCATCCGAATGATGCGGCGATCCTCTCTCACAGTTGTCTGTCGCGCTGGGTCTGTGCCAGGTCTACGAGTGTGGGTACCTTCATTTGACTACTGCTGCCATACACTTTGTACCGTAGATGCCTGTCGGCCAACACGTGCAGCGACAGTCCTTAGCGATAATCCAGCCTCACACAGCCCAATTATCCGAGCCCTCTCAAAAAGCTACAGTTGTTGATAGCGTGCTCTTCTCTGTCGTCGAGGCATGTTTGATGGGGAACACTTCACTGCACAAACTGCAAGTCAACTACGCTACATCAGAGTCCGTATACTGGAGTCGATTCCTCCGCGACCAATCACGTGGGGAGACCTGTAGCAACGATCCAATGGGTCTGAAACTTTGATCGTTTACATACCTACATGGCATCGTTCCATATCTTGAAAATAAACACAAACGACCAATGCCTTCATGGTGTTGGAATTTCCATTTCCTTAAGTGTACATACATTGTACTTTGAAACGCTTAGTTTTTTAAACTATACTGGCCACCGTGTTCACACGATAACGTGCTCGATATGTAAGTATTCTGCAGATCATCATGAAAGAGAACACGTAAAAGACAAACATTACAATGTCAAGAATTTTTGTTTATTGCTCGTTTAACGTTGCACTGACACATCGAATGTTTCCGACAACGGAATGGTGGGAAAGGTCTAGGATTGGGAAGGTAGCGAAAATGGTCTCAATTAAGGAATAATCCCAGCATTTGCCTGATGTGCAAATGGGAAATCATGGAAAACCATCTTCAGGGCTGCCGACAGCAGGGTTTGAACCCACTATCGCCCGAATGCAAGCTCACAGCCGCGCGACCCAACGGCACGGCTAACTCGCCCGGTAATCCATGTTGAGAACAATGGGATAAAAGATTATATAGGCCTATTCATGAAAAGTATTTCATACTATATAAGGTTTTGCCTTCTATTATGTTTGCTACAGACGTATTAAAACCTATCATTTTGATATATTCATGTTCTTTACTACCGAGCGAGTTGGCCGTGCAGTTAGGGTCGCGTAGCTAGCATTCGGGAGATGGTGGGTTCGTATCTTACCGTCAGCATTCCTGAAAATAATTTTCCGTAGTTCCCCCATTTTCATGCTAGGCAAATACTGGGGCTGTACCTCAAGGAATGCCACGGCTGCTGCCCTCGCAATCCTAATCCTTTCCCAATATTGCGTCCTCGAAAACCTTCGATGTGTTTGTGCGGCGTTAAACAACTAGCAATAAATAAATAAATAAATAAATAAATAAATAAATAAATAAATAAATAAATAAATAAATAAATAAATAAATAAATAAATAAATAAATAAGCCTGAGCTTAGGTGTACCACCATTTTGATATGGTGCCATGAGTGTCGGTTACGATGTTGTATTTTACTCTATCGCACGACAGAGAAACTGGAACTATATTGGGCGACCTATGACTGAGTTTTAATTACTTTTCTAGAGATCTTCCGTATGTCCACATCGTAGGACATGGTGCGCCGGGCACACTTTCCTCTGATCGTCAAAACGTTCACTACTGCCGTTTTTGAAATCACAATCTCTTGATGTAGAGGCTGCCATTTTATCACTCGTTCACGGATGGAGCTGCCCTGAAAGTTGTGGAAAAGTTATTTGCGATCAGATAACTACACTGATGTAGACATTAAAAGTGTCTAATACTGCCTCTGTGCTCATTAAATCGACTACCGAGCTCGATAGCTGCAGTCGCTTAATTGCGGCCAGTGTCCAGTATTCGGGAGATAGTAGGTTCGAACCCCACTATCGGCAGCCCTGAAAATGGTTTTCCGTGGTTTCCCATTTTCACACCAGGCAAATGCTGGGGCTGTACCTTAATTAAGGCCACGGCCGATTCCTTCCCACTCCTAGCCATTTCCTGTCCCATCGTCGCCATAAGACCTATCTGAGTCGGTGCAACGTAAAGCAACTAGCAAAAAAAAAAAAAAAAAAAAACATTAAATCGACTATCAGCCCTGCTTCTTGATTTTTTTTTTGCTAGGGGCTTTACGTCGCACCAGCACAGATAGGTCTCATGGCGACGATGGGATAGGAAAGGCCTAGGAGTTGGAAGGAAGCGGCCGTGCCCTTAATTAAGGTATAGCTCCAGCATTTGCCTGGTGTGAAAATGGGAAACCACGGAAAACCATCTTCAGGGCTGCGGACAGTGGGATTCGAACCCACTATCTTCCGGATGCAAGCTCACAGCCGCGCGCCTCTACGCGCGCGGCCAACTCGCCCGATTTCTTGATTTTTGTGTTTTTAGGAGATTCACTCTATCTCGTGAGTTATACTTAAAGACAGAAGATAGAATCTCACATACTTATTGACATTAATGACCAGTGGATCCGTTGTCCTGACTAACTCGTAAGAAAAACAAAGTTCTGCCTCAAGCAAGACAGGCTTAGGCTGGTCCGGTCTAAAACCAAGAAGAGCGAAGGTTATTTTCTTTTTTGCTCTTGTTTTATCATGGGCCACATTCCTAGCGAATGTTTGCCATATGACTGTAGTAGCGTTATCGTAGTGTTGACAACTCTTAGAGATCAAATGCCAAATATCTACGAGCTGTGTTTTACTGGTAACATTTCCTTCTTCCTGTCTCAAGACTCTCTTCGTGAGTGGTGTTGTGTAAGGCTGATAGTCATGCCATACAGGTACATCAAGGTTAATTGCGAACCTATGGAGAATAGAAAAATACAGGCATGACTGCTATTGTAGGTCGATGTAAGGAAAACAAATGGTTCACCTGGGCTGAGTGGCTCAGACGGTTAAGGCGCTGGCCTTCTAACCCCAACTTGGCAGGTTCGATCCTGGCTCAGTCCGGTGGTATTTGAAGGTGCTCAAATACGACAGCCCCGTGTCGGTAGATTTGCTGGCACGTAAAAGAACTCCTGCGGGACTAAATTCCGGCACCTCGGCCTCTTCGAAGACCTTAAAAAGTAGTTAGTGGGACGTAAAGCAAATAACATTATTATTATTAATAATTCCGGCACCTCGGCCTCTCCGAAGACCTTAAAAATTAGTTAGCGGGACGTAAAGCAAATAACATTATTATTATTAATGGTTCACTTGCCCTTTCCAATGATGCGAGTGTTCGAAGGATAAGCAGGTGTATTGGCGTGTCATATGTTCATACTCCAAGTGCAGAGACTGGCAAGTTGAGAACGATTAAGAGTTTATAATTAAACAATTTAAATAATTTAAACAATTTAAGCAATGAAGAATAAATTGTCCGCCTCTGTGGTGTAGTGGTTAGCGTGATTAGCTGCCACCCCCGGAGGCCCGGGTTCGATTCCCGGCTCTGCCACGAAATTTGAAAAGTGGTACGAGGGCTGGCACGGGGTCCACTCAGCCTCGGGAGGTCAACTGAGTAGAGGTGGGTTCGATTCCCACCTCAGCCATCCTGGAAGTGGTTTTCCGTGGTTTCCCACTTCTCCTCCAGGCGAATGCCGGGGTGGTACCTAACTTGAGGCCACGGCCGCTTCCTTCCCTCTTCCTTGTCTATCCCTTCCAATCTTCCCCTCCCTCCACAAGGCCCCTGTTCAGCATAGCAGGTGAGGCCGCCTGGGCGAGGTACTGGTCATTCTCCCCAGTTGTATCCCCCGACCAAGAGTCTGAAGCTCCAGGACACTGCCCTTGAGGCGGTAGAGGTGGGATCCCTCGCTGAGTCCGTGGGAAAAGCCGAACCTGGAGGGTAAACAGATGATGATGATGAAGAATAAATTACAAAACAATGTGCTTTAATATTTTCTTAGGTTTAGATGAATGCTATCTTCCACTAGCTATCGTACACAAGAACCTCGTTTATCCGCCCTTCAGTTTTTTTTTGCTAGTTACTTTACGTCGCACCGACACAGATAGGTCTTATGGCGACGATGGGACAGGAGAGGGCTAGGAGTGGGAAGGAAGCATCCGTGGCCTTAATTCAGGTACAGCCCCAGCATTTTCCTGGTGTGAAAATGGGAAACCACGTAAATTCATCTTCAGGGCTGCCGACAGTGGGGTTCGAACCCACTATCTCCCGAATACTGGATACTGGCCGCACTTAAGCGACTGCAGCTATCGAGCTCGGTCCGGCCCTCATTAATCCGGATCTCCGTTTTATCCGGATCGAAAATAATAAACATTTATTTTTACTTGTACAATATTTCTTTTACGGAGTTGATTCTTCTTGAATATCTTTTCACCGGGCGAGTTGGCCGTGCGGTTAAGGCCGCGCAGCTGTGAGCTTGCATCCGGGAGATAGTAGGTTCGAACTTCACTGTCGGCAGCCCTGAAGATGGTTTTCCGTGGTTTTCCATTTTCACACCAGTCAAATGCTGGGGCTGTACCTTAATTAAAGCCACGGCCGCTTCCTTCCCATTCCTAGGCCTTTCCTGTCCCATCGTCGCCATAAGGACTGTCTGTGTCGGTGCAACGTAAAGCGAATAGCAAAAAAAAAAAAAAAAAAAAAAAAAAATCTTTTCCGCCAAGGATACATGAGGACAGCAATTGGAAGTAAGTCGGCCGCGGTCTATCAAAGGTACCGTCCCGGCATTCACCTGGAATTGAGATAGGGAAACTGTAGACTCTTCTGATTTCCTTGACACATTTGCACGCATTCTCGGTTGCTCGGACGTAGATGTGAACGACGTAAATGAATGGTTGTAAAATGACTGTAATTCAGGCTACGGTATAATGACAGGTGAATAAATTATTGCCTCTGTTCCTCGGCAGGTGATGACGAGAGCGATGGTGAATTTGAAAATGAAACCGGCCCTCCATCAGAAGAAACAATGACTCATGGAGATGCAACAATGCGGCTGGACAAAGTGACGACCTATTTAGAATCCCAGACTGAAACCACACCGGCAGAACTGACGTTAGTAAAACGTCTTCGTGATCATGCTGCGCGCAAACGCTATACAAATATAAAACTGAAAAAGCTTACAGATTATTTTAGTGCATAAAACAGAGTCGAAAATATAAGAAAAGTGTTCTTATATTTTTTGTGCAATTGAAAAAAAAGTATCACTGTACAACTTATATGTTGTATAACATGTACTGTATTTGTTTTTTATTTTTCGGGATTATCCGGATTTTCGATAATCGCGATCAGCTCCGGTCTCACTTAATCCGGATAAACGAGGTTCTTATGTAGTTATCTTCGACTGGTGGGCTGAGTGGCTCAGACGGTTGAGGCGGTGGCTTTCTGACACCAACTTGGCATGTTCGATCCTGACTCAGTCCGGTGGTATTTGAAAGTGCTCAAATAAGTCATGCTCGTATCGGTAGATTTACGGACAGGTATAAGATCTCCTGCAGGTTTAAATTCCGGCACCTCGGCGTCTCTGAAAACCGTAAACTAGTTAGTGGGACGTAAAGCAAATAACATTAAATATCGTCGACAGGTCGGCCATGTAGCTGGTTCAGGTAAATGGTAAAAATATCTGGTTCGCAGCTGTTAACTCTTCATACCTATCAGCACCTTCATAGCGCGGATCGAATAGCTCAAGTGCTGTGATGGATTAGTGTGTCAAGTACGAGTAGTATTCCAAATATATCATCCACAGGAACGGCAGGACAAGGAAGGAAGTTATCTAACTCCCCAGCTCCTCCCCGCCCATTTTCAAGGAGAGGTAACTCAGTAGATCGCGCGTTATGCTTACAGAAAAACCATTCAAATGTTCGGGCCGGTGTGTATGAGGCATGGAAGATCTGAATTTACTATCATTTCTCTCCTTGTTACAAAGGATTATTCATTAATTCAAACGATAGCACAAAGTAAATAAAGGATAAAGAATTGTAAATATTTCCCTTGTTATTCGTTGTAGAATCAAGTTCATTGAACATTCACATTACAACAATTTTATGGAGTGTTTATCGATAGGGCTAGTATTAATGCAGACATTTACGAGAAATTTTGAACCCTCCGCTGAACTACTATTTCCAAGACTGTGAATGAAATTATTTGCATCCTAGACTGCAAAGCCTTTTATCGTGGCCTTAGATACCAATTTTCATGAAGTTCTATTCACTTGTTTTTTGGCGTACATACAGGTACTTATCTGGTGACATTCGAACAGACATCACGGAAATAGAAGAGCCGGGCTGAGTGGCTCAGACGGTTAAGGCGCTGGCCTTCTGACCCCAACTTGGCAGGTTCGATCCTGGCTCATTTCGGTGGTATTTGAAGGTGCTCAAAAACGTCAGCCTCGTGTCGGTAGATTTACTGGCACGTAAAAGAACTCCTGAGGGGCTAAATTCCGGCACCTCGGCGTCTCCGAAAACCGTAAAAGAGTAGTTAGTGGGACGTAAAACAAATAACATTATTATTACGGAAATAAAAGACGATTTTTGGTTGAGACGTGTGCTTAATTCACAGAGGCTTGAAGACTGAACATTGAAAGGAAGAGCAGTGTACAATGAAGCCCTTTCAGTCCGTATACGCACAATTCTACGGTTTAGGGTTATTTTCTAGCGTATTCGATTATTTCTTCGCGTTAGACCGGGGTGCAGCGTTCGTGCGGATTGCGCAGACCTCTCTTTGCATGTTTTGTTGGTTGATAATTGACCAGCAGAATATTGTAAGTATTTACAGGTACCATTTGGCGACCCCCTGGTTATTGTTCAGGTCTGAAAGTACTAAGTAATAATAATAATAAAAATAATAATAATAATAATAATAATAATAATAATAATAATAATAATAATAATAATAATGACATCTAGAAATAATTTATTTAATAAAGGCGAGCTTTTCGCCAAATTGCATTGACCTTCATCAGGGCATGTGAAGTTCTGCGTCAGACAGTGAGCAAAGCAATTCTTCGTAGAAACGTGGAAATCATGACCATACTATCCACGGCCTACCTCACTTAGTGGATAAAGGGCATGTTTCACAAGAGGCCTGGTGTAGGTCTTTCGAGTTGACGCCATATAGGCGACCTGCGCGACTGTGAAGACGGCGCACATACCCAGTCCCCGAGCGACTGGAATTAACCAATGAAGATTAAAATCCGCAACGCGGCCCGGAATGGAACCCGAAACTCTCTGTACCAAAGGCCAACATGCTAACCGTTTGGCCACGCAGTCGGACTGTTCCACAAATAAAATGTTACTATGGCTCAGCTAAGAAGCATCGTTAGTTTTTTTTGTTTTTTGTTTTTGCTATTTTGCTTTACGTCGCACCGACACAGATATGTCTTATGGTGACGATGGGATAGGAAAGGCCTAGGAATTGGAAAGAAGCGGCCGTGGCCTTAATTGAGGTACAGCCCCGGCATTTGCCTGGTGTGAAAATGGGAAACCACGGAAAACCATCCCCAGGGCTGCCGACAGTGGGGCTCAAACCCACTATCTCCCGATTACTGGATACTGGCCGCACTTAAGCGACTGCAGCTATCGAGCTCGGTCATCGTTGGTTAAGTGATCACTGTGGAACTATGACTTTCCTATAACAAGATTTCTCAGCCCAGTAGACAGACTTATCAGCATCTCTTCCTGCGCTCATTGGCTAGTATTTGGATCTCAGTCATAAAGGTGCTCTTATTGGATGCCATCTCAGGCATACTTTTAATGGCTAGTCCACACCAAAGTTAATAAACAGTGTTAACGAAACAAAGTTAATAAACAGTGTTAACGAAACAAAGTTAATAAACAATGTTAACGAAACAAAGTTAATAAACAATGTTAACGAAAACATTTCTCAAGATGTTAATAAACTTTTGTTAACAAACTTCTTTAAGATTGTGTCCACACCAAGATATCTGTTTGTGAGGTTACAATGGATAGGGTCAGGAAGAAGAAAATACTTATAGCTGCATCTTTCATTATTTTAATGAGTGCAATTAGAGAAAGCGCAGACGCAAAGTGTGGCAAAGAAAAATATTGGAAAAGCGTTCAGAATTAAGTTTGGAGAGGACACTTATGTCAGAACTTTTAATTCATGATGCAGCAGCCTTTCAGAATTTTCTGAGAATATCTCCACACGACTTTCAGTACTTGTTCATAGTAATTGGGCCTGAAATTGCAAGAAGTGATACAAATTATCGGAATGCCATCTCCATTAATGATAGGCTTGGTATAACTTTAAGATTCCTAGCAACTGGTGACTCCTACACTTTCATGTCGTTGGTTTGCGTGTTCTAATTACGTCTTTGCGCATGTGCGAACCGAAATGTTAACGAAAACACGAAATGTTAATGAAAAGTTTCATTCGCAAAAGTTAAAGAAATTGTGTTTATCAACATGCTCGAAAAGTTAATGAACAGTTATTAACAGACAGAAATGTTCATTAACAAAGTTAACGAAAATATCTTGGTGTGGACGTACCTTAATGTAATTAATTTGAATTTGCTTTAAGACACGTCTAAAAATAAAATAATAATATTCAAATACAAAGTATAGCAAACTTAGACCTAATAAATTAATGATAGTATCAGAACTCTTCAAGTACATGCATTTTCTTGCCCGCCAATATCAGTTACGGTGTTATAACCCCAACAACTATTGGCTTACATTCTTGATAATTAACTCCAGAGTCTCTATACGGGAAGAAGAAAATTGTTTAACTTGATGTTGTCTAATCCGTTAACGTCAATTTCTAGTGAACGTGCTATGAGTGCCTTGAAACGAATTAAAAACTTATTTAAGGTTTAAGGTTTAAGGTTTTCGACGACCAACCAGAGACTGTCTAACTTGGGAATTCTAGCTATAGAGAAGGAACTGCTGTGGCAAATTAGCAAGACGCCTGACTTCAAGTAATAGATACGTTTGCTGAAATGAAGAACAGGCGGATTGAACTCATTTACATGAACACTGTTTAAGGTGACTTGTACGAAAATCTGTTTATTTCCTATTTTGCTTATTAAATCTACATAACAATTAATTATATCGTTATTTTCGAAACCGACTTTCAACTTATTAGGTCGTGTTACGTACATTTAGTACATGTTGAAGAGATGTTAGGTACAGAACAAAAATGGTCAACCAGACACCAGTGGGATCCGAACTCACAACCTCCCGATTTCGCGTCGGTTGCTCTACCGGTTGTGGGTTCGGATCCCACTGGTGTCTGGTTGACCATTTTTGTTCTGTACCTAACATCTCTTCAACATGTACTAAATGTACGTAATACGACCTAATAAGTTGAAAGTCGGTTTCAATTACAATGCGGTCGTGAAAATTCAATATTCATTATATCGTTATTTGTTAATTCTAAAAGTATGTTATTTGACAACTCCCCGCTGCCTATTTAGTTTATATTTGAAAATAAAACTAGAGCACGTAGGATTATAGGTTGTTACAGGGTTTGTCTTAGTTTCAGAGTCATTAATATAATATTGAATACAGATATGTATGGGTCGAGGAACAGAATTCCATATACATAATATGATTAAAATAGTTTAAATTATAAAAATATCTGGCTACCCCCTTAGTTCACGCTTCGCCAGTGCATGTCCCTAAGGTTCGGATCACTGGCGGTCCCGTGGCTATGATCACGATGTCAACTTCTCCTTAATCTGACACATTTCCCACACTCTGCTGTGATGGCGGATGCGAACTGTGTCACGTACATGGACTTGACCCTATTTTATGGCCGGATATCCTGCGTCTTTTGCTGGAGGTTTAACGTCGTACTGACACATCGGAGGTTTTCGGCGCCACATGGCTGTGAATGGACTAGGATTAGGAAAGTAGTGTCCGAGGTACAACTCCATCATTAGCCTGATGTAAGAATAGGAAACCATCGGACGAGTTGGCCGTGCGGTTAGGGGCGCGCGGCTGTCAGCTTGAAACCTAGATAGTGGGTTCGAACCCAGGCACACCAGGCACATTCTGCGGCTGTACCTTAATTAAGGCCACAGCCGCTTCCTTCCCACTCCTAGGCTTTCATATCCCATCGTTGCACCGTCTCCCGCGACCCGCATCGTGCCTCCTGCTCACTCGGTTATACCCTTTCTGACGCTAACCCTATGAGGAGGGTGTAGCCTATTCACTATTGAACGGGCTGAATAGCTCGGACGGTAGAGCGCTGGCTTTCTGAGCCCGATATGGCTGGTTCGATCCTGGCTCAGTCCGGTGCTATTTAAAGGTGCTCAAATACGTCAGTCTCGTGTCGGTAGAGTTAGTGGCACGCAAAAGAACTCTTGCGAGACAAAAGTCCGGCGCCTTGGCGCCTTCGATAACAGCAAACGTAGTTAGTGGAACGTAAAAACAATGGTATAATAATAATAATAATAATAATATTATGTCCGACTCCATAGCTAAATAGTTAGCGTGCTGGCCTTTGGTCACGGGTGTCCCGGGTTCGATTCCCGGCATGATCGGGAATTTTAACCTTAATTGGTTCTCTGGCACGGGGACTGAGTATGTGTGTGTGTGTCGTCTTCACCATTTCATCCTCATCTCGACTCGCAGGTCGCCTACGGGAGTCAAATTAAAAGACCTGCACCTGGCGAGCCGAACATGTCCTAGGACACTCCCGGCACTAAAAGCCATACGCCATATTATTATTATTATTATTATTTTTCTTATTATTATTATGTTTGCTAGTTGCTTTACGTCGCACCGACACAGATAGGTCTTATGGCGACGATGGGAGAGGAGAGGCCTAAGAATGGGAAGGAAGCGGTCGTGGCCTTAATTAAGGTACAGCCCCAGCATTTGCCTGGTGTGAAAATGGGAAACCACGTAAAACCATCTTCAGGGCTGCCGACAGTGGGGTTCGAATCCACTATCTCCCGGATGCGAGCTCACTGCTGCACGCTCCTAACCGCACGGCCAAATCGCCCATTATTATTATTATTATTATTATTATTATTATTATTATTATTATTATTAGGTGTTCTTGGTAGTGTGGTGTGTTGTGTGTATATGAGGAGAAGTGTGTTCAGATAAAGGAACCAAAGGAATTAAGCAGACGAGACTAAAATCTTCGACCCAGCCGGCAGTCGAACCCGGGTCCCTTTGATAGTAAGGCTACAGCGTTGACCATTATGCCAAGGAGCTGGGCTATAATCACTATTTGAACAGACTCGTAAAACTACAAGATAGACAGGATTTGAATTGTGAGCAATTCGTGACCGTAGAGTTTACGTACACGTTAAAGAATATATTTGATAGACCATTTACGCTGTGATAAATTCGGAAGCCGTCACTTAAACTTCTCAAATTCTTCGCTGGCTTGGACGCAGGTCAGTGGATATACTGTCACATTAAGGAACCTCATTACAGGACAATATTTCGGGGTCCCAATAGCTTTCGAAAGTGAAGTAGCGTGGTGGGCATGCAGTTCTGACACTGACTTCTCTCGAATGTGACCGTGAATAAATTCCCGGCCAATGTACGAGTTTTGAAAAGTAATGTCATATTTCTGTGACTCTGAGCCACATAAAATTGAATATCTTACCGTTATGGTCAAGTATCAACAGTTCAATAAACGTATAATTACAAATGAAGGGATATGAAATACGATTTATTATTAAAAATCACGATGTTATTGGTTTTATGTCCAACTAACTATTTCAATGCTTTTCGGAGATTCCGAGTTGCCAGAACTTTGCCCTGCAGGAGTTCTTTATATGCTGGTAAATCTATCGACACGAGACCAACGTAATTCGGCACCTCACATGTTACGTGATCGAACCCATGAGCTTGGGCTCAGAAAGCCAGTGCTGTACCATCTGAGTTTATTCCGGCTTGAATTATTCGTTAGTTCTTCTTTCAAACAAATATGTCATTATATCTTCTGCAAACGTCACTTTAGATGAACGGACTTGGTATTTTTCTTTGCCCGTCGAGTACCGCTTCAACACCTGCAGATTTTCGGCGTCAGTGGGACTCAGTTGGAAAAGTAGGGGACATTGTTTTAATTAATATTCAGTCCTTGCATATTATTGGTGTCAAAACGGGAAAGTGTAGGAAATAAAATCTCAGAGCTACAAACGATGGGCTTCGAACCCAGCTTATAACCACACTAGCAGTAACTTGTAACAAATTAGTTCTGCGAACTTTTGATTGCTGCAGATTTTCAAACACGACGGAGTGACAGAATTTTGTCCCGCAGCAGTTCATTAACATTCCGGAGGTCAGCGGCACGGAGTTGTGACAGTAAGTACCTTCAAATTCCTCTGAACTCAGTCAGGATACAGCTGGCACCGTGATGTAGGGGTAGCGTCCCTGCTTCTTACCCGGAAAACCCGGGTTCGATTCCCGGCCAGGTCAGGGATTTTTACCTGGACCTGGGTCCACACTCAGCCCACGTGATTAGAATTGAGGAGCTATCTGACCGTGATATAGCGACCCCGGTCTCGGAAGCCAAGAATAATGGCCAAGAGAATTCGTTGTGCTGACCACACGACACTTCGTAATCTGCAGACCTTCGGGCTGAGCAGTGGTCTCTTGCTAGGCCAAGGCCCTTCAAGAGCTGTAGTGTCATGGGGTTTGGTTTGGTTTGGTTCAGTCAGGATAGTACCCACTATCTTGGGAATAGAAGGACGAGACTGACTACACCACTGTGATTGACGATATTATTATTATTATTATTATTATTATTATTATTATTATTATTATTATTATTATTATTATTATTATTATTATTATTATTAGTATTGGACATCACAGGCTTGAATATCGGCGATTTCAGACAGGGTTTTTAATAGAACTAGCGCAATGCAGTAAGATAATGCGGTCATAAAGCTTGCGGCAGATTCTAACGAGGCGATATGAATGGTTCTATGTCATACTACTTACTTTTGCGGTTTCCGGAGACTCTAAGATCCTAGATTTTGTCCCGTGGGAGTTCTTTCATGTGCCGGTAGATCTACCGGCAAGAGGCTGGCGTACTTGAGCAGTACGACCATACTGAGCCGGGATCGAACCCGCTGAGACTCAGAAAGCTAGCGTTCCACATTCGACCCAATCAGCCTGGCAGAAAATATAATCATTTATGTCATTACCATGATAAACTCACATTTAAGAACGCCACTATAACACAGATCGTTACACAGTTTGACCCACACTCGTTAAGTAAACAATGCTGATGAGTGTTTTGTCTGTAAATTTTGCAACAGCATCGTAAATTCCTTTCTAATATTATCTTTCACTTTACGCCGCCTAATCAACAGACTCGTTAATTCTAACTATGTTTTCGGCAGAGCTACTAGGAATACATTGCCAGAGGATTATTAATAACTTTCAATGGCACCTTCACCGAGCACAAACACACATTAGGATATGGTACTCACTGCGCGTGTGGCCGCCTCTAGTGCTGATAGTGCGAAACTGGCAGTACAGACCTTGGACTGGTCGTACTTAAGTGGAACAAGGAGTGAGCTGGTGAACGGGACGGAAGAACGACCTCCATGACGTCAGGATGACACAAGGACTTGATGGCGCTTATCATCGCTCACATGCTGTTTGCAGGTGTTTTACAAATCGAGCCAAACTGCAGAAACACAGTGTTGGAGTGCAACAGTCTAGGAACAAAGGGTCTGCGAAGCGGTACAGACTGAAATTATTTAGGCTACTTAATTTTTGTTGTTTTTGGGGGGCTTTGATATCATGACTGAAACCGTATGGACGAGAATATTTGTATGGATATTTCAAATTTAAATACTAGTTAACCTGTATTGAACAACAATTTTAATGTACAGATAAGGGGAAAGGTTAGAACGCTGTTCGATTTGAATACTGTATATTAATATACGAGCATACGGTATTTCACATTGTATGCAGATTTCGAAGTAAATTACTGTACACGCGGTGAATGAGACTTTTTTTAATATATTGCATGTCTCTTAGCGTTATCCGGAAAGCCACATGAGGAGGTCCCCGTACGTTGTTTCCAATATATCGTGCGAGTTGAGGAGTTGTAATGATAATGGCAGACCCCCTTTTCCTCTGCCATTCACAATCGAGTTCGGGAGTTTCTTCTATAACGACAGACTTACATGCCTACTGCCATTCACAATCGAGTTGGGAAGTTTTCATTATAATGACAAGTCCCCTTGTCTACTGCCGGTCACGATCGATTTGGGGAGTTTTCGTTACAATGGCAGGCCCCCTTTCCTACTTCCAGACATATTCCAGTTGAGAAGATGTCATTCGTTATAATTTCATGCATTTTCGCTACTGCGAGTCGTTTTGCTATCATTATAATGATAGGCCCATTTTCATAATGCCAGTCACCTTACTGCCAGTTACACACCAGTTGGGGAGTTTCGATTATAAAACAGGCCACTTTGCCCAATGTCAGTCACATTCTAGTTGGGTAAATTTGTTCATAATGGTAGACACGATTGCCTACTTCCAGACACAATCGGGTAAAGGAGTTTTGAACAAAATTGTATAGTCCCTTGCCTTCTGCCAGTAAAATCGAACAGGGAATTATTCATTACAATCGTAGGCCCTGCTTACTAACGGCAGTTACACAGGAGTTGGAGAAGGCTCCCATTCCTACTGCCAGTCAAAGTCGATGTGGGGACTTCTCAATAAAATTGCAGACGCCTCTCCTACTGACAGTCACTATCGATTTGTAAAGTATTAATTGTAATGGCAGAGACCCCTTCTCAGATCGCTACAAATCAACTTCAATTAATATATAAATCGACATACGAAAGTATATGTACAGTACGTTTAAAATTACCGATCTTCATTTACAGATTAAGTGCTGCTAAACGGTACGTCATATCGACAAAATTATTACAACATAAGACGCCTCACTTAGTGTTCTACATGGTTAGTCCTATGACATTTCCTCGTATCTCTTATATTTATGGGTTACATTGAGTTAGAGACTTTGAGTAGGGTGAAATTTGGGTACAGTTTTTACACACTGATTTAATATTCGGTTACTGATGTGGCAGCCGGAGTCATAAAATTTGGCTAATATATGACCACTATTCGTGTCAATGTGCGTGCCGAAATTGATAATTCTGTCATTTTTATAAGTGTGTCAAACAATAACATACACGTGTAAAAAGTACAAAATTAACTTAAAATCGAGAAATGCAGCTCTGTCTAATGTATAAGGGATAGAGATACGACAAAAAGTCATAGAACGAACGTTGTAGATCCATCCCGTTTAAGCGGCGATTGTGCTATCTACTTTGTGATACGACTCATCGTTTAGCCACCAACTACCCCGAAACGAAGGTCTGCACCGTCATTAAAATTGCCTCCATATTTCAATATTTACCGGAGCAAAAATGTTACACATTTGAACATCTTGGAATGTTTACTCAAAGGAAAGTGTCCAGGTTTCGGGATTAGCACTCGCGTACGTACGAGGGAATTAAGGAAGAAAGTAATACAGTTAAGAAAGTTGACATTAATTGAAGATAGGATTGTAACTGAGGACAGACGGATAAATGACGATGATGCTTGTTATTTAAAGGGGCCTAACATCGAAGGTCATCGGCCCACAGCCGGATAGGACAAATATGTAAATACAAAGTGATGTATTGGAAAATAAAATGTCCCTCAGTAAATTCTGATTATATGAGTTACGGATTTAAGAAAGCTGTAACAGAGGATAAGTTTGGCTGCAGGGATTCTTAGGTAATGACCTATGGTGTTATTATTTAAGCCGAACGAAGCAAGGCAGAGGCAAGATATTAAAGCACAAAACAGAAGTAGAAGAGAAATACAGTAAACATTTTAGCAAATGCCAGAAAACATCTTACGGTATGAAATAATGGGCTGCACTCCGCGGTGCTGTTGAAATACTAACAGCCACCCAAGAGCTATTCGAAGACTATTGTAACCTCCAACAGTATTCCACAAAAATCCCGCAGAATGGCACCTTGACGTCTCCGTCGCCTTGTACCCAAGGAACAAGCACGAAATGAAGGGGTTAAAGTCAAAGTGGTGTAAGTCAATTTTCGGTAGAAGTTGACTTAGGCACAGAAAGGCGATGTAGAAATAAAAAACTGTTCATAGAAAAAGTGGAGTAAGTCAGAGCTTCACTCATTTCGTCGTTAGATGGCAGCACAAGTTAGACTGGTAATGGATCATCTGTTTTGCTGATAACTGAAGTGGTGTGAGTCAGACTTACACCAGTGTGGTTGTAATTGTTCCGCGATTTTCATCGAGTGTTGAATGCATGCGTGAATACTCAAAGAAACGATGGATTCTGAAATAAGTTTAAGTGATCCGTTGGATGAGCTGGAGTCCAGTGATGAATGGGAGCGTGAACAAGGAGAAAACACATCAGAAACAGATGATGGTAAGTACTATTCACCTTCTAACCTCTCAGTTACTCACCTACTAACCTATTTTGTTGCAACGTTTTTAGCAAGTACTTACATTAGATTATGCCTTAGGTCCTTTTGGTCTACTATTCCCTGAATAATACACCTTTGTAATCGGTTCGGAAAAAAAGAAAGGAAAAATGGAGAAAAATGCATGAAGAGTGATGTTTTTAGTGAATTTTCTGTGATTATTGAAAATGGTCGTGTTGAGTATCGTTTTTCACGTAATTTTGAATGCTGAATCGAAGCTTCCCCTGCAGTTTTTTATTTCGGTAGTAAGTGTAACAAGATGTTTGTTGTTTCAGAATCAGAAGGAGATGAAGAGGTAGACGGCGGACGCCAGCGCAACCATTCCAGCGAATTTCCTACTGCTGGAACTTCTGAGAATCGAGAAAACGCTCACCCGAGAACGAGGAAAAGACAAAAACACGAAAGTAAAGCTCAAAAGCGAAAGCGAGCACGAAATTCAGGGCTCCCGTACGTGTCCTCTAGAGGAAAAGAAGTGGCCGGTAAGCTGTATCAGAACTTTGATTGTAAATGTAAAAAAAAAGTGTGTGGAGAACGTACCTGAAGTGGCGAGGCGAGAAATTTTCGACACCTTTTGGAAGCTAAGCAGTTTTTCTGAACAAAACGTATTTTTATGTGGTTTGATTGTGCAACAGAAACCTAATGTAAGACGCCCACGAAATTCAACGAGAAATGCAGTCTGTTTCAAACAGCTTCAGATTCCAAGTCAGAGGCAATAGCGTTACTGTGTGCAAGCGTTTTTTCTTACAAACACTCCAAGTTTCGGATGGGCGAATGACAAGGGCAATACAAAAAGTACGAGAGGGTCAACAACCAGGAAGTGATGGCCGAGGACGCCATCCCCCCAAAAATAAAACACCGGAGGCTGCCATGAATGGTGTGCGTGACCACATAGCATCTTTCCCATCGTATCAATCGCACTACAGTAGATCAGAGAACCCTAACAGGAAATACCTTCCTCCTGA
This sequence comes from Anabrus simplex, assembly GCF_040414725.1. Taxonomy (NCBI): domain Eukaryota; kingdom Metazoa; phylum Arthropoda; class Insecta; order Orthoptera; family Tettigoniidae; genus Anabrus; species Anabrus simplex. Next base: position 333,384,281 of record NC_090268.1, read on the forward strand.
CATGAATGTACGTACAATGTATGAACTGTACAAAGAAAAGTGCACGGAAAAAGGTGATATTCCTGTTTCTGAAGCCATCTACCGTCGAACCTTTAGCAATGAGTTCAACTTGCATTTCCACCGGCCTCTTAAAGATACGTGCACCAGATGCGATGTGCTTGACAAGAAGATTGAAGTGTGTGAAGATGAAGACGAATCTACAAAGCTGAAGGCTGAAAAAGAATTACACCTCAGAAATGCCGAAAAGGTGAGAGAGGCTAGAGATCGGGACAAAGTGAAAGCACGGGAAGACGAATCTTTCTATGGTCTGACATTCGACCTCGAAAAGGCTTTGCCATTTCCTGTTTTGACGACGTCCGTGGCTTACTATAAGCGGAATATGTATTGTTATAACCTTGGCTGCCATGAACTTGGAACAGGTTTAGGCTTCATGTTCTGCTGGGATGAAACGATCGCTTCACGTGGGTCTCAAGAGATTGGTTCCTGTATCGTCAAACATCTTGCAGCAAGAGCGTCATCTGCTAGGCACATAGTGTTGTACAGTGACGCATGCACGGGCCAAAACCGTAATATTAAGTTTTCCTTGTACCTCATGAAGTACATACAGGGCCCTCAAAGCAATGCAGAAATTATCGATCACAAATTTATGGTAAGTGGCCACTCTTTTCTACCCAACGACGCTGAATTTGGATCAATTGAATCGTACGCAAAGAACAAGTCCATTTATACTGCAGACGACTGGTACAGTATCATAATGAAGTGCCGAAGGAACAATCCATTCATGGTGACGAAAATGAGCCGAGAGGATTTCAAATCTGTTGCAAAGTTGGAAAGTTGTATCACGCGACGAAAGAAAAATGAGAACAACATTGCTGTTAATTGGTTGAAAATTCAATGGATACGAATTTTGAAAGATCAACCTTACACTCTCTTCTACAAAGAAACTGTGAATGAGGATATCCCATTTTCTAAACTAAATCTAAAGGCAGCAAAGCCCGGTAGGCGACATTCTCTGGCCAACGTTTCTCAAGATGTTTTGTACCCAAGGGGAAGGCCTGTTACCGAGGCTAAAAAGAAAGATATGCTTGATCTTCTGCCATACATTCCACCAGTGAAACATGAATTATTCGTTTCCCTGCGAACCACTATTGAAGAAGGTGAGGAGCTTGTAGATGTTGGACCTCTGGAAATTGTGGAAACCACATATCCTGATGAAATAGACTGAATCCGTATTGCCATGTTAAAAACATTAAGACTCCATTCGTGATAAAAAATTAAATTGTTTGTATTATTCTTATACTTTGTGTAATGTTCAATAAAAATGTGTTTGAGAAGTGCAAGTCAACTTTACATCATTTTGTTGATGTCCATAGTGGTGTAAGTCTTTGGTTTTAGGTCATACAGTGGTGTATGTCACAGGCTTTGGTAAGGCACAGTGGTGCAAGTGACTTTGGTTAGTGCGTGAGGTACAACTTTTGAGCAAAAAAAATTTCAAATCAAGCCTAATCCCTAAGTTTGGACCTACGTAGTACCTCTAAAACAATACCATCACAAAAACTTGTCTACTGAATTAACTACAATACCTTTCGCATTATGCTCATTTCCTAAAAACGATGATAAAGTGACTTACACCACTATACCTTTAACCCCTTCAAATAATGACGAAAGTGGCATTGCGTTACTTCCCTGCTGGCAAGCAGCTAGAGACGTTGCCATGGTAACCGATAGGTTCGTGCCCATCTGCGAGTGTGTCCGTCATCCAACGCAGAGCACGAAACCTGCAGAAAATAGTAATTCTCTCCGTTATTTGATGAGTAAGTGAAATTATGTAGACAACAAAAATATTTAAAATGAAGGGACGTTTCACATATAATCTACAGATTTTACAGAAAGTCAATAGTGTAGGAGCAAATGTCAAATAAATAGTTTGATCTCCCTATAAACCACCAGTTTGTTCAGTGAATTTTTAAATCATATGCATATCAAACCTTGCTTCGCTAAATGTGAAGTTTGGCCGATATCTATCCAGCCGTTTCGCCGTGATAGTGGGACAGACAGACAGACAGACAGACAGACAGACAGACAGACAGACAGACAGACAGACAGACAGACAGACAGACAGACAGACAGACACGAAAGCTAAAAGGCACTGATACGGTCTTGAATTGACCCAAAACGGATAAATATCTGAAACATTGGCAGAATAAACGAAATTACAGACAGCGCACCCCGTACAACTTTATTTATATAGATTTATTTATTTTTTCATTCAATAATTCATTTATTAGCCTCCTGGTATAGGGGGTAGCATGCCTGCCTCTGACCTGGAGGCTCGGTTTCGATTCGAGGTCAGTCCAATAATTTTAATTTTGAACTGATCGTGGGGCTGGTGTTCATTTAGCCTCATAAGAAAAACTGAGGGGCTATTATACACGAGAGGCAGTGGGCCCGATCACGGAAGTCGAGCAATAGGCTGAGGATTTTGTCACGTTGACCACATTACACTCCAACATATGCGGTCCATCTAATTTGGTAGCAGTCATATTAGCAGTCCAAGTGCTTCAATCGTCTATATTTGACACACGGAAACTCTGAAACCTCTTAATTAAGGGGTTATCTACAAAGAGACAAAGAACCATTCTCGAAACGTTCAGCTTGCGAGAGCAAATCGAACGGTGCTTGCTGGGAGGCTAATCTGGTGCGTTGTGGAACTAGTATGGAATGCGCACTGAGCCAGCAGGTTCTAGGTGAACCTGGAGTTACTATTTAATTGCACCAGGTTTCTCATGTAAATTACGCAGTCTTTATGATGTTAGAAAGCGTTTTTAATATCAGACTTTCTTTTTGAAAACCACGTACGTTGGGATCACCGCAGGAATTTTGCTCATTAATAGAGCCCAGATTGTTATGCATTAATAGGTTAGAGTGCAAACTTACTGAAGCGAGTAGCAAGTATAGTCTATCTTCAGAACGATGATGCTATGAGGTTTGCATAGACATTAGGGGTACGGCCCATCAGAACCCCTATAATTTATGTTACTCTTGCTACACTGTGGAAGAGCGGGTGGCCGACACTTCCTACTAATCAAATTAGTTTGCAGTCTAACCTGTTACTGCATAAAAATCCGGGCTTTACTCATTAAGCATTCCTTCACAGGTGCAGGTTAGGCTACTATCATGGAAACTTCCAGCTTCTTGCACCTTCTTTTCATTCATCTATTTTTGTCTGGACAGACAATCTGGCTATCATGCATAAGATAATTGGGAAGGAAAGCAACAACCTAACAAGCAAGAAAGCTAAGGACTGGAGGAACTGGATGCGTTAATATGGAGCGAATTCTAACGGGGCTGTGTCGTGATCATGGCCACAAGTTGTGACGTCGAATATGAACCGCTCATGGTAGGCATTGCCAATATAAAGTAACTAGTAAGTGTTGGTTTGTCATTTTATTATCGACATTATATTTCTGAATTCTAAACAAGTGGGTCTGCGTAATGATCGCAACATAGTGTTGCATGCTTATTGTGACTGTCAGCCCTCTGGAGGTCCCCCTTTTGAATTTCCTGGAGGGGATGAGTGAATCATGCCGGGGACTCTCAGCTGGCCCGAGGGCATGTGCTGGCTTCTCCTTGTATTGTACTTTCATCCTGCGTCTGCAAGGATTTTCTGGAGAGAGAAACTAGAATGTATGCCGGGCTGAGTGACTCAAGACGGTTGAAGCGCTGGACTTCGGCCCCTGGCTCAGTCCGGTGGTGGTGCTCAAATATCCTCTTGTCGGTAGATTTATTGGCATGTAAAATAACTCCTGCGGGACAAATTTTTGGCACTTCGGCGTCTCCATAAACTGTCAAACATGTAGTTAGAGGGGCGTAAATAAAATAACATTATTAGAAATTGGAATGTTCCCAATCTGGTTGATCCCCGAAGATTCTAGTACCCATTATCAGTGATATAAAAGGAGGCTAGCCGCGAATAAGAGCCGGTGTTGTGTACTTGTCATTGTCAGAGTGTTGAGATAATGTCGCGGTGTACTGCGGGAGTGTTGTTAGAGAGTTGTCGTCCTTGAGTGTCTTGGAGTGGTGCTGGAGTTCGAGACAGTGTCATAGTGAGGAGTGGTATTATAGAGTAGCTGAATTGCTGCTGTGTTATTGTCGAGCGACAGGTGTTGAGTAGTTCAGTGTGTGGAGCGGACATGTTAATTTTGTTGAGTTACCGGCTTTACTTGAAGTCGAGCCGAGTGTACAGTAGCCGTGAGTTGTGATAGACCATAGAACTGTGTTCGAACCCAGATATGGAGAACTGCTGAGCTAAGAGGCTGGCGCGTGCTTTTGGAAGTGAAAGGAGAGTTGTCAATCGAGATTATGGAAAGAACGCCGTTCCAGGTTAAGACTGCCAAGATTGAGACCTGCTGTGAGGACGAGAGTCTTTGTAAATAGCCACTAATTAGTGAACTGTTGTCATTCATTTTCAGTTGTGTGTGTATGTGCGTGAACTACTTGAGTCATCCTACATTAGAATAGACCAATAAGGCAGAGTGTTTTATTCGTAGCAATCAATAAGGTATAAGATCGACGATCGGCCACCTTAACTTTGACACATTCCCGATAAACCTTTTGTCACTCAGCTTTGATGATTATGGAATTTATTTTGAAATGTCGACAAGCCGTTCTATCCTCTCAATGCAGTTTAGATCGTGTTGAAGCCATTTATCGTCCATAGTTTGTGACATTTGAGGAATGGCAGTTATTTTTCTTCACTTTCTCACAGCACACTTTTCTCAAATGTACACTATTTCACTTTTTTTTGTCACCGTATACATTTAGAGCTTACTAAGAAGAATCAAACGTCACCCTATACGACGTGCTACTACGGAGGATTCCAGAGTTACAATAATTGTTAAACGCACGGCACGGTAATTTTAAGTACCTGAAGATGTTAGCGAAATTATATCACCCGATGATGTCACCCCCTGTGGTTGAGGGCAGGATAATAACATCCACAATATCCACTGCCTGGCATAAGAGGCGACTAAATGGATCCCCAGGGGATTGGTGACCACTGGATCCTTAGCTGAGCTCTGGCATTGCTTCCAATTACTTGTGCCAGACTCCTCACTTTGATCTATCTTATCCGTCCTTCCTTGGTCAACTCTTGTTCTATTCCGATCCCGTTAGCGTTAGGTGTTGAGGCCTAGCTAGTTTTTAATTTTCACGCCTTTCGTGGCCCTTGTCTTTCTATGGCCGATACCTTCACTTTTCGAAAAGTCGGAACCCTTCCATTTATTCCCTTTGATTAGCGTTAATAGAGGATGGTTGCTTCCTTGTACTTCCACTTAATACCCGCTGTGGGTGGGGACGGTAGAATATCACCCATCCCTGTCTGTCGTAAGAGGCGATTAAAGGGGGCCCCATGGACTCTTAACTTGTGAGCGTGGGTTGGTGACCACGGGACCCTTACCTGAGTCCTGGCATTGCTTTCACCTACCTTTACCAGGCTACTCACTTACATCTATCCTACCTGACCGCCCTTGGCCAACTCTTGTTCTTTTCCGACCCATACGTAATTAGGTTCCGAGGATTCGTCTTTCATTTTACGCCCTCCGTGGCCCTTATCTTTCTTTGAACGATATCATCACTTTTCGAAAAGTTTTACTCCTTCAATTTTTTTCTCTAAGTAGTGTTAATACGGCATGGTTACCCAGTTGTACTTCCTCTCAAAACAGTAATCACCACCACCACTATTTCCACTTAATAACGTAATCACCATCACCACCACTCATATCGAGGCCAGACAGGCTCTTGGTGCTGGTAAACATGGCATTCCTGTTTACAATGAACACGGTTGTCGCACGTTTTCTATAAATTATTTTGATTTTAAAATGTTTAAGTTCGTGTAACCCTCACGGCCCAAGTACTGTTTCGAAACTAGTGGAGAATTGTGCATCAAAAGTAACAGAACAAGCTGTGGAGAACTGAAAATGAATGATGAAGTGCTGCAGGAAATACACTGGCGGAAAAAATGATTGCAACACCGTGACTGTGTGTGCCACATAATTCATGATTCAACCTAAAGGTAATATAGCTAGATGGCATTATATGATCAACAATACAGACCAGACATCAAGTACTGAAGGTGCTTCGTAATACAGCGTACACCCCTTCGGCAGTCACACAAGCTGTATTCTCGCATGTAGATGATAATATGAGTGACGAATATCACACCTAGCGGTATACTACAATGTTCCAAAACTCTTGCATCCGCTGTCTCAGTTATACAAGGTTAGTAGCTGGGCGTGCAAGAATGGCTCAGACGTCGTCCCATCATGCTCTAACCAGTGGCGCACGCTGGGATCAAGACGTGAGCTACCACTAGACTTAGGCCTTTTCGATGGTTGGTTTAGTGAACGTCAAGTCTTAAGCGTTTTAACTGCAGCCAGCAGCCAACGGAGTAGTCTGCTGTATTGTCAAGGCTGCTTCACAAGCTACTGCCCTGGCCTCTGCTACTATCAATACTCAGCACCTAATCTATGGAGATGGTGGCCTAAGGCTTAGCAAATTAAAGTCCGTAGCAAATTAGTGTCGGCCTTTGTGGCTAAATGGTTAAAATGCTTGCCTTAGGTCCGATTTCCCTGCTTCAACGATCAGAAACCCCCGCATACTCTTCAATCGCCTGGCTTGGAGACTGGGTATTTATGACGTCTTCGCCATTCATTTCATCCTTATTAGGTCACCACTAAGCTTATACAGATGCCACGCACTATTATTAACATTATTATTCTTAACTTAAAATCTTAAATTTTACAACATTACCAGCGATCGTACCAATCGTTCACTGGTTTATTAGCTGCCTTGGGAGATCTTTGGTGGTGTCAGACCCACGATCATGGGTTCGATTCCAAACAACAAAAGGGGACACTAAACCTGGAAGACTGCCTTTCATTTTAGAAGTTCTACCTATAGAAAAGAAACGATATTACTCCTACAACAGCAGCTCTGCACTGTCAAGGATGTAGAAGTAAACGGGAGTGAAATACTAGCACTCCGTTATCTTGTAATTAAGTCAGAAGTATGAGGTGAGGAAGTACATCCGATGAGGAACGCATGGTTATTCGTTAGCAGTGGCGATCTGATGGAGCGAAGCGTAGCGCTCCTTTCCCCCCGGTCCCCGCACCTAGCGGACATTCAGCAGCAAGCTGCGCGAGGTGCGGCGAGGGGAGAAGGACGCAGCGCCTCGGCTGCAAGATCAGTCTCCGATGTCTTGCTCTCTCAGAAATACTTGCGATGATTTTTCTCATTGCTTTGAAGTTTTGTAAATGGAACAATGTGTCACATACTTATATTATAATGTGCTTTAGATTTTCATCGTTCTCATTTGTATCAATATACGCCACTGGTTTAAACATATTCGAAACGAGAGAGGTTCCGGGATCATGCTGACCAGGTCAATTGTCGAACCCAATGAAGAGTACGTATCATAGTAACAGGAGATCGAGACAATAATTACTATCCTGCTGAAACAGTACATTACTTTGTTGCAGAAATAGCAGCAGGACGGGTCGAACAGTATCCTGGATATAGCGGACACTGTTCAACGGACCCTTCACAAACACCAGACGCATGGGCGCCCGCAGGATCTTTTCCAGGGGGGGGGGGGCACATTAACAATTTTCTTGAATATAAAAACCAATATAACGTCAGCAACATTAAATTGTTTACAGAAACTTCCAGTTATAACATATGCTAGATGACTGTCAGTGATTTCAGTTTATGAAATAATCTGGTATGATATTAAACAATTGAACATCAACATCTTTAGAATTCCAGGGGGGAGCAAGTGCCCCCCCTTGCCCCCCCTTGCGGGCGCCCATGACCAGACGTGAACGGTAATCGCACCTTTCTGCGACCCACACCGTGATGCCAGGAGGTAGACCCGTATATTAGGGGCCAATACACTCTGGATGTTGACGCTCATTAGTTCGACGTTACACACTTAAACTGCCATCACTTGCATGAAGGCAGAACCTACTCTCATCGCCGAACGTAACAAAGTGCCATTCCACTCTCCAGTTGATCCTAGTGGAACACTACAGGAGACGTGTCCCACGCTAATGTGTCAGAAAAGGTAGCTGGGCCAAAGGCACACGTGTTCATAGTCCTACTACAAGTAGGCGGTTCCCAATTGTAAGTATGCCAATTGCTAGTGCCCCATTCGCTCGGATCTCTGTGCGGATGCGTTACGGTCTGTCAGTGATCCATACCAATACGCCGATCTTGATGTACGTCTGTATGACACGGCCATACCGAACCTGAACTACAGGAGTGGGCCTGTTCATCTGACCACTGTTAAAACATCACCGCGCTATGGTTGCTTCATGACCAACGTGTTCAGCAATCTGTCGATATGTCCATCCCTCTTTGTGAAGTACTCAGAAGCAACAGGCGCACGCAGCCGTGTTCGATATATGGCTACAGATATCTGCTACATTCGTAAGCATTTTATTAATGATCCCTTTCTATATTTGAAAGGTTTGCGTTATGAGACGTATGGCTCTGTAATTTCTTCATTTACATCACTTTTGTTTTTATAAAATTGTATCAAATGCCCCTCCATCGGCCAAGGTATCCTGTGTCTCATTTTCTTATGAAAATAGTTACGAACGTTGTTCCTTCCCTACTCATTTTCTCTCACAGCTCGGTGGGATGTCATCGGTACCTGAGTCTTCGTTTAAAAACAACACAATCTCGAAAATAAAATAAAGTTGTAAAGAGTACAGCTTCATTTGAGTGTATACATATTTGGCAGTGAGATCCAAGGAGTCATACAGCCAGCAAACCACAATCATATACGATTATATAATAACAGACGTAAAACATTTAAAAACACTGAAACACACGAATGAAAACAAATACCTTTGGTAAAAACAACTTATCAACCACTGATCAAATTAAAGTATTCTGTCTGAGTGTACAGTGCAGTACTATTTCCACTCCATACTATATATATCATGGACTTCATGTGTCGCACTCTATAGCCACTAGAAGTGAAGTTTGTAGATTTATGTGACTGCTGATATGGTGATCACAGACACAGGGAGGCCACTGCACCAAGTATTTCCGGGATGTAATGACATTTCGTGTACTGTTTTAATCTTTAAATCCATGGTGTAGCATATATGCAAGGCAGATCAAAAAATATGCGCGTGCCATTGGAGGAAATTCGAGAACTAACGGATGCATCTCATCTGTCCGTGATGGCAATAGAATTATTTGACAATGGTTGCTCAGTGATTGACTTACTGTGGATTTATTGTGGTGTCTACTGATGATTGTGGAGCCTGCATGATGCTGCAATGAGTTGAAGTTTCTAATTCCTTCTTGCCGTACTGAAACAATTTTGCTAAAGAATCAAGTTTCAGCAGATCACTGGTCCAAGTGGAATACCAAGCAAAACCGATGCATGAATCCTGGATTCAGTGGGTTCACACTGCTTCTTTTTTTTTCCACAAAACAGAAGCGTTTCCTTGTTTCAACAAAGACAAGAACAGCTACACAGGTATCAACCAGTAGCCTGGAGTATTCACTCTGGTAATTCTGTCCGTGATGATACAGTGATCCTAAAGTGAGAGACGCAATGAGAGAAACTGAAATTAAAATGACCGAGCTCGATAGCTGCAGTCGTTTAAGTGCGGCCAGTATCCAGTAATCGGGACATAGTGGGTTCGAGCCCCACTGTCGGCAGCCCTGAAGATGGTTTTCCGTGGTTTCTCATTTTCAAACCAGGCAAATGCCGGGGCTGTACCTTAATTAAGGCCACGGCCGCTTCCTTCCAATTCCTAGGCCTATCCCATCGTCGCCATAAGACCTATCTGTGTCGGTTGCGACGTAAAGTAAATAGCTAGAAATTAAAATGTAGGCCGAATCATGAAACCATCTACGGTTTTATTACTGAACTAGCGAATGTACCCGTGCTTCGCTACGGTATTCTACATTGTATTCGAATATCGAAGTAAATAGTGTACATGCAGTAAATAAGATTGTTTTAAAATTGCATGTCTCTTAGCGTTATCCGAGAAAGAGCATAGGGAGGTCCCCGTACGTTGTTTCCAATGTAAAGTGTTTGTTACGGATTTGTGATATAACGGCAGGCTCACTTGCGTACTGCCATTCACAATCGAGTTTTAAACAAAACTGCATGCTCACTTGCCTTCTGCAAGTCAAATCGAGAAGGGAAATATTCATTACAATTGTAGGCCTTCCTTACTAATGACAGTTACACAGGAGTTGGAGAGGGAACCCTTTCCTACTGCCAGTCAAAGTCGGTGTGGGGAGTACTGATTACAATAGCAGACCCACCCTTTCTCGATCGCTAAAAATCGACATCAGTGAATATATATATAGATAGACATACGAAAGTATATGCGTGTTTATAATATTGAAGACCTTCATTTACAGATTAACTGCTACTAAACGTACGTCATATCGACAAAGGATTATACCATAAGACACGCCGGATTTAGTGGCCTAAATGGCTGGTCCTATGATATGTCGTCTATTCCTGGGTAAGATTGAGTTAGAAGCGTGGAACAGGGTAAAGTTTTTGTAAGATTATCTCACATTACATTACTTTTCGGATAATTATGTGACAGCTACGTACATAGCATTTGGCTCATATATGGCTACTGGGTGGGCCAATTTTCGTGAAGAGTTTGATGATTCTGTATTTCATATAAGTAAATGAAAGTATGAATTATGCATGTGAAAATTCCAAATTGATTTAACATCGATTAATAGAGAAAAATCAAACGTAAAAGAGATACAGATACGGCAAAAAGTCATAAGACCAAGGATGTAGATCATTCCAAATTGAACGGAGATTGTGCAATCCGTTATGTGATAGGAATTTCCGAAGGTGTGCACCATCATTAAAACTGCCTGCATATTTCGATATTCTTCGGAGATAAAAAGTGAAAAAATTAATGATTTTGGTAGTTTTCCGTTCATTACAGGCTAAAACGTATAATTTTGTCAAATTTCAGTCATCTTCTGTTTCTTCTGGCAGATTATGCCGCAATCTGGATTTTGGGCGAGGCGGGTCAAAATTAGGACTTTCAGGAAACTAAACCAAAAAATTATGCAGATGGTCATTATTACCCCTTAAACGGAAAGCTGTACGAAAATTTCGCCAAAATAGTCAGTGTAGAGGCACACAGTCGTTACGATTTGATTTATATAGATAAGGAATCTGCTCCATGTAAAAAACCTTTTGGGCTATGTCCGCTGGACTTAAACTGCAAAACTGACCATTCATGATATCTCCCTTATTAGTCCTCCTGACGAAAAAATACACATGATAAAAAGGTTTAGAGGTGGAATTCCATCACGTTTGGTCGATTTCCAGTCAGGTTGGTCTTGTTCTGTATATATTGTGGAAGAGTAAAATCACCATTTCGGTTCCCTATAAACCGCCAGTCTATTCCGGAACATGAAATGTTATTTACGTTTAAAACCTACCTTTGGACAGGTGGATGCTAAATATAAATTTTGGTTCGAATGTCTTCAGTAGTTTTCAAGTTGTAAGGAATACGCTTTACACGCACCCGCTCGTGAGTTAAGTCCGATGGGACTTGTACAAAAAAACGGTCCGTTAATGATATCTCCCTTATTAATCCTCGTATCGAAATGATGCACATGAGAAAAAAGGTTTAGAAATTAATTTCTACCAAGGTAGGTAGATTTCCATTAAGTTTGGTTGTGTATATTTTGTGGAAGTGCAAAATCACTGTTTCGGTTTCGTATAAACCCCCAGTCAGTTCAGGGATTTAGAAACAATATTTGCCCTAAAACCTATCAAGGACAGGTGTATTCTAAATACGAATCTTGGTGGAAATGCATCCAGTAGTTTCTAGCACTCACGTACATACGGCGTAATTAAGGAAGAAAATAATACAGTTAAGAAAGTTGAAAATTAATAGAAAATGGATTATAACTGAGGACAGCCGGATAGCGACAAATATGTAAATGCCAAGTGAATGTATTGGAAAATCAAATGCCCCTCAATAAATTATGCTAGTGTGAGTTATGGATATAATAAAGCGGTAACAGAGGAGAAATTTAGGTCCAGTGATTCTTAGGTAAACAAATAATAGATTACTAATGGTGTTATTACTTAATCTATTCGGGAGCGGTTATAACCTCAAACGATATTCCGCCAATATCCCGCAGATCGGCCGATTGACGCCTCTCTTGCCATCTACCCAAGGAAGAACCACTAATTTAAAAGCACGATAGGAAAATGGCAATACGTTACTTCCCTACTGGCATGCAGTCAGAGACGTTCCATGGTAACCTGTAGGTTCGTTGTCGGTCTGTCGGTCACTAAATGCAGAGCATGATACCAGCAGAAAATTGTAAATTTCTCCGTCATGTGAAGAGTAAGGTAAATTATAAACATAACGAAAGTTGTTTATAATGAAGAGATGTTTCACGTACGGTAAACGAAGTTTACAGAAAATCAATAGTATAAGAGAAAATGGAGGAAAACCATTCTGGTTTTCCTATAAACACCCTGTCTATTCAAGGATTTTAAAATTGTATGCATACCAAATCCTTCCTCGGGATGAGTATACTCTAAATATGAAGTTTGGTTGAGATCTATCCAGCCGTTTCGACGTGATGGTGGAAAAACTTTCTGGTTTTCCTATAAACCCACCGTCTATTCAAAGATTTTAAAACGATATGCATATCGAAACCTTCCCCGGGATGAGTATACTCTAAATATGAAGTTTGGTTGAGATCTATCCAGCCGTTTCGACGTGATGCTGGAAAACCATTCAGGTTTTCCTATAAACCCCCCGTCTATTAAAATATTTTAAAATGATATGCATATCGAAACCTTCCCCGGGATGAGTATACCCTAAATATGAAGTTTGGTTGAGATCTATCTAGCCGTTTCGACGTGATGGTGGAACAGACAAACAGACAAACAGACAGACAAACAGACAAACAGACAAACAAACAGACACGAAACGTAAAAACCACCGATTCGGTCTTGAGTTGACCTAAAACGGATAAATATCTGAAAAATTGGCAAAACAAAGGAAATTACAGACAGCGGACCCCCTACAATTTTATTTATATAGATGAACACCCACTATGTATCCAAAACCGTTTATAGCACGTAAGTGGAGAAAAATTGAAAGATCACTTGCTTATAGTAGTATAATGTGGGATAAAAGCTAATATATGGATTGTGAAACGAATATTTATCCACGATGCTGTATATACGTAACACGCAAAAATCTTCCTTTGCTCTTAAAGTTACCGACATGGAATTTAAAATGTCATTTTCCTTGATACCTTACGCAGAAGAGAAAATAATGCTTTTATTGGCAAAATCAATCAATCAATCAATCAATCAATCAATCAATCAATCAATCAATCAATCAATCAATCAATCAATCAATCAATCAATCAATCAATCAATCAATCAATCAATCAATCAATCAATCAATCTATGTATTTAAGGTTTCGGAATATGCTGATACTGTGTTCATGTACGGACTGTGGAATGGTAATGGTGTAGGAACTGCACGAAAACATCAGGTAGGTTTTGCAGGCTGTAGACACTCTATTTACACGTAGTCTACATATCAGGATCTAATCGAACTTGGTACTGTTCAAACTTCTCTGTACTACTGGTCTGAATGGATCAGACGAGCGCTGTCCTGTAACGTGTCGCAAGCCAGCAGCAGAAAGTTGTCGAATGAAACAATAATTTTGGAATCTTGACCATACTAGATGAGACACGCAAGGTGAAAACTGACAGACAAAGATATTTCATGGATTCATATAGTGAGTACAGAATAAATTATTATAGCTAATTTGTGAAAAATTTGAGGCAATACAGGATAATAACCGTCAGTTCTCTTAATCATTTCTTCAGTGTGATTAGTAGAATAACTTAGTCAGAGAAGGCAAGATGGAGTATGAAATGAATTTTTGATAAGATAAACCAGACAGAAATGGGTTAAAGTGGTTGTTTAACTAGATGATTGTTTAGTTCATAGAACATTTTGAATGATGTAACGTCTTTAACTGAATCGCCGAAATGTGAGTGGAGCAAGGCATTTTAATGGAAACAGAGAACGTAGAGAGGATCATGCTGATAGTGAGACAGTTAGGGAAGTGACTTAGTGAATATAGTAAAATGTGGACACCGGGCGAGTTGGCCGTGCAGCTGTGAGCTTGTATCCGGGAGATAGTGGGTTCGAATCCCACTGTCGGCAGCCCTGAAGATGATTTTCAGTGGTTTCCCATTTTCACACCAGGCAAGTGCTGGGACTGTACCTTAATTAAGGCCACGGCCGCTTCCCTCCCACTCCTAGGCCTTCCCTGACCCATCGTCGCCATAAGACCTATGTGTCGGCGGGACATAAAGCAAGTAGCAAGAAAAAAAATGTGGACACTGGAATTACGTAAACGCAGTCGACAGAGGGCACAAGTGTTTCGGCAAGACCAAGTGGAAGCTAAGAATTTAGAGGATGGAGAATGGAATGAATACCAAGAGAGTAGCAGACCAAAGCACGCGGTTCATAGAATGCAGTGATGAATTTCATTATATGCACTTTTACGACCGGTCCTGATATTAGTGAAAGTATTGAGACAGTTGTAGAAAATAATCCCAGGTGGAAATGAAAATATGATAATGAATGACATTAGGGATGAGAATAGCCGTCGCGGAAATACCAAGGTGGATTTACAAATGGTACTAATCACTTGAAGGCAAGCAATCAAAATGTCCAGCAACCGGATTTACTTTCCCAGGAGTAAACAGGAAAATATTGACCTAGATCTGGAAGGGAAATTCCGAGGTGCCTCTGGGTGTTATGGCATGAAGGATGATGATGTCGTTATCATTTTGATTAACGCTGACGAGATTGCGGTGGAACAAGGAGATGCGGCAAGACTTATTGAGGAGAGGGAAAAAACTACTTCTCACATTCCATCCTTGGAAATAGATGCTGAAAAGAATTGATATGTTTGAGAAAAACTCGGCATGTGTACGATAGTGTCATTAATAATTTCGATGTTCGTAGTATCCTGCTCCTTGCCTGAATTATCTGCGAAGTGGCCTTCGGTTCAAACAACCCATTTCGATCAGTGCCGGTTTAAGGTATTTGGGGGCCCTTGGCTATTTAAAAATGTGGGGCCCCTTCTTCGTAACATCGCGTAAGACTAGCATACTGAAGTCGTTATAGAACTACTTCCACTTAGATTGATGAATAGGGAAGTGTTGAAATGGACTAAAATTTTTCTCTATTTTTCAAGTAAATGTTTCATAATGCCAAAGCATATTTTAGATTTGTCTCAGCATCACTATCAAATCGACAAACAAAACAGAATTTACGTTTGTTGGCACCACTAGGATATTTTCTAACCATTTTACAAGAACATTACAGTTGTAACTTACGAATGGTTCAATAATCAGAGGTGAACTGAAAGTTCTCTTCCTGATACAAAGATATAGTATAGCATGCGCATTCCACCGTGATTCCCCTGTACCCTCCCGCTCACTTCCTAGACCTCTTCCCCCTTCCCCCTCTGCCCGTACTCGCAAGCTGCCAAATTTAAATTTTTGTCAACAATAACTTTTACAATAATTACAGTGCGTAAGTAGCGAGGATTCTTGTCTCCGGACGGTAATTGATTCTAGCAGTGACGAAATACTAACGCGGACAGCTGATAAGAAGGAAGGAAGGAAGAGTGCGTGTTCGATATTTTGCGAGTGTAAATATTCATATACATGCACGGAGGTGGAGCAGCAGGCCTTTCTATACAATTTTAGGATCGGCCAAGGGCCGGGGCCCCTTGGCACGTGGGACCCGAGGCTGCAGCCTCTTTAGCCCCCCAACCCCCTTTAATCCGGCCCTGATTTCGATTCATGGCCAGGATGAACATTTAACCGCATTTCGAATATTCCTCTCGTTCAGGGTTTGGGTGCTAATTATCGTTTTAACACTCGTCTTTGTTTATAATACATAATACTGCCAACCACCCCAGAAACAAGCAGTAGTGAATACATCCCTCCATCTAGGACTGGTGTACCGAGCAAGTGGCTATGGTATTGGGTCATGTAACTGTAAGCTCGCATTCGGGAGATAGTGGGATCGAACTCCACTGTCGGAAGCACTCAAGATGGTTTTCCGTGGTTTCCGATTTTCACATCAGGCAAATGCTGGGGCTGTACCTTAATTAAGGCCACGGTAGCTTTCTCTCTAATCATATCCCATCGTTAAGAATTTTTTTTTTCAATTTGCTTTACCTAGCACCGACACTTATAGGTCTTATGGCTACGATAGGACTGGAAAGGGCCAGGAGTGGGAAGGAAGCGGCCGTGGGCATAATTGAGGTACAGCCCCAGCATTTGCCTAGCATAAAAATGGGAAACCACGGAAAATCCTCTTCAGTGCTGCCGACAGATGGGGATCGAGCCCACTATCCCTCGAATGCAAGCTCACAGCTGCGCGATCCTAACCGCACGGCCAAACCGCTCGGTCGTAAATCCTGTCTAGGTCGGTGCGACGTAAGCAAGTTGTAAAAGAGGAAACGGTATCCGTTCTTTAAACTGCGGTTTTTATTCTGCAGAACACAGGAAATTCTGGAAATACTTTCATTACTGAAAGGATATATACAATTTGGAATAGTCATGCACTATGCATAAAAAATTATTACTGGCGAGTGTGATAGAAGTCTACCTCTGTGGTATAGTGGTTAATGTGATTAGTTGCCACCCCCGCAGACCCGAGTTCGATTTCCGGCTATGCCACGAAATTTAAGAAGTTGTACGAGGGCTAGAACGGCTTCTCCTCAGCCTCTGGAGGTCAACTGAGTAGAGCGGGTTCGATTCCCTCTTCAGCCATCCTCAAAGTGGTTTTCCGTAGTTTCCCAATTCTCCTCCAGACAAACACTCATAAGGTGAAGTGCAAACTGAATATCCTACTGTAAATGTTATGTAAAAATAACATTTTATTTTATTTATTCTGAATTCCTCAAGATATTATACATCAGGAAACAAGAGCGCTATTGTAATGACTCGATATTCTATATTATTATTATTATTAGTATTATTATTATTATTATTATTATTATTGTTATTATTATTGTAGTTGTTCCGGGTTATCTGTGGAACGCAGAGGTGAAAGAAGGTGCAAGCTGGAATGGTCTATCTACGATAGTCAAAAATTAATTTAAAATTTTAAAATAAAGGTTATATTTCTTTTCAGATCTTAAATTTCAACAAATAACAAGCTCTCAGGTACATAGGTAGTGGGTACAAAAATAGAGAAACCAAGAATTGGTAATTTACAAATTTGAGCTTCAAGCTCCTAACTTACAAGGGCCCAACATCACTAATGTTACGTTTAGTTAGATAGATAAGGAGAGATACCACCCAAAACACAATTTCCAATTTCCAAGGCACCACTCAATAGTACACAAATATCTATTACCTAACCACAAAATAGCTTACATGCTCTACAACTCTACCAAGGAGACAGCGCTCTCGAACTCTTACGGCCTACCCAAGGCAACCAGTAACTGTTACAACTATCATTGCTCAATACAATTACACCTTTAGGCCTCTCTTGTCACAAACTGCAATTTACAATACCATATGAATTTTAGTTTACACAGGGGTATTTAGTACCCATTCTACTGGGCCTTCGTGAAAAAGAACAGGTTAAGTTACTGGCCTCAACTCAAAAATGTATGGAGGCGTTCACTTGCGCTCCTAGAAAACCAAAGTAGAAACCCTACTTGGGCTTGCAGCCCGACGATGCAGAGGCTAATCCTACACAACTGAGGTGACTAGAAGGACAAGTTAATTTATGATTTACAGGAGAAAACAGTTACAAAATCGTAATCACCTCAAGATTAATTGAAGGGGAATTCAAGAGGGTAACGCACTCTCAATCCCCGATTTACAGTCTAAGTCTTTAGAACTTACATGTAATTTTACATGAGAAAGAAGAAAGTTTACATTTTAGGAACTGACGGTTACATAGTTAAAGATTGGAACCTTCCCCTCGAGTTCAGCTTGCGGAGATAACTACAGAGATAGTAAACTGGTGGCCATTACCTGGGCTGATGTTCTGCCAGCCGAAGAATGAGGGCCCCCGTCTCCTCTCTTAACACACACACTCAGTAATTCGGCGATCAATAAGACAAGTTAACTTGAAATGGCGTCAGCTTTTATACATGAGAGGAAGCTTCGAGAAGGCTCTGGACTAAATCCGGACACACCCTCTCATTTTTATTGGATAAACAAAAAATTGCAAGAAGCCTATGATTGGCTGAAAAATAAATACAAGAAATTTATAATTGGTTAGAATCCCATGTTGGCGGGATGAATAAGACGTGTTGCAAACCTTGAAGTACCAAAAATAAGAAAAGTCAATTCAGTTGAGAAAACCTACAAACACAAAACTTCTTTAAAACTATAGTTATTCCACTTTGCACCACAGTGCATGACCTCAGTTCTTTAGTACAGACATCTATGGAGAAAAGTGCGAACTTCTTGTGATACACTAAAACAAAACAAAGAATTCAACTCAGTTTAGCAAACTTTAAAATAACGTATTACTCCATCATTTAGTAGTGACACCTTTTGATCAACGTTCCAACTTCTTGCACTAGAGGTTTCAATTTTTATATTATAGATAGCGTTCTTCAAGGCGCTTCATTTAAATGTACGGGGTTGAGGTGGACCTCCCGGAACAATTCTTCTTCTTGTTATTTTGTATTATACATATATATCTGGTTTGAATTAGTTCATAGCAATTCTTAATAGGCTGGGTAAATGTAATTTATATACATCAGTGTATATTAATGTTGTAACTAAAAATAGAATGATGTCAGTAGCCTGGTGTCCTGCAAAGGACAAGAACAGTAATTGTTGAGTCAGGGTAATCACTTGTGTTAGCCTGATAATGGCGGAAATAAAAAGTGAACAGTAGGTGAAATTCATAGATATCATATCTTTCGAGTAAATGAAAACCTATTTGGTAATTATGTGGGATGTTTTCTGAAGATAGAAAGGAACGGTGGTAATTGACCTATGCTTTATTATGATTTATCAAGAGTACGCTTCTATCCCAATCACGTGGTCGAAGTAAGGGTGCATTGAAGGATTTCGTTAGTTTCTTGACTGGAGTGTGTTTTTGTAGCCTAACGTATTGTCTTATTAGGAAAGTAATTCGAACACGACTCTGTCGGTGTCAAGCCCTTAAGTTTCGACGTAGAATATATAAAGCGTGATGGCTATGGCCAAAAATAATTTACATAGTCATTATGAGTTTGAAATGTTAGTGTTGACAACAAATTTACACCTCTTCAAGACAGAGTCCATCAAACCAATGTGATCAGTATCCACATCGATATTTTCCAAACCATTTTGCACCATTTGGTCGGTAGATGTGCTCGGCTGGGGTTCCAGTAGCTCGGAACTCGCCTCACGAGTATCTGCCGCCTTAACTTTGAGGCAATCCCGACGAACCTTCTGATGCTCAGCAGTTGTGATTACCGGGCAAGTTGGCCGTGCGGTTAGGAGCGCGCAAGACCTATCTGTGTCGGTGCGACGTAAAGCCACTTTGATTTTGGACATTCTCGCTGAGAATACGCTTTTGATAATTTTCAAACTATTTATTGTCCATATGATGTGACATTGCGTAAACGAAAGAAGGTTTACACACTTCCCCGCGAAGCAATTTTCTCGAATGTTCACTATTTGGTTTGTTTTTGCTGTGTACTTGTTTATTGAGACAAATCACTTTTTCATTACTCGGTGACGTCATACTGAGGACACTGCCCTTGAGGCGGTAGAGTTGAGATCCCTGGCTGAGCCCGAGGGAAAAACCAACCCTGCAGCATAAACAGATTAGGAAAGAAAGAAGAAAAAACTGACTTTAAATACTTTAATTTTATCACTGATGGGTCATTTTTAAATTAATATGTATATATAGGGTTTTAATCATCCATTTTACATCATCATTTCATTTCTGTGTATCGCGGCTATAACGTATTCTGAACGAACAACTTATTGTGTAACGTATTTCAATACCATTCGTATTAATAGCTTGCAGTAAATTTTTCAATAGCCGTAGTGAGGTGACCAGAGTCAGCAGGCTAATTTCAGCCCAATACCTTGAAATTTACGTCATCAAGCTTACGAGAGACCTTACCCTCTTCAGCTTCTGAAGAGACAGTTGAAACCGTATGAACGCCTACTTTTCGAAGTTCGCTACCTGACGCTTCATTTCCGCGGGAAATGGACGTAATGAAGCAATGTGATGGATTCACAGCAATACATAGGGGAAGGGATGAAACCTCGAATCTTACTGGACCATGTGATATGGTTGATGGAGGTAGATTTTGGCGGCTATATACTCGGCGACAAGAGCTGGAGAGGACACTCGTATTCACACTCAGATTCAGATTCACACTCGTACTTGTACTCTGGGAAGACACTCTTACGACGATTCTACGTCTGCACATCGGAGAAGATTTTAACTTAGTTCACTTCACATCTGAGTAGTATACTACTCAAACGTTACTCTCATTGGGACCTGTTTCCCAATGACGAGAGGTAAAGTCAACGGGAGACCGGTTTTGACTAGTATAGGGCAGGAGAGCTTTTGTTATGAATTTAGTTACGCTACTATTCTGTAATACGGAATAATACAAGTGTATTCTCTCCATGAACATAACCCATGGTGGTTTTGCTTTTAAAATTAGGACTCATTACGACTTTATGAAAGGAGTACAATAGGAAGTGTTAAAGAAAGGTAAGTCATAGTACAGCTAGTGTACATTCCACAAAGCAGAAGTAGGACTGGAATCCACAAGAGATGACGCCGCCTGTACGAGAGATCCACCAATCATCAGCTTCTACATAACAGAGTCTACAAATGGTGAGCTAATGGCATAAATTACTGTAAGTCTTCACGCAACAGTTGATTTTCGTAGAGTTTATTTCATTCAGTTTCGTTTTTATCCGTAAGTTCAGATTTCGTAAATACGCCGTTACGTCAAGTTTTTCATCCTAATAAATAGCTGTTTTAATTTGTATTTTTTGAAATTATTATTATTAATGATACTTAACTTCCAAGTTAGTGTACTTAATGGATAGTGTTCTGTCACCCCACCCCTGGGAGTTTTTAGAGTCTCATTACGTGTTATTATTATTATTATTATTATTATTATTATTATTATGATTAATTATCAACTATCGTTTTCAAGCCATAAGCTTGAAGGTTGGCGCCCATAGGATATTGTTTATGGAGAAACAATGAGATATCATTTATTTATATTAATATTAAGGTGACCTGCCACGTCATAATTATGTCCTACATCTGTTGGCAGAGTGGGTACGTCACAACTTGACTCGAAGCACAGAACTGGAGGCAGATCTGGTTGACCTATTTATTTAGGCTTTGACATGCAATACGTCTATGGTTTTAAAATAGTCCATGAGCTGGTGAGGGACACAAAAATATGAAAATCGAAGTAATTTCTAGACAGCGCACGCGACGAGCCTGTTCAATACCTCACTGAAATAAGTTGGATTTTCCCTCGGACTCAGCGAATGGTGAGCTAATGGCATAAATTACTACAAGTCTTCGCGCAACCTCTACTCAGTTGACCTCCCGAGGCAGAGTGGACCCCGTTTCAGCCCTCGTACCACAATTCAAATTTCGTGGCAGAGCCGGGAATCGAACCCGGGCCTCTGGGTGTGGTAGCTAATCACGCTAATCACTACACCACAGAGGCAAACAAGACAGTCTTTTTGTATTAAATTCTCTCGATTGTTGTGTTGAAAAGCGCATTTAGTCCGTTTTCAAGATGTACGTGTTCAGTAATTATACGAAGTATCATAAGACAACTAGGAGGTTAAGAGGAGGAACGACAAACAGCCAGTAAGTTACAGTTCTATTGGAATTTTTAATATCATCTTTAATATTAAAAAGAGAGATTTTAATGCGGGAAAGGCTAGAAGACTACCGTTCTTTCTTTCTTTCTTTCTTTCTTTCTTTCTCAATTCGTTTACCCTCCAGGGTTGGTTTTTCCCTCGGACTCAGCGAGGAATCCCACCTCTACCGCCTCAAGGGCAGTGTCCTGGAGCGTGAAAAATTGGATTTGGGATAGCACATTGAAGGAGGACCAGTACCTCGCTTAGACAGTCTCACCTGTTTCTGAACAGGGGCCTCGTGGGTTGTGGAAAGATCCGAAGGGATAGGCAAGGAAGAGGGAAGGAAGCGGACGTAGCCTTCAGTCAGATACCATCCCGGCATTTGCTTGGAGGAGAAGTGGGAATCCACGGAAATCCATTTCGAGGATAGATGAGGAGGAAATCGAACCCCACCTATACTCAGTTGACTTTCCGTGGCTCAGTAGACCCAGTTCCAGTCCTCGTACTACGTTTCAAATTTCGTGGTAGAGGCGGGAATCGAACCCGGGCCTCCGCGGGTGGTAGCTAATCTCACTAACCACTACACCACAGAGACTACTGTTATGAAACCTAATTCACTCATTAGTATTTTATAAATTTTGTTACCAACCCACAATTTATTACAGTAACGTATTAGTTAATTTCATACAGCGTATTATGTATTTTCGTTTAATGGTTTTTATTAACTGTCAATTAGATATTTCTGAAGTTCTAACTTGGCTGACTTACGAGTTAACATTTCCTCAAAAGCACGTTTTAATGTAGGTAAGGCAACCTAAGGCCTACCATCTGAATTGGTACCCCGAATCATTGGACTTTGGCTTGAGATCTATTAACTTCGACTGTGATCTATTTAATTTTAACCGGCCGAGTTGGCCGTGCTTTAGAAGCGCGCAGCTGTGAGCTTGCATCCGGGAGATAGTGGGTTTGAGCCCCCCTGTCGGCAGTCCTGGTGTTCTGTGGTTTCCCATTTGCACACTAGCCAAATGCTGGTACCATTCTTAAGGCCACAGCCGCTTCCTTCCCACTCCTAGGCCAATCCCATCGTCACCTTAAGACATATCTGTGTCGGTGCGACGTAAAAAATTAGAAACAAATTGTAAAAATTGTATTTAATTTTACAATGATGCTCAAAATTAAGATAACAAGACCTCACACAGAGAAAATTTATTTTACAGTCAGATATAAGGGTACATAATAATAATAATAATAATAATAATAATAATAATAATAATAATAATAATAATAATAATAATAATAATGTTATTGGTTTTACGTTCCACTAACTACTTTTACGGTTTTCGGAGACGCCGAGATGTCGGAATTTAGTCCCGTAGGAGTTCCTTTACGTGCTAGTAAATCTACCGACATGAGGCTGACGTATTTGAGCACTTTCAAATACTACCGGACTGAGCCAGGATCGAACTGTCAAGTTGGAGTCAAAAGGCCAGCGCCTCAGACGTCTGAGCCACTCAGCCCAGCAAATCGCTTACCATCCGAGTGCATCTTCAATGGTCCGAAGAGATAGAAATTACTATGTGCCAGATGGATGCAGTAGGGAACATGGTCCAGATGGTGATTTCCTAACCATGTGGGAGGTAATGAATGTTGCCAATTATTGTGACTCTCTAGAGTAGTTATCTGTTTCGATTTGCATAAAATGACCCGAATTTCTCTCAACAGGCGTCGTGTTTTTGCACGAGAACGCCAGTCCACACGCAGACAAGTGCACGCTTGTGGTTTTACGGAACATCCGATGGGAGGTACTGGACCATCATCCCTATATTCATGTCCTGGCACCCAGTGATTTAAATTTATCTGTAGTAAATTCTCTGTATTTAGACAGTACTCTCGCCACTAAAGAAGTTTTAGTACTTTATTATTTATCACTAAAATAATATCTTACAATATACACCTTTATTCAATTCTATACCTTTTTCATCAAATCATTATCATACTTGAACTCCCTAACACAAAAAAGACATTATAAAATGACCAAGAATCATTTCTCCTCCCCTCTCAACTGAACAGAAATATTAATGAGAACATTTCCCTCACCCCCTAAATAACCAACCAACCTCAACGATCACACACATTGATAAAATTACACCATCTTCTTGTTAATTAAATAATTTTCATACAGCATTTCACACCTTTTGCACTAGCACTTTATAAATCCATCAGGAAACTACTCTGACCGTAAAAGTCTCCAATATGGGTTACGATATTCTTATCTGTACTAAATTCTCTGAATTTCTGAATTTAGATAGCACTCTCCCCACTCGAGACGTTTTAGTAGGTTATTTTTGATCAACTAAACGTAATGTCTTATAAGATTCAATTCAACATTTTTATTTCACAAAAATCATTATCATTATTCCCTAATACAAAGAAATTATAAGATGACGGAGCAGCATTTTCCCTCCCCACAGAACAGAGTTAATGACTCACCTCTTCCTACTAAAAAGAGCTATTACCTACATAATTTCCATCATCCCCCCTGCATGCAACTATGGACGGAGCAAGGGAACTGGCTTCAGTCCAAACGGAATCGCTGGATGTAATGGATGATTAGCATCTTAGATAAGTAAACTCTCTGAAAGTTACTAAGGTGACAGTGGAGGACTATTACCGTATAATCATAATTCGTCCCACTTGTTCATGACATCACCAATTTTCAATCATTGGCAAGTTTACGCAACGTAATGATTTAAAGTGATTTGATAGCATCTAATAATGTACGTTCTTTTTCTTTAATAAGGTGTAATTTTAACAGACATGTTATATGTGATATAATTAGTGTTTCCAACGGATTGAAAAACTTTGAAGTTACATTAACTAGTCCAAACTGTAAAAATATGGCTTCTTTCCTAACAACTCTATTATTTGTGATCATACTGAAGCCATCGTGCTGGAAAAAGGATATTTGATAATCATTTCTCTTCTAACCTACTACTACCTGAAATTTCTGCCCCAAAATTATGACTAGGGCTCTGAATTTGAGTAAAAATTATTTTTTTCTCGAGTGTCTGAAGACGAGGCCCAACGTAATATAAGTTCATTCTGGGATTGTTTTAGGCCAGAAAATGGTGGATTTTATTTGTCCTTTTTTGCCTTTTTCAGCATTTTTGGCTTATTGTTCCATTTAAACCATTTATATATCTTAACGGATTTTCTTGCAACTTAATTTTCTTTCGACTACATTTTGACTGCCCATTCTCAACTAGAATCATCATTAGTTCATCCATCACCTCTTAAACATCGTTTCTCTAGAAAATACGCGAGAGAAACTGAAATGAAAATGAAATGAAATAAAAAATATAAAACTAGTGCGTGAAACAATCCAGGGGTATCAAATTATGTGCAAGATAAGTGAAATATTGAAAGGAGAAAATTTTGATGTGAGAATGTTTGAAGAGGATTCAAGTAAGAACCCTTAACATCCATTGATGTAAAGAAAAGTTTCTTGATGTTTACCGACGATCACTTACAGCTAAAATACTGGAGATGATTATATAGATATACTGCAAACACAACCGAGGTAAAATTTTCGATTTCCAATTTCTGTAACCTTAGTGTGGTTAAGCCTAATATGATGTTAGTTTTACTAATTTCAGTTTATTTCTCCAGGATGTCCTTTGCAATTTCGAGGTGGAAAACTATTTTAGTGTAAATTATGCAAGTACCTTTTAACGAACACAGAAATCCTTTTTAAAATTGCGTTAATCTAAAAATATGTAGGGTCCTACTGTGTGAAAGAAGAAATTTTTCACTGATATATTTTTGCACCGAATGTTGCATGCCACCAGAATTTTGCATTTTTAAACATTATATTCCTTCATTAAATATGTAATTAAAATTACAATTTTGACTGAATTTGGATTGCACTTTTACATCCCTTTAGTCAGTTTTTTTTATAATTTTTTGGATATGTTTAGGTCTTTTTAGGCAATTTATAGGTCTTCAACTTACGAGCCCTACTCATTACGTATCCCATTAGTTCTATAGGCACACGCCAGTGCACGTATCACAATAACACAATAGGAAAACAGTTATGTGTTTGGGGCTGAATGAATGAATGAAAACAAATGTGTTTGTTACCATTTGATATGCTCACCATAAAGTAGAGTGCGAGTTAGTGACCATTATAACTTCGCTACTATTTTCCATCAAAACAAACGTCTCCGCAAACCACACCACTGCAATGTCGATAACAAAACCACCATTTCCTCTCGAGGTCTTTGCAAACCCGATGTCTCTGTGTGTCATCACTACGATTTTCGTCGAAGCGAACATCTCTGCGAAGCCACCAAAACCACTAGTTCCTCTTGAGGTGTTTGACGTAATAACAACATTCGATGTTTATAAGGCTGGTCTAGAAATATAATGGGCAGAAGATACTAATATTCACTGACGGGGACATCGAAGATATCACCGTCAAATTTTAAATATTCTGAACTAGACTTCTTCTTCTTAATCCGTTTGCCTCCCAGGGATGGTTTTTCCCTCGGACTCAGCGAGGGATCCAACATCTACCGCCTCAAGGACAGTGTCCTGGAGAGCGAGACTTTGGGTCACCAATACAACTGTGGAGAAGGACCAATACCTCTCCCAGGAGGCCTCACCTGCTATGCTGAACGGAGATCTTGTGAGAGGATGGGAAGAACGGAAAGGATAGTCAAGGAAGAAGGAAGGAAGAAGGAAGCGGTCGTGGCCTTAAGTTAGGCATTTGCCTGGAGAAGAAGTGGAAAACCACGGAAAAACCACTTCGAGGATGGCTGAGGTGGAAATCGAACACACCTATACTCAGTTGACCTCCCGCGGCTGAGTGGACCCCGTTCCAGCCCTCGTACCACATTTCAAATTTCGTGGCAGAGCCGGGAATCGAACCCGGGCCTCCGGGGCCGGCAGCTAATCACACTAACCACTACACCACAGATTCGGCCGATATTATACTTTATAATTGTTAATATGCGGAAACTGAAAATGCTTTCTGTATACTTATCAACTTACTGCATCCATCAAAGAATATGATATTACGGTAATCATATTTGATTGTTCAAAGGAAGGAAGCCCTACCGAATAAAATTGTACAGAAAAAATAGAATGTTTTAATACTACATTCATCTTCATCATAATTATCATCATCATCATCATCCTCACAGGTATTCGTTCGCTCGCTTTTATGACGATTGTTCTCCGAATAAATCAAGTTGATTAAATAATGGGTTCTTACATAGATAAAGAGGCCAATTCTTGAACCACAGGATCAAATTTTCAGTATACATCGATTTCAAAATTAATTTCGTACGGCTATTCCTAGGCTTGTGTAGCCCTTGTAAGGTAGATCTTCCGAAGAGGGTGTCCGGCTCTATGGCTAAATGGTCAGCGTGCTGGCCTTTGGTCACAAGGCCCCCTGGTTCGATTCCCGCCAGGGTCTGGAATTTTAACCTTCATTGGTTAATTTCGCTGTCACGGGGGCTGGGTGTATGTGTTGACTTCATCATCATTTCATCCTCATCACGACGCGCAGTTCGCCTACGGAAGTCAAATCAAAAGACCTGAACCTGGCGAGCCGAACATTTCTTCGGACACTCCCGGCACTAAAAGCCATACGCCCTTTCATTTCCGAAGAGGGTGGGCGGCATCTGCTGTATGTAGCAAACTGGGTGTTATTGGGGTGGAGGATAGTATTATGTGTAGTTTATGAGTGGCCGGGTGTTGGGGACAGCACAAACATCCGAGTCACCGAGCCTAGAGAATTAACTATTTAAGAAGATAAAACAGTCATACTTTCGTTCGTTTATCTTCATGGTGTATCAAAATTCAATACTCAAACTTCTATCGATTATAGAAGAAATAAAAACAAGTACTTTTTATTAAATTACCACAGATCGGAAACCAATAGATGAAGTACAGTTTGAGGTGATTGAGAATAAAACTATTACATGTCAATTTAATTGTAACCACGAATATGTTAGCTGTCCGTAGCATACCAGGCAGATCCCAGAACAACCTATGACGGCTGATCAAGCGTCATTCAGTTCAACTAAGATCATCATCACATTCAAAAGGTTAAGCCTTGTCGCCGCAGCCATAGATCTTGGGCCAGCCTTTTCAACTCAGCGTAGGTCTTGCAGTTCTACTCAGGAGCAGGTTCTTGAAATAAGACACTCTGGGTCGTCCTCTTGCTCTTTTCCCGGCAATTCTTCCTTCAGTTATGTTACAAAGGAACTCCTCATGCCGCAGAATGTGACCAATACATTTTATTTTTCGTTTTTCAATTCCAGTTACCCGACTCCGTTTTCCTCCAAGGACTTCGGTACTGCTCTACATTTCAGTACAACTTATCCTCTGCATTCTTCTCCAGATCCACATTTCAATTGCTTATAGCCTTTTCCTTTCCTGCTCTCCTAACGTCCGCCTTTCGTAACCGTACAGAAGCACACTCCATACAAAAGATATCAGTTTCTTGGATTCAGTTCTAGCCAACGAAGGTGTAGCAGGCACTGTGTTCATATTATACACATTTTTTAAAGCAGAAATCACGCATTTCAGGGCCCATTCTGTCTCAATATTGATATGACTATTGTTTTCTTTCCTACATATGAGATTCATTCCTGAAATTGTTGTTTCACCATGTATAATGTTGGACGACATGAGGTTCTTCTTACTTGTTTTTGGCAGCGTTAATTTTGTATGTGTTCGTTTCAGTTCCCGACTAGTCCACGGGTCTTAACTCTGGACTGAGAATTGGAACGGAGTTCTTTCTGTTCTGTTAGACCAACCGAAGAGCTGTGCGATATGAGTGGCAGTGGGTTGTGCATGTGACGCAATAGTCTGAGGATGTTGTCATGTCGACAGCGACACTCTTCGACATCTGCAGGCTATCTGGCCGGGCAACTGTCATATTGGCAGGCCAATAGTGAATATGCACAAGTGGTAAAATAATATTGATCTGAAAGGACATCTGCGTGCCGACGTGTTCTCCTGGAAAGTGATTCTATAACCTGCAAATATATTGTCACTAGCCTTCCGAAATTAACAATCGGTTGAGCAAAGGAGGTAAAACCCGTTTGGATTATTGTTTAACTACACAATTCTGTATTTTGTAGGTTCACAATTATTTTTTTGTTATTTCAGTTAGCTTTCCTTTTTTTCGCAACAACTAGTTTCTGCACCGTGAGAGTATTACGTGTTTAAGTTAATCTCTGACAATCTAGACGCTGTAAAATTTGAGCTCTTTGTAAACACATCCCATGCAACACCCATATGCATCTTGCTTCACTCTGATAAGATATGCAGCTCCCTACGTGTGGTAATTACACCCTAAACAAGCGTGTCAGAATTCTTAAGACAAAGGCATGAATCACTTCGAAATGGATGGTTTGAATCCCACCGTCAGCAGCCTTGAAGATGGTTTTCCGTGGTTTCCCAATTTCACTTCATACAAATGCTGGGGCTTTACCTCAATTAAAGCGTCAGGTGCTACCTTTCCCCACCCTTGCGTCGCCGAAAACCTTCGATAAGTTAGTGCTACGTTACCCACTAGGAAGAATAAAAGAATAAGCTGTGAAGGATTAAATTATCGACTCTTCCGGGATTCGAACCGGGAATCCCTTGGATCAAACGCCAGCACGGGTCGAACGCTATTCCTGTTGAAACTAAGAGACAACTTACCTGGCATTGAGAGATGATGAAAGTGATGTCCTTCAGTTCTCACGCACGTTTGGCACCTCCTAGACAGGTTTGCAGACAGTCTACGAATCTCATCTAGTGAAATGTTCAATAACGTCAGAAAATTTGTGAATGAACTGAAACAGGTACTCATTGACAGATAAATAATTCGCATGGCACTCCACAACGGAAACACGTTTTCTAATTCAAACAACCTTTTAAGCAACACTGTCCTAAAAAAGAACTTCCATACAGAAACTACACTGCCAGGAACGTATTAACACTGGAACGACGACACCGATTCTAATTTCTTGACGAAGTCAATAAGGAGACTTCATTTATCAAGTCTCTCACAATAACATTCCATCACCTCGGTCAGCTGTCGGCCTGAGGCTGCAGATAACTCCACTACCGCGGCTGCACGTGGTGAGGTCACCATGCCTATCTTGCACGTCTATAAAATAAATACATTGTATTTTATCATAGGTGAGATAAGACATCTCCATCGTGTTTTAAGGTAAATATGAGCAGAGAATGATTCATGCATCACGTTGCTTGGATGTGAGCTTTCATCACATAGCACTTCAACAGGTAGAACTGACAAGCGAAGCGACATCGAGTCCTTGTATCGGGAATAATATTTATCGCCAGGTGTAAGTCTGCTGCCGCCTGTGGAGGACAGAGATACGACACGGCTGTCATAACATCTTCATGATTTATTGATTGAGCGAAAAATCCTGTTAAAGAACTCAGCTGGAATATTTCCCACTTGAAGTGGAAACGAATAGTTGCTCAAGTGCTGGGAATAAAATCAAACCTACTTGTAAATGTGTTTTTAGAAACATGTAAGATTTTGAAGCAGTTTCGTTATAATCATTGGAGATGTATTCTTTCCATTTCTTCTATTTTAAGGACTAGAAACGCTACAGCCGACGACTCTTCATTTACACATCACATCACAGCTCGCCACACCGTCAACCACCACAGAAGAACGTAATAGGAGAATACATTACTCCTTGTGGGTTTGTTGTCAGGAGGGGGCATCCACCTGTGAAACTCGACCAATTTCACATTGTCACACAGGTCACACCCACATCTGACCAATGTGTGGGACGTCGTGGTAGAAAAAGAAGGTAAATAATAAGAAGTGTTGTTGCCATCATAATGTTTACCGTTTACTACGTTAGTGCTTACTTGCAGGGATGGCGTTTTACTTAACCACCAAGCCAGACTTTACGGGCATCTCAAGGGTTACGTGCCAGATGCGACCGTGCCGGATGCGATCAGGCCATTATCGTGGATAAGCACCGTGCCGCATGCGACCTATCAATCACTTACAATTGATCCGCATTAAGGGCTACCACCATGTGTCAGATTGCTCATAAGTAGCTAACTTGGTCTTTTCTAAAATAAAGGTTTGACACCGTGGTTAGCAGGTTCGAGTGCCGTTGGTCGAAAGAAAAATATATAATAATGTTGCTGGCTTTACGACCCAGTAACTACTTTTATGGTTTAAGGAGACGCCGAGGTGCCGGAATGTAGACCCGCAGGACTTATTTTGCGTGCCAGTAAATCCACCGACACAAAGCTGACGTATTTGAGTACGTTCAAATACCACCGGACTGAGCCAGGGTAGAACCTGCCAAGTCGGATTCGGAAGACCAGCATCTGAACCGTCTGAGCCACATAGCCTGGATAAAAAAAAAAATTCACGATCAGAATGTTGGCCGGCAGGGTAGGAAAGTTGGTGGTAGACAGTTTCTAATCACTAGATTGCATGCCAAAAGCCTGGATTAAAATCCAAACCTTTTCGCAGTGTTCAAATGGAGTGAGGGAATATGATGCTGTTGGTGGTGATTCGGCCGTCGGATTGCGACGTAAAGCATTGAGCAGACCCCTTGGTATTATTCGAGAGGAGTAGGCTACGTGCCGAAACCGGATTTCATCTCTCCCTACTTCATTATCATAATCCCTCATACAGACGCGCAGGCCGCCCACGGGAGTCAGGTAGAAAGATCTGCACCAAACAAGCCGAACACGTCCTCGGACACTCCTGGTATTAATAGGACACGACAAGTAAGTAGGCCTAAGTCGTAAATAATTTCAGAGAATTAGGATCTTTGTTCTTGCTAGTGGCATTACGTCGCACCGACACAGACAGGTCTTAAGGCGACGATGGGATAGGAAAGTGCTAGGAATGGGAAGGAAGCGGCTCTGGTCTTAATTATTTTTTGCTAGGGGTGTTCACGTCGCACAGATAGGTCTTATGGCGACGATGGGACAGGAAAGGCCTAGGAGTTGGAAGGAAGCGGCCGTGGCCTTAATTAAGGTACAGCCCCAGCATTTGCCTGGTGTGAAAATGGGAAACCACGGAAAACCATTTTCAGGGCTGCCGATAGTGGGTTTCGAACCTACTATCTCCCGGGTGCAAGCTCACAGCCGCGCGCCTCTACGCGCACGGCCAACTCGCCCGGTGGGTCTTAATTAAAGTACAGCCCCAGCATTTGCCTGGTGTGAAGATGGGAAACCACGGAGAACCACGGAGAACCATCTTCAGGGCTGCCGACAGTGGGATTCGAACCCACTATCTCCCGGATGCAAGCTCAGGGCCGCGCGCCTTTAACCGCATGGCCAACTCGCCCGGTGGGAAAAGACGTAAACGCATCACTATGTTTCGTGTTGTAAAACGAGTTTCCCCCAGAAGTGTTATGTAAAGTAGGGGCAGTAGCTGCTTATAGGACTTATTGGAATGGCATTGCACCTCGTTTAGCTTACCTTATCTTGGGTGATGACAAACTTATCAAATGACAATTTGCTTGTCAACGCCGGTCGCATCCGGCACGGTTACAGATTATGCGGTCGCTAGTGGCACGGTCGCATCTGGCACTCCACCATCTCAAGCGAGGCGCGCATAGCGAACTGATGGGGAGGTCATGCTCTATTCTCCGAGAATCCTACCAGTCTTTCCCGCTGGAGACAGCCGATGTTCTTTTTAACAAGAGGTAATTAGAAAATAGCCTAATTATCATAAAAACACAGAAAGTAAATGAAAAACAAGCAATGTTTTCCTTTATGTTACCTTAATGTCATAGTAACCGCCGAAAATGATTTCCATATTCGTTAATGTAGACCCGGAATGTTCAAAGGAAATTCTGTTGCAATTCATCTTCTAATGTCTTTTTCCACGACCTCAGCTGTACGCAAATTGTTTCCATAGGCTTTCCGTTTCGAATTCCATCCAAAATAAAAGTCATTTACGCTGAGATCTGGAGAACTTCCCGGAAGTCATTTACATTAACTCGTCTGCCTTATACAGCTATTATACGATTTTTTAACAGATATGTTTCAACAATAAACACTCGTTCCTAAATGGTGTACTTAACCATATTGGACAACTAGCAAATGTACCCGTGCTTCGCTACGGTATTCTACATTTTACACGGATTTTTCCGTAAATTACTGTAAAGGCAGTGAGTAAGATTGTATTAAATTGCATCTACAAACGGACTACACCATGCGACGCCCCGTTCCGGGTTCTACATGGTTGGTCCTATGACATTTTCTCGTATCTCCTATATTTATGGGTTAGAATCAGTTAGTCATTGAATGGGGGTGAAATTTGCTATAGTTTTCACATACTACTTGATATTTTTGATACCCATGTGACACTGGAATCATAACATTTGGAGAAATATGGCCACTGGTTTTATCAGTGTGCGTGCCCAATGTCATGATTGCATCTTTCTTATAAGTATGGCAAACGATAACTTATACGTGTAAAATATACAAAATTAACTTGAAATGCAGAACTACAGCTCTGTTTAACGTATAAGGGACAGAAATACGACAAAAATTCATAGGACCCCCCCACCAAAAAGTTTTGCGATACGACTTACCGTTTAGCCAAAAATTATCCCGAAACTAAGGTCTGCACGGTCGTTAAAATTTCATCCATATTCCTATATTTTCCAGGGCTAAAAGTTATACATTTGCATAACTTAGAATATAACCTCAAAGAAAAGGGTGTCCAGGCTTCGGGATTAGCATTCGCATATGTACGGAGTAAGAAAATAATAGTTTAGAAAGATGAAATTAATAGAAAATAGGTTAATAACTGAGGACAGCCGGATAGGACAATAATATGTAAATACCAAGTGAATGTATTGGAGAATCAAATGCCACTCAATCAATTATGCTGATGCGAGTTAAGGATATAAGAAAGCGGTAACAGAGGAGAAATTTAGGCGCAGAGATTCTTAGGTAAACAGATAAGAAGACTAATGGTGATATTACAGTACTTAAGCTATTCGAGGACGGTTATAATCTCCAACGATATTCCATCAATATCGCGCAGAATGGCCGATTGACTTCTCTCTTGCTTTCTACCCAAAGAGCAACCACGAATTTACAGGAATGATGACGAAAATGGCAATACGTTACTTCCCTGCTGGCAAGCAGTCAGAGACGTTGCCATGGTAACCTGTAAGTTCGTTGTCGGTCTGTCGGTCACTCAATGCAGAGCATGATACCCGCAGAAAATATTAATTTTCCCCGTCACTTGAAGAGTAATGTAAATTATGAACATAACAACAGTTTTTTATAATGAATAGGCGTTTCACAAACAGTCCACGGCGTTTACAGAAAGACAATAGTATAAGAGAAAATGGAGGAAAACCGTTCGGGTTTTCCTATAAACACCCAGTCTGTTCCAAGATTTTAAAATGGTATACATATCAAAGCCTTTCCCGGGATGTGTATACACTAGAAATTAAGTTTGGTCGAGATCTATCCAGCCGTTTCCCCGTGATGGTGGAACAAACAGACAAACAGACATACACGAAAAATAAAAACCACCGATACGGTATTGAGTTGACCTAAAACGGATAAATATCTGAAACATTGGCAAAACAAACGAAATTACAGACAGCGGACCCCCTACAACTTTATTTATATCGATGGTTACTGTGCATTTTATAATCACAATCACTGAAGCTCTACTAACGACCGAGTCTTACAGGACAAAGGATGGGTAAAATAAGGTGTTATTTTCTGCCATGTAGCTCCTTTTACGTCCCTTGAGATCGCTCTGAGCGCCTCGCTTGTGTTCGCCGTAGTCACTGCAGATCATCAGGATTTTAATTCTAATTTTATTTTATTTTCAATTTATTTGCTTTGTTTTGCTTGGCGTAGTTAACTTATGAAGCCTTCTATTACATTAAACCAAGGTTAAGACATATGTGATAATAATACAATTTACAGAGACCAGGAAATAATTTTAAGAAGCTATCCTGTAATATAATGGTAACTCTATTAGGAATTTGATAATATTAATAATACATTAATAATATTAATTGGAATCAGGCTTTCTTTCTTAATACGTTTACCTTCCAGGGTTGGTTTTCCCCTCGGACTCAGCGACGAATCCCACCTCTACCACCTCATGGGCAATATCCTAGAGCGTGAAACTTTGGTTCGGGGGATACAACTAGAAGGGATGACCAGTACCTCACCCAGGCGGGCTCGCGGTTGTGACCTTCGGTTAGGTATCATCCCAACGTTTGCCTGGAGGAGAAGTGGGAAACCACAACAAAACACTTCAAGGGTGGCTGAGATGGGAATCGAAACCGCCTCTACTCGGCTGACCTCCCGAGGTTGAGTGGACCCCGTTCCAGCCCTCGTACTACTTCTAATTTTCGTGGCGGAGCCGCGAATCGAACCTGGGCCTCCGAGGGTGGCAGCTAACCACAATAACTACTACACCACAGAGGCGAAAAGTTATAATCAGTAATCACAGAAACAACTCAACAGAAAGTAATTTTTTTCTTTAATTGCTGTTTGAATGAGGAGCCCTACGTTAGGCTCCGTAACTCGTCTGGTATGTAATTCGAAACTCACGCTGCACATTCGGTGAAGGATTGGGTGTACCACTGGGTGGTGTGTTTGGGGATGCTCAGGACATTCCTGATGTGAGAGCTGGATCTTAGTTAATGAGTCTCTGATAGCTTGGTAAACCTGAGGTACTGAGCTGTGGGTATACTTGAGTGTTCTGCAGGAGACACCGGAATCTGGGAATGAAGTTGCCTTTCATTTCCAGGTTTAGCATATAAAATTTTAATGATAAAGATACGCAGGGATAGGCTAATGCGGTTTCACACTGAAAAAAAAAAAAAAAAAAAAAGAATTACTTTTTTTGTAGACTCCTGGCTAAATATGAGTTGAAGTCGATATATGCAATATCACAGTAGTCAAACAGGGGCATTATTAGTGTTGGCTATGCTAATTTTTGCTGCTTTTGGTAAGAATTTCGTGGCACTTTGAAGCGGACGGAGTGACTGATGCACATTTTTTTTTGCTAGGGGCTTTACGTCGCACCGACACAGATAGGTCTTATGGCGACGATGGGATGGGAAAGGCCTAGGAGTTGGAAGGAAGCGGCCGTGGCCTTAATTAAGGTACAGCCCCAGCATTTGCCTGGTGTGAAAATGGGAAACCACGGAAAACCATCTTCAGGGCTGCCGATAGTGGGATTCGAACCTACTACCTCCCGGATGCAAGCTCACAGCCGCGCCTCTACGCGCACGGCCAACTCGCCCGGTACTGTTGCACTTTCGAGCAGATATATTTTACATGGTTTGCCCACGGAAGATCTACGTCGAACATATCACTAAGATTCTTTAATTTTTTTGTTCAGTGCATCTTTTGTTTACTACATCACAACGTCAGGTTTCTGCCTTCCTATTATGATGATATGGATTATTTCACGGTTGATTTTGAGTCCATTTTGTAAGGTCCAATCACAACCGGAATACTGTTCAGAATTTTTAGTCCTAGTATTGTTTACGATAAGAAATATGGGTGTTTGCAAATATGCATACAATAGGCTTAACTACAGGTACGCATAGTGTGTCAACAACGTAGAAATATCATTCATAAAGAGCGAAAATAATAATGGTCCCAGTATGGAACCTTGAGGTACTTCACAATGCCCTTACTCAGGAAATTGAAGTATTGCCTAAAATTACTCTGTATTTATGAAGTAAGACTTGAACCATTGCACCAAATCATTGCTCTTGCTGAGGTTTCTGACTTTGTAAAAATGATATAATTTTCACCGCTGACAAATACTCGACTGAAATCGGTTTGTTATATTAAAGTGCATGCCTTTGCTGGCAGGACCTAGTGTTTACAGTGCACTATGTCTTCTGGTATGGCTAGAGCAATTTTGTTACTTTCATTGATCTGTTTCTGTCTTATCCTTGGCTTTGACAATATGAAAGTGAGTGAGGTATGAGCGATGCTAGTAATGCCATTCCTTGTGCAGCCAGTCCCTGCAATGAATGGTGTGAAAACGTTGCTCATAGGGTCGGTTGATGCATGCATTTCAGTGGGCTTGGCAGACTGATATATAATAGCAACTTCTGGCTCGGTGAGGAAAGCAACGGAAAACTACCTCACTCCTCATTTCAATAGTACGCCTCTTCAGTGATGCCTAGGCCATCTATGACAGCTGATGGCAGAGCTGTTGAGGATCCAACCAGCCTTAGGGCTGAAGACTGAACATACACATACATATTAAAGTGCACTCCTATAATCTGTATTATTTTTAATGTAGTCTGTGACCTTGATAGGGGCTGTGCACGTACTATGTTTTGATCTAATAGGCGAATGGAGAGGGTATTATACCTGAGTGGAAATACTAACATTTGACCCTTCATGTCCAGGACTTTAGTAATGGGATGGATAGTTACACGCCTCCATTACGATTGGAATGTGTGAGCTTGTCAACAAATAATTGTAACTGCTCATTATTAAGAGAAGAATTTCGTCCAAGATTAGATGAAGCATTTTAGAGCTGATAGGCTACAGTTCTCGCCTGTACCGTTTGCCTTACTTCTGGCGCAACACTGATTTCACTTCATTCGTAGAAACCGTATTGAGGCTTTTGCGTACCTTGTTGGAAACCATCACATTTTTCGTCTCAGTCTATCTGAATTGGTGGGAAGGGAGGGGGGAAAGCTTGCATTCAGAGTGTCTAGAAATAATGCTACGTCAGTACTATCGTTACATTTTTTACTAATTATGCCTATATTTCATAAGTTTTGCCTCAGTTTTGATGAAGTATCGGTATTCACTAAATTGTATGTATTGCGTATTTCAGCGTTCAGGAGTAGTTTTATTTTCTGGAATTGTGTACGCATCGGTGGACTCATCAGTTCAGTGCTTTTTCGAAGTACCCGTAATGAAACCGTAATGATATTGAGCCTCGAGGTGTTCAGTTTCTGCATTTAATCAATCAGCTCGTTGGCGTATTACTTCAGTCTCTCGTTCTGGGGCTTGCATGTCATGAATTTCTAGCATGAGATAATTTAATTTATAAATACGTTGCCACGTAACACTCACACTGTCTTATTTAAGGGCTTCAATATTGATGGTTTTTACTTTTCTAAGGGAAATTCATTTTGGTTTATGCTTATAACATCCAGCCCCATGGTTTAGGAGTAGTGAGCCTACCTCTTGAGTGATTTCAGTTCGATTCCCGGCTAGGTCAGGAATTTTTACTTGGCTCTGATGCACAGTGATCCGAAATGCCGAAAAGCTGTCTAAAATATTAGTACATGTTTCGAATCTTATTAATACCGGATTTCGCGATGGCTGATTGCACATTGTTAAAAGCAAAATAGTTGCTTCAAAATGGAGGACTAATTCATAAAAATTGCATGAAATTTATATGAAATTCAGAATATGTGTAGACTCGAAGTGGCTGATTACATAACCAAGTCAAATTTTGAACGAAAATTAAATCAGTAATATAAATAACCAAGAAGTACCATACTTACAACAATATTTATTGTAGATTCCAGCTCTGCCCATTTTTATGGAAGAACTGTTTTTTTTGTACTATGAGATTGTATTTATTTCAGTTTTAAATTACACAATCCATCCGGATGTATTCTGAAAGCAATCTTGCAGCTAAACTTTCTTCTAAAATTAAAATTTGGATCCCT
This sequence comes from Anabrus simplex, assembly GCF_040414725.1. Lineage (NCBI taxonomy): Eukaryota > Metazoa > Arthropoda > Insecta > Orthoptera > Tettigoniidae > Anabrus > Anabrus simplex. The sequence continues at coordinate 333,422,966 of NC_090268.1, forward strand.
AAGTCCCAACATTCTTTATAGGTATGAGTCAGATGTATTTTGTTTAGCTCAGAGGCCTATCTACTGGTTTACCATCCAAAAGGTTGAGGTTCGAATCCCCGTCGATCCTAGGATGAGATTTTCATTTCAAAAATCACATGGCGTTAGGAGGCCCGTCCGGCCTGACCAAAACCAAAACGAGTCTGGGTAGCTCCATTGACCCCAGAAATAATTCGGGAAAGCTGAAGAAAGTCTTTTTCATATATCTAATCCGAGATAAAAACTAAGTATGAAGCAAATATTTGAAGTAAGAATGTATGTACGTCCAAACATTGTGCTGTTTACGAGTTGGCCGTACGGTTAGGAGCATGCAGCTGTGAGCTCGCACCCGGAAGGTAGTGGGTTCGAACCCCACTGTTGGCAGCCCTGAAGATGGTTTTCCGTAGTTTTCCATTTTTACATCAGGCAAATGATGGGGCTGTATCTTAATTAAGGTCACGTCCGCTTCTTTCTCATTCAGAGGCCTTTCCTGTCCCATCGTCGCCATAAGACCTATCTGTGTTGGTGCGACGTAAAGCAAAAAAAAATGTCCCGTTTCTCAACTGGGTCAGGTATGAAGTGAGACCGGATGCCCTTCCGAGGAGTTAATGATAGGGGTGGAATGAATGACGTGATATATGGTAGTGGAAAGGGAAAAGGTGAAACCCGGTGCCGGCATATAGCCTACTCCTCTCGAATAGCACCAAGGAGTCTGCTCAAGGCTTTACATCTCCATCCGACGAACGAATCACTATCAATAGCGTCATATGCCCTCACTCCGTATGAGCACTGCTGAGAGGTTTGCAATTGAATCCAGGCTTTTGGCACGCAATTGTATACCACCACCTCTCTTACCCTGCCGGCCGACATTTTGATGGTGACATTTTTTTCGACCAACGGGACTTGAACCGACTAACCACGGTGTCAGACTTGTAGACTTCAACGCTTTAACGGTCATGGCCACCAGTCGGGCTCAAGCAAATATCTGAAGTGCATAGACAAAATTATAATTCTATGTAGGCCTATATTTCTTACAAACGTGACCGTAGTTCGAACCCCGGCCGATGAATGTGGTAATTTTCGACTGAAATGCACGCGGATCGGATTCCACGTAAAGTGGAGGTTGAGTAGCTATGATCACGATATCAATAGTCATGAAAACTACGAACTTGCTTTTCTAGACACATTGTTTGCCCAGGCTTGACACTTTTCAGCATTATTTCAGCCAGTTGAGAGGCGGAGTACATTGTTTATTGCACTGTACTGCTCAACGTAAAGGAATATGTAGATTTACTTCCATAACGATACATTTTGAAACTCGTCATGTACGAGTTGTAGCACCATACATGTACACATACGCATGATGAAATGTCTGGTTGTAAATTGCATAGAAAGACCCACTTGTGATTTTCGAGGGATGCTTAAGTTACAAAGCTAAATTGATAACAATATGTTGCGCGAGGGAGGTACAGACAACAAGTGCTGCGAGGCGAAGCATTGCATGTAATCCCGGCAGCAGTGGAGAATAGCACGGCAATTCCGTGGTGCATTAACTCAACAGTGTTTATCCGCTCGAGCCAACTCAATTTTCTGGTTTGCTGCTCCCCGCTTCCCGACCAACCACAGTCTTCCTTCTCCATCGGGAGAGCTCCAGCTTGCCCACTCTTTTTCTGCTGCTGAGATAACCCAACTTCTTCCCGTGTCATCATCTTCCCCAACTCGTGGACGCTACTGAACCGCGTCCAACTTAGCAGCTAATAACGGCGATACCGGTGTGCTGCACACGGGCCAAATACACAGCATTTCCAGCAGCGATGGACTTCTGGGAAAATGTATTTAGGGATAAGCTCTCTTCAACTTCTCAGTTTTGAAATACAGTGAGTTGAAACTTGTGTCTGTAATGGCATGATATTCCACCTTCCAAGAAAATAACGGCAATACAGCAACCTGTTCAAAATCACTACGTTACTCAACAGATAATACTGTTATCTTTCTGACTTTACGTACTCTAATATGATACAAATGATTGTATATTTGACTGTTTATTTACTATGAACATAAGGCAAATGACACTTTTGTTTATGTGACTGTTTATTTAATATAAACACAATATATACAAGTATTGTCTAAATGGCTGTTTATTAACAATAAAGGTAAGAAAAGTAACATCGTCGATGTGGCAATAAACATAAGAAAAATAACACTATTGTCTATACGACCAGGCCCCGATTTCAAGTAGTTAGTGCCCTGGGCAAACAATATTTAGCGCTCCCCCCCCCCCCCCCGCTCGTTTTTCTGTTCCTCTAAAGAAATACTGGTTCCCTACTTGAAATTCCACTAAGTCGAACGAATTCCTACAATCATTCCTTATTAGTTACCGCATCGAAACTCTGGAATACACTTCCAATGGACATTCGGCACCTTACTTCCTCTCATGAATTCAAATCTGCCTGCAGAAACTTTTTCCTGGTAACATAAAACTGAGTTGTGTGAGTTATTGTGTGTATGTTGTGTGCACGGGTTTTCTTCATTTATTATTATTATTATTATTATTATTATTATTATTATTATTATTATTATTATTATTATTGTCACATTAATTGCTGTACTGATATGTAGGCCTAACTTACCGGTAGTGTTATTTCTTTTTAGAATTTCTATGTCTTACTTTTATGTTTACATTTTTAAATTCTGTTTATAGTGGTTAAGTGTAAGAGAGGGCCGTGAGCCCTAACTTCGCCACAAATGTAAGTTAGGAATAAATAAATAAAATAAATAAATAAATAATTATTTACAAATTAAAGATTACAGATTTCAAGATTATGAGTTTTAAAACAGCACATTATGCAAATGAAGTTAATTCTCATAATTAAATTTATCAAGTCAAATAAAGTCAACAGCCAAATAAGAATCAGGCTGTTTTTATTTTTACTTAGAGCCGTTGGTTCAGTTTGATAGTCCGTGTGTAAGTAAGTAACTGTAGAAATTAGACACTAATAAATTATCATTAATTTATTGTAATTTGTTTCGATCACATTTAAAAATACAAGTTTTGTTTATAGGCTATATGTATATAATACTGGCAAAGAAAGCAAAGCAAATTTATCTCCGTACTGGCCATGAAGACCCTTGGAGGGGTGGAAGGTAAAGGCTTCCACTATCCGTAACCTCTGCACTTAATGGGGTAGAGTGGTTAGCTCTATGCACGGCCGCCTTTGCCCCAAGGAATTAACCTGGTACTCATTTTTGGTGTAGGCTGAGTGAACCTCAGGGCCATGTGCACCTCCAGAAATGGAAACCACGTTTCTTAAATTTTACGACTTCCCGACGGGGAATCGAACCCACGTCCTCCCGGGAGAATCGAGCACGCCTTTACCGCCTCGACCATACAGCCCCTTCTATATAGTACTTATTTACAAAAATATTTTTTACTTGATTTTTTCCTGACAAACTCTTGAACATTTTCAACAAAGTTGGTTTTCAAATTTAAATCTTTTTCAGTGCACAAAAAGACTTATAAGCTTAACTTTTCATTAAAAATAGTTGCCCTCTTGGCATTTTTTACTCTGTTTAAAACTGAAGAATCCCTTTCTGCAGTACAGTTGGTTATTGGTAAGGTCAAAAACATCCTAACTGCAACTTCAAGGTTGGGAAAAGTCTTGATAAATTGTTTTGCTTAATGTAAGAATACACTTTAGGCAAGTTTTGGAATCCCTCGAGTTCACGATACATTTGAAAGTGCACACAATCATTTACAAAATCTTGACTGATGTCTTCAGGGTGCAGTGAACTATGTTTCAAAGCAGCAGATGATTCGGATGAGCAAGTCAGTAGTAGAGGTAACATTTGAAATCTAGAAGCTACGACTTCATATGCTTCTTTCCTTCTTGCTAAGTTTCCTGTAACTGTGTCGATTATTTTAAGAAACACATTAATTTTGAAATTTGTTCTTGCATCCAGGTCTCCTTCAATCCCACGTATTTCATGTGCAATTACGAATGTTCCGTTGTCTTACTCTTGAGTAACTTGGATCACCACATCCACCTATTTTCAAAGCAGATTGGTCATATATGTCATACTCATCCCTTTTTGCGTTGATGAATCCTTCCAGGGTTTTCATTCTTTTACTTCTCCCTCAAGATTAAGATTTTTATATTTCAACACATTTCAAAATGTCATTCCACACAACTAACAGAAAAGTGGTCTAGAAATTCTAAAATATTGTTTCAATGTTTCGTGCGTTATGTCTACAAGCAGGTTTTACACTGGAGTCTTCAGATAGCTGCCTCAACGATTGTCGTATTTCTTCATAAACTTTTACCAAAGCTCTGACAGCGTCTGCTGTTTCAGACCATCTGGTTTCTGATAAATATTTTACCATTGGCGTACTGTGTTTTGCCAAGAATTGCTTCAAAATATTCCACCAGTACGTTGGCACAGAAAAGTAATTATACAACTTCTGGACGATGGCAAATAAAACCACTGTGGCAGTGCAGCATTCTGCGACAGCCGAACCAACAAGATTTAATGAATGTGCTGCACACGGCATGTATTCATCAAGGAGACTTTGCTGCTTTATTCGGGCTGAAGACCTGAGGAAGCTCCTGACATATTGGAAGCATTATCATAACATTGGCCCCTAACGATCTTGATGTTGATTTCGAAACTCTCAAAACAGTCAACTGCAGCTTTTTATATTCAAGCAGATGTATGTGATATTTTAGGCAGAACCTTAATGAGTCGTTCTACAGGCTTTGGCTCTGAGGTACATATCGTAAAAAAAAATAGCCAACTGGTCAGTGTGAGAGCAATTAGGCGTCGAATCTACGATGGGAGAGTAGTACCTAGCTTCTTTTACTTCATCAACTACATTTTTAAGCACACAATACCCCATAACTTAAATAAATTCATTACATATTTGAGAAGACAAGCATGAGGTGTGCCCTTGACCTTTGTTAGCATATTTTCCGATGTGCTGGGCAAGAAAAGGTCATATTTACTGATCAACTCGAGGCATCCAAGATACAAACCATTTGAAGTTGATCCTAAATCCTCATTGTATCTTTGGAAAGGTAAACACCTAACTGCCAAAAATCATACAACAGAAACTATTCTTGAGATTGCACTTCGCCAGTAGTTTACCTCTTCTTCATACAGTGTAAACAGAATTTTATCAACCTGCATTAACTGCTTTTGTCTGGTGATGTACGTAAGAATATTACGCCTGTAATCATGAGAAAGTTAATAATATTTCAGTAGTTCGTAGCTGTGCTTCCAGTCATTAAAACCGGTAGAAACATGTATTTTTTCATTGTCTGGTTTAAATAAACAGCATTGAATACAGAATACTTTCCCAGTTGACTGTGAATACAATAAACAATTTCTTAAAACATCTCCATTAGGAAGAGTACTCTTAAACATATTTTGAGAATATGTTCTTTTACTATCATTGTAAGTTCACAGAGATTTCAAAAAATCCACCATTACGTATTTTTTGCTAGTGGCTTTACGTCGCACCGACACAGATATGTCTTCCGGCGACGATGGGATAAGAAAGGCCTAAGAGTTGGAAGGAAGAGGCCGTGGTATTAATTGAGGTACAGCCCCAGCATTTGCTTGGTGTGAAAATGGGAAAGCAAGGAAAACCATCTTCAGGTCTGCCGACAGTGGGATTCGAACCCACTATCTCCCGGATGCAAGCTCACAGTGGCGCGCCTCTAACCGCACGGCCAACTCGCCCGCTAACGTCTTGTTTTGGGCAATGTTTAATAACATTCTAAACTACTGAATTTAACTTGACATTCAAAGTAGCAGGATCATCTATAGAAAATGAATTAGTTAAGGTTAGCTCAGGTTGTGATTGTGAAATAGTTCCAAACGGCTGCTGGACAACTTTAGGCTCATCGTTCAATGTAATATTAACACAGGGCTGATCAGTCTGTATATCTAGGACTTCTTGTGTAAAGTTAAATTGGACCGATGAACGAAGTCAAAGGTTTTGTTAATTCAACTTGGCATTCCGATTCCGAGGTTGGAGTTGAACGAGTCAAAGTAAAGAACTTTCCCATTTTAGGCACTTTCTTAAGTAGTTCAATTTCATCACGCTGCTTTTTAGCAATGCGTTTTTTGTATTCAGCATCACTTAACTTTTTACTCGTGGTTAAATACTGAAAAACATGTAATAATTACATGAGACAATGAGTTGGCTAGGTGAGATTATCAGGTTGATGGTGAGCGAATGTAAACAACAATACGCACACGAACTGTCACGAGCCAATGACAAACAGGGTTGCCGAGCCACCAACTACAATTGCCCACCCAGCACCCACACGAGATGCCTTCTTATCGTTTGCAGTTATTTAATTTTTTCAAAAAATGTAAATATATAGATTAAATTCAGGTTTTAAAATTAGAATAGTTTAAAGTGTTTTATGCAGGCTAATAACATAATTAGAATTATCTGTGGGAAGTAAAAGTAATTTGAATGTAATGAATTTAAGACGTAAATCGCGCAGGTCATAATTACTCGATCCGCCGCCCGCCGCCACTCAAAAACTGGCGGTCTGGGCAAATGCCCAGTCCACCTATTTGTAATTCGGGGCCTGTATATGACTGTTTATCTACTTACTTAAACCAGTGGCGTTCAACGGGTGTGTCACCATACGCTACTTAGCCGTGAAATTCACTCTTTGTGCCCTGAAACTTCCGAAACTTGCTATCAAATTAAAATAATTTCACTACGCATTCTTAAAAACACGGAAAAAAAGAGGAAACTATTAAAGATTTGTTGACGTACGACTTACAATAAAATATATGGGTAATTCGTAAGAAAATTACAGTCCGGCTCCTTGGCTGAATGGTCAGCCTCTAAGCCTTTGGATCAGAGGGTCGCGGGTTCGGGAATTGGAATCGAGTATGATTAATTCCTCTGTCCCGGGGACTGGGTGTTTGTGTTCGTCTCATTACTCTCCTCTTCACCGAGATCGATAGCTGCAGTCCCATAAGTGCGGCCAGTATACAGTATTCGGGAGATAGTGAGTTCGAACTCCACTGTCGGCAGCCCTGAAGATAGTCTTCCGTGGTTTCATATTTTCACAATAGGCAAATTTTGGTGCTGTACCTTAATTAAGGCCACGGCCACCTCCTTCCCACTGATAGCCCTTTCCTATCCCATCGTCACCATAAGACATATCTGTGTCGGTGCGACGTAAAGTAAATCATAAACAACCAAAAACAAAACAACTCTCCTCTTCATATACTCACAACACATTACACGCAATAGTGCACACATCCCTCCACATAGGGTTGGCGTCAGGAAGGGCATCCGGCTGTAAAACAGGGCCAAGTCCAAATGTGCGACATAGTTTTCACCCGCGACCCCACCAAGGTGTGGAAAAAGCTGAAGAAGAAGAAGAAGAAGAAGAAGAAGAAGAAGAAGAAGTAAGAAACTTGAGCCATTTTAAAAAAACATAGAAGCTTATTTCCAGGTGAAATTGCAGACATTTCCGTTTCAAATGTTTCTTGTCCGTCCTATTTCGCTCTATACTGCTTTCACAACAATTGGAATCGGAATAGTTTGACTCACTTTTCTTTGTGTTAGATTATGATATTGACTCACCTTTAATTTTTCTTCTTTTAATCAAAATCATACCTTTGTTGAAATTTCGGTTTAAAAATGTAACGCAATAATTCATATAACACGTGTAAAATTAACGACCTCTCAACATGCCAGAACAAAGATGTTACGTTTATAAACCTACAAACACCGACTGCCACTGACTGCTCAAGGCTAACTGGACGGTTTTATGCAAAATTGTGTCAACCCTCCAACCCTTGGTTTGGAGTAAGTTGAGCTCAAATTTGAATCCCTTCCCAAAAATCAGAAACAAATGGCTGTACATTTTAAAATATACCATGTCAAAACTTGTTACGTGTGTTTTCACTGTGATCGTCAATATTTCACATGAGCAGAGGCATGATATAGCTCCCGGACTCAATAACCACAGCAATCACCAATTCTCAACATCACTGCATAAAAATCATCAATATTATTCCACCATGACATCAATGCTATTATAAACCTCATATTAATCTTCGAACTCTCACCCGCCCTGCGGGTGGAGGCGGTATAATAACATCCACGGTATTCCCTGCCTTTCGAAAGAGGAAAGTAAAAGGGGGATCAGGGGCTCTCAGCGTAGGAACTCTCAACTAGCTGAGTCGGGCATTGCTTCCACTTACTCGCGCCAGGCTCCTCAATCCTTCCTTTCTGAAATCCCTTGACATCGACGGTATTAGGTTTTCGTGGCCTAGGAAATCTTTCATTTTCACTTTCTTCATGCTACTTCCTTTTCTTTTGCCGATATCTTCATTCTTCGAAGTGTTTGGTCTCTTCCATTTTCCTTCTGATTAGTGATAATAGAGGATGGTTTCCAAGTTGTACTTACTCTTTGAACCACGAACACTCCCATCTATCAAGGTACTGTACTTTGTTTTGATTAGACAAACTATTTTCTCACTGGTCTAAGTAGGTCAATATGATTATGCCCCAAGGGTCAGTGTTAGGACCCTTTCTTTTTTATATTTACATTAATGACGTCTTCCAAAACCTAACGCACTGCAAATACCGTGTATATATATAAACAAACAATCAATACTGTACAGTGCACTGAAAGCTTATAATTTCGAAGATATCTTTAACAGTCTTCGCAGTAGATAATGTCGGCTGATGATTTGCTGTTCTGCGTAGAGCAGTGACTTTTGAATCACATTCAGATCATCAGTATGACTGATTTTGCTTTATACATTCATTATATCATCATTATCTTCGTCATCATTTCACCACGATCAAACCATTGAATAGCACTAAGATCGTCGTCTTTTAGTGATATCATCACACGCTTTCTTTTTTCCACTCTTTTTAGCCGACATAATGATTAAAGTATTGACCAATCAAGCCGCGAATCAGCCATTGGACAACGGTTAGCCATAAATGACTCCAGCCGTGAAACAAGGGAATCGTTGAGTTGCGTGTTCAATTTGATACCGATTGTGATGTTTGGGACATCACTGAATGTTTTTAATTATTGAACTATATATTTAATTGATAAGATGTATATATTTAATCACTGATAGGTCATTTTTAAATTAATATGTGTATGTATATATATAGGGTTTTATCATCCATTTCAATCATCATTTCATTTCTTTGTATCGCGGCTATAACGTATTCTGAACGAACAAATTATCGTGTAAAGTATTTCAACATCATGCATATTTATAACTTGCAGTAAATTTTCCAATAGCCGTTGTGAGGTGACCAGAGTCAGCAGGCTAATTTCAGCCCAATTCCAGGAAAAGTACGTCATCTAGGTTACGAGAGACCTTACCCTCTCTACCTCATGAAGAGGCAGTTGATACATTATTAACACCCACTTTTCAAACTCCGCTTCGGGACGCTTTATTTCAGCGGGAAAGTTCAGCCTATGTGAATGAACGTAATGAAGCAACGTGATGGATTCACAGCAATACATAGGAGAAGGGATGAGACCTCGAATCTTACTGGACCATGTGATATGGCTGATGGAAGGAGACTTTTTAACCGATATATACCACCGACAAGAGCTGGAGAGGACATTCGGACTTTCGGACATTCTGATTCTCACTCTTGGAAGATACTCTTACTACGATTCTACGTCTACACATCGGAGAAGATTTTAACTTAGTTCACTTCGCATCTGAGTATATTCTACTCAAAAGTTACTCTCATTGGGACTTGTTATCTCAATGACGAGAGGTAGTCAACGGGAGACCGGCTTTGACTAGTATAGGGCAGGAGAGCTTTTATTATGAATTTAGCTACGCTACTGTTCCGTAATACGGAAGAATACAAGTGTATTCTCTCCATGAACATAACCCATGGTGGTTTTTCATTTAAAATTAGGACTCATTACGACCTTATGTAAGGATTACAGTAGGAAGTGTTAAGGACAGGAAATGTAGAAGTAGGACTGGAATCCAACAACAGAGAAGGCAGCCGGTACGAGATACACACATCATCAGCTTCAAGACAACAGAGTCTACATATGGTGAGCTTATGGCATAAGTTACTGCAAGTCTTCGCGCAAAAGTTCATTTTTAAAATTAATTTCATTCAATTTTTCTTTTGCTTCCGTAAGTTCAGATTTCGTTAAAACGCCGTTACGTCACATTTTTCATCTTAATAAATAGCTGTTTTAATTTGTATTTTATGAAATGATTATTAATGATCCTTAAATTCCAAGTTAGTGTACTTAATGATTTGTGTTCCGTTCACCTCACCCCTGGGAGTTTTTTGAGTCTCATTACGTATTATTATTATTATTATTATTATTATTATTATTATTATTATTATTATTATTATTAATTGTGCCTTTGCTGGCGGGACCTAGTGTTTACAGTGCGCTATGTCTTCTGGTATGGGCTAGAGCAATTTTGTTACTTTCATTGATCTGTCTCAGCTTTATCCTTGGCTTTGACAAAATGAAAGTGACTGAGGTATGAGTGATGCTAGTAATGCCATTCCTTCTGTAGCCAGTCCCTGCTATGAATGGTGTGAAAATATTGCTCATAGGGTCAGTTGGTGCATGCATTTCAGTGGGCTTGGCAGACTGATGTGTAATAGCAACTTCTGGCTCGGTGAGGAAAGCAACGGGAAACTACCTCACTCCTCATTTCCCTAGTACGCCTCTTCAGTGATGCCTAGGCTATCTATGACAGCTGATGGCGGAACTGTGAGGATCCAACCAGCCTTCGGACTGAGGACTAAACATACATCATTATTAATTATCTACAGTACTTTTGTTTTCAAGCCATAAGCTTGAAGACTGGCGCCCTTGGGATACTGTTTATGGAGAAACAATGACATATCATTTATTTATTTTAATATTAAAGTGACCCGCCACGTTATAATTTTGTCATACATCTGTGGGCCAAGTGGGTACGTCACACGATTAGAAGAGAGCGGTTAGAATCGAGCTGACAAACAATTGAATTGTTCGGCGCTGATGGTAACTCGATCGTGATTCACTTGTTTAATTTTTATTAGGCTCAGACATCACTGAATCTCGGTTTGTGTTTGAGTAGCTCAGATGGTAGGGTGCTGGTCTTCTGAGCTCAAATCAACGGGTTCGATCCCAGCTTAGTCCGATGATATTGAAGGTGCTGAAATACGTCAGCCTCGTGACAATAGATTTATTGGCACGTGAAATAATTCCTGTGGGAAAACATATTCCAGCACCTCGGCGTCTCAAGAAAACCCGTAGAAGTATTTAGTGGCACTTAAGCCCAATAACATTAAAAGAATATTAATCTCGGTTAATCGAGATCTGGGTGATCGAACTCTATCTGTGGCTACTTATGTCTGTAAGTATAGATCCAGGAAGAAAAACTGACGGGAAAAGAATCGTTGCATTTGAGTTTTGGTGTTGGCCACGTCTCCTGAGAATACCATGGACACCAAATTATAAGAAAATTGTCCATCAGGTCAAGACAAAACTCCTAGGAGGAGAGTATAGTGAGATAAAATCTACATTACCTTTGGCACATAATGAGTATCCCCCGGAAGAGGATATCATCCATGGAATGATGGGTGGTAAAAGGGGAACTGAAAGGCCAAGGTTTCAAAGGAAATACTGGCATGACGAATGCTTGACTGGAAGAAGCTCCCTTGAACAGAGACACATAATCCATGAGTTGGTGAAGCCATAGTTTTGCGTAGGAGTGTAGGAGGGGATAGAGTTTATGAGAAAGTCAATGTCAGCAATAATAATGGCGTGTGGCCTTTGGAGAGGTCTGGTGCAAGTCTTTCGATTTGACGTTGTATAGGCTGTAACGGTTCAAATCCCGTTACAAATATTGTATCTGTATTATTATTATTATTATTATTATTATTATTATTATTATTATTATTATTATTATTATTATTATTATTATTATTATTATTATAGTTTGATTCAATTCTGTAATCTGATTTCGCTGTGTATTAATATTAACTATCGCTTGCTTTATTGTATTTAATTTATTGTGTATGTGTGTGTTAGCATTAAAATCATGTAGAGTGAGACTTACTGCCTAATATCGGATATGGATATATTTTGTGACATAACTTTAAAACATTGCAAATATGATGTAATACTGCTACAGTAACTGTCGAGTCATAGCTCTGTCATTGTATGCATTTAGACTATGGGATATTTTCTGGGAGTTCCTAATTTGTCTGAGGCTATTTCAACACAATATGTAACATTTGTGGCCGGGTGGGAGTGACGTCATGTCTTTTTTTAGTTCTGACGTGAGTTGACAACTAATGTCTAAATAAAGGACTGTATTCCAAAGTGGCAGTTCAGTTGGTTGGAAGGAGAGTGAGGCCACAGTTGGTCAGTCAGTCAGTTGAAGATAGAACAGTGACAGGGATACATAATCGTCAGTGACCAAATGGATTGTGTCTTCGGAGTGTGTTTCGTGTATCTGTTCGGTTGAGTTCTTGTGTCAGTTTGGTGACAGCCGAATAATGAGTCGTCATAATGCAGACTAACATTTATCAGTGAATTACTTGGAAAGTTGACTGAAAAGTGTGCATATAATTTCAAGCCATGCTATATCTCGTTTGTGAAACTAAAAGGATACATCACCAAATTAGGTTTGAGATACCTACAACTGATACCAATTCAAAGAATACGTCGTAATAACACTCAAAGTGTTCAAGGTACAATTAAGTGAACCAGTGAGGGATAAATTAGTTGTACAACTTTTAAATGTCCGGTCAAGAGGATTTCAAATGTAATGCCTAGAGTTTCTTTCAGTTATAATGTCAGAGTCTTAATTTATCTTTTGAATTATCGCAGCAGGTCTCACCCGTTAAAGTCAACATTTAAAGAATGTGTTTTGTTTAGCATCAAAAACAATTTATTGTTTTATTTCAATGGTAGATTAAATAACCTCAATTTTAGTGGGGAAACCATACTTCAATGTCCTCTTCCCAAAACCTATATGTTATGCTGTCAGAGTAAGATTATTACCTCACACCCTAGAGATATTCAAGACTCTCATTCTATTATCGTTACAGTTGTTTGTAGCTGGCGCCCATCAACAATTGTATGTGTAAGTAACCAGGTAAGCACTAAATGTGAGTATATAGTCCGACGATTGGATATTTTATTTTATGAATATTTTAATTCAGTTTCATATTGTAAAGTAGTGAGATAACCACAAGGCGACCTGCCCACCTATGAGGATAGAGTCCTACCTGGGATGATTTCTAATGCTTAAGACAACACACAAACCAGCCTCCAGGTAATCGGAATTAAACTATTAAGGATAATATCGCCGTCCATGCCGGGAATCGAATACGGCATCCCTTGGACCCTTGGATCTAACAATGATGAGTAGGGACAGGCACAATATGAAATTTCATATTCTAAACCATGACTAATAGCGCTCTGGAAAGTAAGATATTTACGAATGAAATTTAGATAGCAATGTACGTCAAAACAGTTCATCATCTTCATCATCATCATCATCTGCTTACCCTCCAGGTTCGCTTTTTCCCTCGGACTTAGCGAGGGATCCCACCTCTACCGCCTCAAGGGCAGTGTCCTGGAGCTTCAGACTCTTGGTCGTGGGATACAACTGAGGAGAATGACCAGTACCTCGCCCAGGCGGCCTCACCTGCTATGCTGAACAGGGGCCTTGTGGAGGGATGGGGAGATTGGAAGGGATATGCAAGGAAGAGGGAAGGAAGCGGCTGTGGCCTTAAGTTAGGTACCATCCCGGCATTCGCCTGGAGGAGAAGTGGGAAACCACGGAAAACCACTTCCAGGATGGCTGAGGTGGGAATCGAACCCACCTCTACTCAGTTGACCTCCCGAGGCTGAGTGGACCCCGTTACAGCCCTCGTATCACTTTTCAAATTTCGTGGCAGAGCCGGGAATCGAACCCGGGCCTCCGGGGGTGGCAGCTAATCACGCTAACCACTACACCACAGAGGCGGAGACGTCAAAACAGTTAATATTTCATAATATTAAAACATCATATTGTGTGAAAATCTGCATATTGCTTCATATTTTGTTGGCTTACAAATGTTTTACAAATTTTTCCTACATTCGTAGAGAAATGAATGACGGGAACTTGTTATATTTGTTATGATTTTTATTATCTTTTGTGCAGGTGATCTATAGTTTTTGATTTTTCAGTCAAGTAATTGTGTGCAACTTGCACAGAAGGAATTTCACAGTAAAAAACATGAAAGGAGACCTAGCTTAGATAAAGTCACATTTTGCCAGAGTACTTACTACCATGGGGAAGTAGGCAACAAAAAGTTGCCACTGTTGACATCAGTCCAGTACCTAGGAGGCCTGAGAGAAGAATGGACTCAAGTTCTAGGGGCACCTGGAAAAGCAGTTTCTACGAAATTGTCTTTATTTCTGGAAAATAATTCAACATACATTATTACCCTTCAAATGAGTAAGGTTCTTGAAGGTGAAATACCAGCAAATATTAAGCTACCACATATAGCGCGATGTAAGTATACTCCTATTACATCAGCTACCTTTTGCATTGTGCAAAACAATATTTACTTATATAAGATACAATCTTTTGCCAGAAAATATTGAAAAGCTGTTTGTATCATGTTGTAATTCATATTAATGTGCTCTTCTGTGGATCAGTGATAGAGTTTCGGCCTGCCGAACACAAGGTAGAGGGGTTCAAACCGGCAGAGTTAGTCGGATTTTGAAGGGCGGAAAGACGTCCATTCGACACTCCATGTCGTACAAGTTCGGCATGTAAAAACATTTCTAGTGACAGGTGGTGTTCACCCGACAACATTAATTAAAACTCAGCCATTGACGCCCAAGAGGGATTCGGTTCACTATGCCATCTAGTAGGCCTAGAGTAAAACAGAATGTTGAAATTGACAAGCAGACAGCCAGATGGCGTCAAATTAAAATGTCTGCACACGGTAACTGAGGGCACACAATGATCAATGTGCTAATAGCGGAATAAACTAGGAAGGTAAACCAGGACATTTTAATTACAGTAATTATTAACTAACCACTAACTAATGTTTTATTTCGTTCTTTATCTGTAAATAGAATAGTTATCCCTTTATGTGTTGATTGAAATCCAATAAAAATGTAAAATGATTAAGTTATCGTGATTTATTGTATTTCATAATATTAATAAATATATGTTCATAGTTTCATACCTATCCTAAATAAATTTCACATTTTTTTGAAAATTTTCTTCCTATTATGTCTGTTTTTAATGATAAAGTTTTCCGGTACTCAGCAGGCAAAGAGTGGAGGGGAGGACGCGGTCACTTTGATTATTTTACAATTTGCTTTACGTCGCACCGACACAAATAGGTCTTATGGCGACGATGGTACAGGAAAGGGCTAGGAGTGGGAAGGCAGTGTCCGTGGCCTTAATTAAGGTACAGCTCCTGCATTTGCCTGGTGTGAAAATGGGAAACTACGGAAAACCATCTTCAGGGCTGCCGACAGTGGGGTACGAACGTCACTTTGATTAACAAAGCCTCTTGCTAGGAGATGTATCCGGAAATGAGTACAAAGATAACTAAACACATCTACACGGAGAACTGTGATTTAATGAAAATATGTTACACATATTCTTCTGCGACAAAAATCCAATGCGAACTATTGCTTGCCTACAGCAGAGATCTGTTGTTAATACCCTAAATAAATATTACCGCTAATGATTGATATCATAGCTGTGTTTTAACGCATTAAATGTTTAAACGAAGCGTTATTCTGAATGTCCTAAATAACCATAAACTTGTGTTCAGTTTCCCGCGAAGCGTGGGAATGAACATAATTATGTTTCATCTACTCATCGAACGTCAATTATAATCTATTGATTACTTTGGACTTTCCTCGGTCCTGACTGAAATATATCCTCGAGTTTCCTTGCTCATGACGACTGGGTGAAGATCGCGAATGTTGCAGTTGAGCCCAAAAATATTTCCACTTATAATGTTTCTATTCCACCCTTTTATGTTACTTGCTCTCTTTCATCAACCACCATCCGGGCTATATCAACACGTTAGAGCGGTAGCGTATGTGGCGTCTACTAACGGACATTGGGGAAAAATTACAATCTCATAATGGGAAGGACGTGATTTTGATTCCACTCAGAAGACGAGAAATTTAGAAATGATATTGCACGAGTATATAACTGCGCCAAAAGGCCGCCGGAAGCAGAGCCAACCACTTTATTCCCTTTCATTGCCGAGGGTACAGACAGTGAAAGCCTTTACCTTCCACACTTACTATGCCCTTCGAACCCCACATGGATTTACTGCATGATTTACTTTATGTTTAATTATTTGAGTGAAATTGGTCGTATCCATGCTGTTACACGTTTAGCCAATTTATACGTGATATTTGAAATGAGGGTGCCTTCGTGGCTCAGGCGACAGTGCATCGGCCTCTCACAGCTGGATTCCGTGGTTCAAATCGCGGTCACTCCATGTGAGATTTGTACTGGACAATGCGAAGTCGGGACAGGTTTTTCTCCGGGTACTCCGGTTTTCCCTCTCGCCTTTCGTTCCAGCAACACTCTCTAATATTATTTCATTTCATCTGTCAGTTATTAATCATTATCCCAGAGGAGTGCGACAGGCTTCGGCAGCTGGCACAATTCCTATCCTCGCCGCTAGATGAAGCTTTATTCGTTTCATTCCTGACCCGGTAGGATGACTGGAAACAGGCCGTGGATTTTCATTTTCATTTGAAATGAGGGCTTTTCTTCACTGTGATTTCCTCTTGGTATTGAATAAAGAAATGGTCTGGCTCCCAGAATGAATGATCAGCGTATTGGCCTTTGGTTCATATGGACCCTGTTTGATTTTTCGGACGGACCGGGAATTTTAAATACGTATGGTTAAGGGTAGGAGACTGTGTATTTTTATTATTCATCTTAATGCACTTATCTTCATTTACATACAATACACCGCACTGCTAACCTCCACAGAAACACGTGTTAGGATTACATAGGGTTGGTGGTAGGAAGGGCATCCTTCTCAGAACACCATAGTCACCGAGATTTATTGGAGACAGAAGGCACACGCACTTCTGTAGGCCTATTTGCTCCACCAAAAAGACGTCATTTTTGGCAGACCCGCGATGGTAGACAGGGTCTACTTGCAGCATGCAGACGTTGGCATACTGTGAACGGAGACACTGAGAGTTTAAGATTTCTTGCAATCGCTCCAGCTGGTGTAATGTTCGGATATGGAAAACTATAATTTCTTTTATGTGGAGTTTTTATTTTACTCTGTGTATGGTTTCCAGAGTTTGGCCTCCTTTATTATGAAACAATCATAATCATATAACTTGTTTCTTGATTACCTGGTTTTTATCTAACCTCTGCCGAAAATAGTGGACCAACTCTCCATCAACTGCTGACCCCAATAAATTACGAAAATGGACAATAATAATAATAATAATAATAATAATAATAATAATAATAAAAGCCTCCGTGGCTCAGGCCGCAGTGCGTCGGCCTCTCACTGCTGGATACCGTGGTTCAAATTCCGGTCACTCCATGTGAGATTTGTGCTGGACAAAGCGGAGACAGGACAGGTTTTTCCCCGGATACTCCGGTTTTCCCTGTCATATTTAATTCCAGCAACACCCTCCATTAACAGTTCATTTTATTTGTCAGTTATTTATCATTGTCCCAGAGGAGTGCGACAGGCTTCGGCAGCCGGCACATTTCTTATCCTCGCCGCTAGATGGGGGCTTCATTCATTCCATTCCTGACCCGGTCGAATGACTGGAAACAGGCTGTGGATTTTCAATAATAATAATAATAATAATAATAATAATAATAATAATAATAATATAATAATATTTAGAAGAAGAAGTAGGTTGGATCGAGAGAAGCAGAGATGAATAGCCAACTTCCGAATACACCTATAGTTAATCTTACAAGTGAGGTGTAGATTTGTTGACTAATTCCACACTATACATTAAATTAAATGGATTGTATTTAATGGAACTGTGTGGTTATTAAATCTCGACTACAAAAGGTGACGTGAAAAGTGGGTCCCTCTACTTTCTTGGAGTATCCTTGACAACGACCTCTTTTGTCTTCAAATTTTTGCCGAGAGCACGTCTCTGAAGAAACAACGCGCCTCATCCAATTATGTTACCCAGGAAGAAGACTACTGGCTAGCTTGTTGTTACTAACGAACACCGGCACACAACCACTTGCTGACTGTCTTGCCTTAGCTTGTCTTGTACAGGTGGCTGGCTGACTGGCTGCACTTGTTGAGGGAGCTCTGAAATGCAATCAACTCGTAGCGGCAGGTCTCTAGAGTCTGCCCGCAGCGAGGTGTGGACGAGGCATGTGGGGTTCCCCAAGGACCAGGTTTCTCCCCTCTCTTTTGCTTGACTCATCCCTTCATGAACCACCAGGGGAGCACAGAGTCGAGGGTACTTCGTCACTGCTATACTGTCATGCAGATCATGTCTGATCTCTCTCACTTCATTCCTTTACAGGCTTTGAAATCCAAAGTAGCTCCAGATGTCACCCCACATCTGATTGGATTACAACGACATCCTATGTGAGAACGAGATATTTGTTCTGACAATTGCGGTCCTCTATAACAGCGGGACGATGACTGCGGTTATTTGTGACCTTTAATTGAGTAAGGTAGATGTGGTGGCTTAGTCGAATGCACGCACATTCTAGCACTGTTTACTTCCTTACTGAAACATATGTGTTGTTATTCTGAACTTGTCCACACATGATTAGATATGGGAAAGCAAGGAACACAGGAAGTAAATGATTTACTCTTGTGTCCGAGCTATCAAATACAAATGACTCGCTGCTAGAATTTCACCAAAGCCGACCGTGATTTGAATACTAGTCAGTGCATCTGAGATTTTCGAAATGAAATGTAATAAAATTTACATCTTAATAATAATAATAATAATAATAATAATATAGTGTAAATGTACATAATATTTGGCTTCCTACTAATGTACATAGATCACTTTTTTTGGCCATACTTATATTCCCATTTAAGCTATTTTATTACTGTGCTCTCTTTACTCATTGCTTATATTTTTTAGTTTGTATCTTACTTTTTCATTATAACTTTGTCTCTTTATTTTTATCTTTATGCTCTTTTATTTTATTTATTTTATTTGTTGAACATTGCTCCCCTTTTTCATTATATGTTGTCCAAATCTGTAAATTTTAGCTTATCTTTGATTTTAAAATAGAATAGTACATTTCTTTTATATGTGTAATATCTGGAAATTATGTGATTAATTGTAAGAGAGGGTCACGAGCCGTAACTTCTCCAAATAAATAAATTAAATAAATAAATTAATACATGTCCATGTAGCTCAAATTCCACGTAAATTCGGATCCACGAGATTTCTAGTCATACAAAACTGTACTACTCTATTCTTAACCCAACATTAGCCGTATGTGCAAATGTTTCAACATTAACGATTGTCATTGCGGGTTTGGTAGCCTGTCTACCTTCGATTGGAGATCCTACAATTTGTTTAAACCGAACGAGTGGCTGAGTGGTTTCACGTTGCTGTCACCTCACATTCGGGAGATAGTGGATTCGAACACTTCTGTCGGCTGCCCTGAAGATGGTTTCCGTGGGTTCCCATTTTCACACCAGGCAAATGCTGGAGATATGCGTTAATCAAGGCCACGGTCGCTTCTTTCCCACTTCTAGACATTTCCTCTCCCTGCAGCCCTGCACGGATGCGGATATCTTGGCGGATGTAAACTGTGTGGCAGTGCGGATAATTTTGCTGATATTTTTAAAATAATGGTATATTAATTTTCACTCAGATATACCCTAGAAATGCCGGCCCCGTTGTTAGGGGTAGCGTGTCTGCCTCTTACCCGGAGGCCCCGGGTTCGATTCCCGGCCAGGACAGAGATTTTAACCTGGACCTGAGGGCTGGTTCAAGGTCCACTCAGCCTACGTGATTAGAATTGAGGAGCTAACTGACGGTGAGATAACGGCCCCGGTCTAGAAAGCCAAGAAGAACGGCCGAGAGGGTTCGTCGTGCTGACCACACGATACCTCGTAATCTGCAGGCCTTCGAGCTGAGCAGCGGTCGCTTGGTAGGCCAAGGCCCTTCAAGAGCTGTAGTGCCAATGGGGGGGGGATACCCTAGAAATCTCGACACGTCATTCTTTAAAATAGTTCATGCAACTACTTTTGTTTGTAGTGAGGCGACCCGTGACATTGGTATGAAAGAATGATGCCTTTTAGCATTCTATATACAGCCTCACAAGAAATAGATATTTGAAATTCTCGTGCATTGGCCGTTCAAACGTAGCTGGTATAATGCCTGTGTGCCTCTTCTGGCCAAGTGTTCAGTGGAAGATTGATTTCGAAGTTTTCTTGACCTCCTGTGTGTCAGGTTTCACAATTTGCTGAGCACTGATTCATTGCCCGTGAGGCGTCACCAATCGAGTATGCCTCCATTATTCATTTGAACCATAGACTCAGTCGACCAGGAGCTAATCGTTCCACTTGACTTCACAAATATTTTGAAAAATTATGGAGATTTTCTTTGTAAACGCCCATTGTAATAAAATATATTCAGAATGTTTTCTTAAGTTCTGCAACAATGTTTCGTATTATCTTATAATACGGCGGTGCTTGTAGGTTTTACATTATTTTGTTCGTTGCTAGTCTATTTCCGTGTACCCATTCTGGGTAATTTAGGGCAACTATTACATAATTTGGCTTCACAAACAGATGCATCGATGAAATTGTTGGATGAGAACCTCCAGAAAGCACTCACCAGGCTTGAAGTCTCGTCCTACCTACTTTCATTGCGTCACCGGCTGAACTAATAAAGCATACGGGCGATGGAATGTTCGAAAAAGACAATAGGCACTACATAAAATGTAACGAAAGTAGGATTCTCTATAATGTGACAGGAATACACTAATATTATTAAATGAGAAGAATCTTCGTTGAAATATATATCCTAAACATTTTATTATACTGATAAAATCACACGAGATGGTGCCATACTACAACATATAAACAAAGAAACAGTCAAGACTAGTGCAAAAATTATATATATAGTATGCGTTAACGTCATTTTAGTTTATTCACAGTTGTAGCTGGTCCTTGGCATACCTCAAATCATTTGATTAATACACACTGATACGTGGATTTATTTATCTATAACAGTGATACTAAATGGCAACTATTATTTTAATAAGTTAATAAAAATGGATATTAAATAGCATCCATCGTGTTATTTAATTAATTACCATTAATGATGTATTTAATTAACATCATTAGTCATGAATTTAATTATCATGGTTGTGGAAAGTATCACAAGTACATTTACTTTACCCACGAGATTGCATCGCCGCAATATCAAACACATGGTCTATTTGACCATGACAGTTATATATCAAACTGAACACATACGTGTATCCTGGGTTTACCAAACAAATTATATTCAAAGAAGAATCAGCCAACGCTGGAATCGAACCCATCACCATACAATACTATGGGGATAATAAACACGTAAACACATTACATAGAAGAAATATCAAACATATATCATACAATACATCTTGAAGATATGGCTTAATCAAGCCATAGTATTAGGTTAAATTCTTCTTTCCAACATGAGTCGAACTCAAGTACTCCAGCTTCCGAGGTAAAACAAATTAAAACTACTTTCACGAGCTAATGTAATGCGTAAAAATGGGAAGGGGTTTAACAACCTTCGCAAAATCAGGAAATTATCCGCGTTATTCATAACGTATCATTAGAATGGAATTGAGACTGTATTGGCAAATGAAAGGAATCCTGCAGGTAAACATAAGCTTGTTGAAAACGACACAATCTCCTCTCAGACTCTATATGTCCTCACGTAGTAAATCTGTCAACCATGACAATAGCTGTGTGTCTAGCTCTGCGGCTTACAAAAACACATTGAACTCATCTTTCTTTCTTTCTTTCTTTCTTTCTTTCTTTCCTTTATATCATCTCTGCTCGTTATCAAGTACGCATTCATTTGAGAGCCATTATTTATTATTCATTATCTGGCTATATATTCAGCCTAATTCAATATATCACAACAGCCATAATTATTATAATCTTTTATCATTCCAACATCTCAAACATGTCACAAGCTACACCCTTCCATATCATACCACCGCATCTCAAATCCGTTCTATTAATTTACAGAGAAGACTCCATTCTTACAGGTTATTTCATTCTTCTGGCATATCTATATAATTCACATAATACCTCGGTTTGAACATCTACAATGATCACCTATTATCATACGGGATTTATAAATACCTGAATCACCTTGAAGCAAACATATAGTTTATATTCAATTGACTGAAAATCTTTATCAGATAGTAACATTACGAAGAAGTTATAAGTTTAGCTAAATCGCTATTCTCTAAATATGTGCTTCATATACACTAAGAATTTATGGGATCTATATAATAATTCATGCAAATAAGCCTGCTAAATATCAATGATTATTCTTAAATCACTTGAAAACCCTAATTAAAATAATAAATAATCTTTTCCCAGTCATACGCGTATAGTGTTCCTACATTTAATATTATTGTTAATTATAACATTCTAATATTTACAAAAATAAAAATTGCTACTGGCATGCAAATCTCGTGGTTTAATATATTCAAATTATATGTACTTATCATATGTTGGGTATGGTTTGCCGTCATCTCGAGGTACACCTTACATTTTTACTCCGCCATGACGAGTGTTCTTCTCTCTGATAGTCCTGGGTTCCTCTTCATCCTACCACGATCGATGTCTCGAACTGTGGTTTTCTTATTTGAATCTCTGGACGTTCCCTGTAGAAATGACTGCAGGCACTTAGGCGCGATTCTTGTAGGCTCCAGATCTCGGGGTTCGACGACCACTCACGAACATACAGGCAAAATGGGAAACCAGTTAGTAAACACTGTTTATGTACTTTCAAAGGAATCTACTGGTGATAAGATCCACTAATAACTTTAAATAGATTAATGCAAATAGTGGCAAGTTTGTAGAAATCACTGTTCATTTCCCCATTAATCACACAGCCTATCATCACGAGTGTCTATGGAGTATGCAAACGCTAATTTTATCAGAAATACTTCTTTAATTTTACTGAACGTCACGCACTCTTAAAATGGTTTAGATCGGTCACTATTAATTACTGAATGTAATTAGCTGTCTCACCACCTCTAAACAACCTGATGCGTTTGCCCTTTCACTGATGATTGCATCATGAGCCGCAACTGACTGTCGTTGTTATTTAAAATATAAAATGTTGAGATAAGACTTCTATTCATCAATACTGTACATCATCTTGTACCACACGGCTTATTTCGCGATATTTTACATAGCACTGATGTGTTTTTCTTCCTTGACACAACGCTTCATACACTGATATCCAAGTTCACTCCTAACGTGTGAGTACTGCGGCTACACAAATGACAATGTGATCCTGTATCTAGGTCCCGGTTCTACTTATAGCATCCGGACAAAATGGTCAGGGGGGAGGTAAATCATACTTACTTACTTACTCCTCGGCGCTACAGCCCTTGTAGGGCCTTGGCCTCTCTGACGATTGTAGCCCAATCTTCACTTCTGCACGCCTCCTCCATCTTCTTATTCCCATCTTTCTTAAATCCTCCTCCACATCATCCAGCCATCTTTTCCGCGGTCTTCCTTTCCATGTTCTACCACCTGGATTTCCCTTATAGATCTTCTTGACAGCCCTATTATCTGGCATTCTTTCCACGTGTCCCAACCACCTTAATCTGTTGCTTTTTATTTCGGTTACGATACTTGGATGTCCATAGAGTTCTTCCAATTCCTTGTTTTTCCTTATTCTCCACAATTCCCCTTCCTTCACCGGGCCAAAAATCTTTCTCAGTACTTTTCGCTCCCATCTGTTCAACAGTTCTTCATCTACTTTGGTCATTGTCCATGCTTCAGAGCCATAAGTTACCACTGGTCGTAATACTGTTCGATAGACTGTCAACTTTAATCTTCTACCAAGGCTGCGTGATCTAAACACTTTCAATAAAGCTAAGTAAGCCCTATTTGCCGCAGCAATCCTCGCTTTTATATCCTCTTTCATGTCATTATCTTTTGTCACCAGCACTCCTAAATACTTAAACTTTTCACATCTCTCGTAGTTAATCCCATTTAATTTTATGCACTTGTATTCCCTTACTACGGTCCTCCTAGATGCAAACAAGTAACGAGTTTTGGCATTATTCACTCTTAGGCCCATTTCACCTCCTTCCTTTTCTAATCTATCCAGTCCTTCCTCTAGGTCTTTCAGTCTTCTAGACAGCATATCAACATCATCAGCATAAGCCAGATTCTGTGTTAAACGGTTGAACAGCGTACCGCCTGGATTACTGACCTCCACCTTTCTCATCACACGCTCCGAAACCACATTGAAGAGCAGGGTAGATAACACATCCCCTTGCCGCAAACCTTGGTTTACTTCAAACTCTTTGGTAAGATTTCCTTCTATTTTAACCATGCATTTAGTACCTGTTAGGGTCATTTGTACCAGTCTTATCAATTTAGTTGGAAACTCCATGTCCATCATTGTTTGATACAGTTTCCTTCTCTTCACACTATCATAAGCCTGCCGAAAGTCCACAAACAGCTGATACACATCCACATTATATTCATAGCATTTCTCCATTATTTGCCTGACAGTGAAGATGTGATCTGTTGTTGATCTACCCTGTCGAAAGCCACTTTGGTAGTCTCCTAGTATCTGCTCAACCAGTGGAGTGAGTCTCATAGACAAAACCGTGGCTAAGACCTTATAAACCAAACTAAGCAAAGATATACCTCTATAATTTTCACAATTTGCTTTATCTTTCTTCTTATGAATTGGGCAAATAATTGCTAAGCTCCAATGCTCTGGCATTTGTTCTGTTTCCCAAACTTCCACAATTAGTTGGTGAACAAGTTGCATCAACTGCTCACCCCCGTATTTAATCATCTCAGCTGAAATGTTATCACTTCCTGGAGCCTTATTATTCTTCAAGTACTTAATTGTCGTCCTCACTTCTTCTATAGATGGTACAGGCACTGGTTTTAAATCTAGGCTAGGATCCTGCCAAGGCTGCCCATCCACTTCTTCCAATCTCACCGTCTCTGCAGCCACATTCAACAGTTCACTAAAGTATTCCGCCCATCGGTCAAGAATCCGGTCTCTTCCCCAATCATGTTTCCATCTCTACAGAATACAGCATGTGGTTGAAAACCTTTCTGTACGTCCTTTATTTTCCCATAGAACTTCCGTACTTCTTGCATATCATATTGTTCCTCCAAATCTGTAATCCATTTCCTCTCTGCCTCTCTCTTCTTTCTCCTACAAATTCTGTCTGCCTCTTTCCTCTTCTTCCTAAATTCTTCTACATGTGTTCTTGTTTTCCTGCTAAACATTTTCTTCCTTGCTTCATTTCTTTCCTCAGCTGCTCTTCTGCAATCATCATCAAACCATCCTTGCCTTTCGGTCTTTACCTCAACTCCTAGTACTTCATCCGCAGTTTCCCGCAATGCATCCCTCAATAAAATCCACTTTCCTTCGATGTTTTCCACTGCCCAGCTTTGTTGTTTAGCCTCCAATTTCTTCTCCATCCTGCATTCATATAGTTGTGCAGTTTCTTTATCTTTCAATTTTGAGACCATATATCTCCTTGGAGCTTTCCCATTCTTAGCAGATCTGTAAGTTGCAATACGTTGCCTGTATTTTACCCGTACCAAGTAATGGTCCGAATCACAATCAGCTCCCGTACAACTGTCAACTTGTAGTATGCCAGATGCATGTCTCCTATCAATTACTACATGGTCTATTTGATTAAAGGTGACACCATCTGGTGAACACAAAGTGGCTTTCCGTATATACTTTCTCTGAAACCATGTACTCTTCACCACCATTGAGTTTCCCATGGCAATATCAATTAGCCTCTGTCCATTATCATTTGACTCATCATGCAAACTTTCCTTCCCAACTGTCTCCCTTTAGGCTTCTTCTTTACCCACTTTAGCGTTGAAATCTCCAAGTATGATTTTTTTATCTTGTCTTGGGATGCATTCTATTTCTTGTTACAATTGTCCATAGAACATATCTTTCTCTTCATCCTCAGCCTCTTCTGTAGGTGCATACACACACACAAGGGTGATATTGAAAAAATGGGCCTTCATTCTTAGAGTGCATATTCTTTCATTTACAGGTTTAAAATTCAAAACTGCTGACTTATATCTGTCATCCACTAGGAAGCCTGTGCCACCTATTGTACCTTTGGCTCCGCCACTATGCAGAACTGTATATCTACCACTTCTAAAAACACCATTTCCTTTCCATCTGACTTCCTGAATTGCTGCTATTCTAATATTATATTTCTCCATTTCTTGTTTTAGATTGTTTAGGGCTCCTGGTTTATTCAGGGTTCGTACATTCCAGGTTGCTACATACATACACTGACTGACAGTGACAATGCAACACCAAGGAGGAGTGGTTCGAAAGGGATGAAAGTTGGGGAAAAACAGAGACGGCACGGACGAATAATTGATGTTTATTTTAAACCGATATGCAGGTTACACAATGCGCACGGCATCGACTCAGTAGGATGTAGGACCACCGCGAGCGGCGATGCACGCAGAAACACGTCGAGGTACAGAGTCAATAAGAGTGCGGATGGTGTCCTGAGGGATGGTTCTCCATTCTCTGTCAACCATTTGCCACAGTTGGTCGTCCGTACGAGGCTGGGGCAGAGTTTGCAAACGGCGTCCAATGAGATCCCTCACGTGTTCGATTGGTGAGAGATCCGGAGAGTACGCTGGCCACGGAAGCATCTGTACACCTCGTAGAGCCTGTTGGGAGATGCGAGCAGTGTGTGGGCGGGCATTATCCTGCTGAAACAGAGCACTGGGCAGCCCCTGAAGGTACGGGAGTGCCACCGGCCGCAGCACATGCTGCACGTAGCGGTGGGCATTTAACGTGCCTTGAATACGCACTAGAGGTGACGTGGAATCATACGCAATAGCGCCCCAAACCATGATGCCGCGTTGTCTAGCGGTAGGGCACTCCACAGTTACTGCCGGATTTGACCTTTCTCCACGCCGACGCCACACTCGTCTGCGGTGACTATCACTGACAGAACAGAAGCGTGACTCATCGGAGAACACGACGTTCCGCCATTCCCTCATCCAAGTCGCTCTAGCCCGGCACCATGCCAGGCGTGCACGTCTATGCTGTGGAGTCAATGGTAGTCTTCTGAGCGGACGCCGGGAGTGCAGGCCTCTTTCAACCAATCGACGGGAAATTGTTCTGGTCGATATTGGAACAGCCAGGGTGTCTTGCACATGCTGAAGAATGGCGGTTGACGTGGCGTGCGGGGCTGCCACCGCTTGGCGGCGGATGCGCCGATCCTCGCGTGCTGACGTCACTCGGGCTGCGCCTGGACCCCTCGCACGTGCCACATGTCCCTGCTCCAACCATCTTCGCCACAGGCGCTGCACCGTGGACACATCCCTATGGGTATCGGCTGCGATTTGACGAAGCGACCAACCTGCCCTTCTCAGCCCGATCACCATACCCATCGTAAAGTCGTCTGTCTGCTGGAAATGCCTCCGTTGACGGCGGCCTGGCATTCTTAGCTATACACGTGTCCTGTGGCAGACGACAACACGTTCTACAATGACTGTCGGCTGAGAAATCACGGTACGAAGTGGGCCATTCGCCAACGCCGTGTCGCATTTATCGTTCGCTACGTGCGCAGCACAGCGGCGCATTTCACATCATGAGCATACCTCAGTGACGTCAGTCTACCCTGCAATTGGCATAAAGTTCTGACCACTCCTTCTTGGTGTTGCATTTGCTCTGTCAGTCAGTGTATATTTATGTTTGCATCTTCCATTTCCTCGCGTGGGTCGTTTACCATTATCATCAGTCCGGCTATTCTTGTCTGTGAGTTTCGTAACGAGTTGTTTTTCCGATTTAGGGTTGTTAGCCCCGTGATCAACCCCCAACCTGGAGGACCAGGGTATCCCTCTTAGTCTGGCCTATCACCTTTGACCTGTCCGGCTTGGGTGGCCCTACCAGGAGCTTATGCTCCCGCCGGCATAGCTCTCAGGATCACTTAGGCACGCCAGCTCCCCACATCGCGACAAGATGAAGATACCAGCGTGGGAGGGAGGTAAATCATGTTCCTGCTCAAAATGAAGGTCCGGTAATCGGAATCTCTCAGCGACGTGAAAACAATCAAATTATAGCTCGCAACCCCTACATTCTACTGATCACATATAAAACCAAAGCGATCAGTGGGTCATTCACAATCTCAAAAGCGTCCTTTTAGAAAATCACGCGTCATGGTTCATCACGCAAGACTTCCCACTTTTTTTGCACACGTTGTCAAATTTCAGCAGTCACCTTTAATCTGCGTACTACTGTATGACAGGCGTCATTACCGATCCACTATTCGGGTATTGCATTTATATGCATCAACAATTAGCATTAAATACATCGGTTCGAATGAGACCTGACTCATAAATTTCCAAAAATTATCTTAGATGAAGGTGTTCTTCTTATTCCTCTTTTTAGTAAATAATGGTGAAGTGGCACCAATGAATGCGGTGTTGAATTAGTAAAGGACATTTATTTCTCATGAGTTAACACACCTTAATTAAGCCCAGTCTCCAGCAAGCTACATTTCCACGCGTAGCGTGATCTCTCCTCCTCACTCACTCGAAAAGAGAGCGCGATTTCAAGGTCCAGTGGTAATGCGCTATCCTTTTCTCGTTACAGCGCAGAAAACTGCTCCCTTCGGGCTGAGGTATCGCAAATCACACCCCGGTTCGGCATGTAGACTGCTAATTACTACATTATATGTCACAGAATGTTGCGGAAAACGGCATACATGATTGACTAGACCTCCTAACATGCCTATGGCATGGTGATGAACGGTCACAGTATTGTGTTAACAGATCTATCCGTGTCTATACCTTGGCTGTAATATAATTAAATAGTTGTAATATCCGCAGATAACCATTCGTGGATGCGAGTGCGGATGAAGGTGGATGCGGATAATATTTTATATATCCGCACTGGGCTCTACCTAACCCATAGTCGTCATAAGACCTATCTGTGTCGATGCGATGTGAAGCAAATTGTAATAAAATAATTTTAAAATGTGTTCAAGATCTTCTCAGTTGTAGATTTTAAGAAAAGAAATGTTCCTGTAGGAGATACTTAACGTGTCGAAAGTTAGCATGTTTTTGTTGTTTGTTTGTTTGTTGAGTATTAAACTCGAAGGCTGGTTTGATCATCAACATTTGCGGCATCAACAGCCATGGATAGTTTATTCGTCACTGAAAAGGTACACCAGGGATATGAGAAGTGCGGTAGTTTTCCGTTGTTTCCCTTACCAAGCCAGAAGTTGCTATTACATATCAGTCTGCCAAGCCCCCTGATGTGCATGCACCAACCGATTTTATGAGAAACATTATCACGCTATTCATAAGAGGGACTGGCTACATAAGGAATGGTATTACTAATATTGCATATACCTCAATCACTTACATATTGTCAAAGCCAAGGATGAGTGAGACAGGTCAATGAAAGCAACAAATTGGCTCTGGACCATGCCAGAATATATACTGCACCCTTGCTTACCGATAGTCAACATTTGCCTCTGGCTCTTGCAAATGTAGATCCTTCTAATCTCAGGAGTTCCCGTCTCTTCAGTCAGTTGTTGACATAAATCGGCGGGTAGCATAAGGAAATCTAAGTACTGCTTGAAATAAAATTCAAGAAGTGGGTTAAAATGGATTTATTATAAAAAGAAATCATTTACGTCCCATAGATGTGGAGCATCGAATAATAAAACAAAGTTGTATTAATAAAAGAGCTGACATAACTTTGACACAAATAAAAAAAATATGAATAACTCAGGAATTATTTTATTGATATTTAGTTAAGTTAAAAGTTAATTGCCATTCCAGAATAGAATTAAATAATAAAAACAACGGAAAGAGAGAAACCTGAAAATAACTATCGAATTTCAAGTAATACCGTTGGTCGATTCACTTGATCCGCGAAGATTCAGTTTCCGTAACCGGACTCCAAATTTTTCTTTAACTAAGGTTATCCACCGATCAAAAATACCACGTAGGATATCATCAGCCACCGAATGGACCCTTAATCGAACCGAAACAACCTCGGGTTATATTTGAACTGACTAATTATACACAAGAAAAAACATTTAATTCACATGTTAACTTACTACTTGGCAAGGCATGGTACTCAAAAATTCACTGTTATCAAATCCCTAATCTATATCTATATATGTAAAATAAGAGTTTTGTCTGTACGTTGCTCAGAAATTAAAAAGGATGGTATTTTTGTATCAGTCGTGTCCACAGTAACAAGGAAATACACTTTTCACTTTTCCGTAATTTCTGTCTGTCTGTCTGTCTATACACGCATCACGAGAAAACGGCTGAAGAGAATTTAGTGAAAATCGATATGCAAAGTCGGGGAATAAGTCTCTACAATCTAGGCTATAAAAATGTTTGTTCACGCTGACTGAAACGGTAGTTTAGGGGAAAGCCTAAAATTTAATTCTCAAATGCTATTAGTGGTTGTACTTTAAGGAAAATCGTATGCATAGTCGGGGAATAAGTAGCTATAATGTAGGCCGTCAATAATTTGATTCACGCAGTGTGAAATAGTAATTTAGGGGAAGGTCTAAAATTTAATTCTGAAATATTTATGTTATTAACGGTCGTATCTTAACGAAAATCGGTAGGTGAAGTCAATGAATAAGTCGTTACAACCTAGGCCATAAATAATTGTATTCACGCTGAGAAAAAAATAGTTTAGGGGAAGGTCTAAAATGGAATTCCCAAACATTCATGTTATTAGTGGTCCTATATTAATGAAAATCGGTATGCAAAGTCGGGGAGTAAGTCGCTATAATCTAGGTCATAAACATTTTATTTACGCTTAGTGAAATGGTAGTTTAGGGGAAGGCCTAAAATTTATTTCCAAAATTATTGTTATTTATGGTCGTATCGGTAAATACTACATAACTAAAGGTATATAGTATTAAATTTCGATCATTTATGTTTTATACATTGTTACCGTACCGGCCATGATCACAGAGATATTCATGAATTTGGATTTTTGTTACTAAGTTCATATCAGCGCCGAGTCACAAGAAAATGGGAAAACACGATTTAATGAAAATCGGTGTGTACAGTCGGAGAATAAGGAACTACAGTTTACGCTATAAATAATTTTATAAGACGTCCTAATATCACAGAGTCGAAAGAAATCTAAATGTGAAGGCCTACAATATAGAAAGCTCATAAAATTTATCAACAATAACATTACATTGACCGTTGATGTGCTTTGTGTCTTCTGTTGCCACTAAGCTCCGATAGATACGATTATTGCTACGTTCCGAGTATTTCTTTAAATTTGCCTTACGTCGCACCGACACAGATAGGTCTTACGGCGAAGATGGGATAGGAAAGCGCTAGATGTGAAAATGAGAAACCACGGAATACCATCTTCAGGGCTGCCGACAGTGTGGTTCGAATCCACTATCTCCGGGATGCAAGCTCATAGCTGCGTGCCCCTAACCACACGGCCAACCCACCCGGTCGTACCAAGTGTAACAGTCTGCCTGAAAATTGGCGGGAAGTAGCTGGGGAGTTAGATAACTTTCTTCTTTAGTATGCCATTCCTCTGGTTCATAAATTTTCTGATACTACTAGTACATAACACACTGGTTCATCATAGCATTCGAGCAGTTCAATCCCCACTCTGGGGCACTGAATGGAATGAGCAGTGTGCATATTTAATGGAATAATGGCAGAGGAGTGTTCTCGGCTCTCTGCGGCCTGGTCATTCCAGTTCTGGAAATTTGGACTGTTAGATCGGTACAGTAGTACTATTTGTTAAAAGTAAGAAAATGTGCGGTTTTAATTTGATTGAGTATTTTATATTATAACTTTGCTTTAATCGCTACTTTCCTACTGACGTTTCTGTAATGACCTATGTTGACTTCAGTTAGGAAAGCTACAAATTTAGCCTTTCTGAGAATCCCGTAGCGAAGCACGGGTACATCAGTTAGTTGTTAATAGTTTTACTTCCCTTTAACTACTTTTACGGTTTTCGAAGAAGCCGAGGTGCCAACATTTCATTCTACAGGAATTCTTATACATGCCAGTAAATCTGCCGACACGAGACCGGTGTATTTGGACACCTTCAAATACTACCGAACTGAATTGGAATAGAACCCGCCAAATGCTACCGTCTGAGCCATTCAGCCCGGCAGTAGAAACATAATGTCTATTGAGTTTGGGGAAATATCAGATCAATAAAAGTTCGGAGTTAGCCACCAGAAGATTTACAGAATTAGCTTTCTGGTAGTTTGCAATCAGTACAAATTAGGAAATTGGTTTACTGATTTGCAGTTTTGCCATCTGTACCAGTTGGTTCCTAAATTGGACGACACATCCTGTTTCTTGAACAATACTGTATTTTCACTTATTATGAGTTGTATGATAATCAAAGAAGAACAGTTCTTTTCGTTTATAGTGCCGAGACTGGAAATGAAGTGTTGCTGCCATGTTTCGAATGTATGCATCCTTTTTCGGTTATTATTATTATTATTATTATTATTATTATTATTATTATTATTATTATTATTATTATTATTATTATTATTATACTGTTCGGTGGAATACCAACAGTGAGTTCACTACTCACCCTCTGCCTGTTGAAATCTATCATTGGTTGAACGTACTGACCAGAGGCACTGACACAGCACAGCCTTGTGTGCAGTTCACTTTTCTGCTTGAAACTTTGGTGGTTTTTTTTGCACCGTACGGAACTTACTTTCATCTATGTAAGATATTCTGATAGTAAGTAAGTTGTGTCTATTACGTAGGCTTTCCTGAAGGTCGAAGAATTCATACAGTCATTCCCTAACGAATGTTCTCGCTCGAGTCATAACAGCGTCTATTAAGACATTTAACCACCACTTCTACTGATGCATATAAAATGACAATATCATCAGCAATCTCATAATTTTGATTTGATCTTCTTGAACTTTTCATTTTGTTTACCATCAGTTGTATGTAAAATTTGAACGAAAAATCCCATGGGGGAACTGCTGCCCTGTCTCACTAATGTTTAGAGTGTTACTTATTTATTTCATATAAATTATTCCTACTTACGGCATTAAACCCCCTATTTTTTGTAATTGGGCTTGTTGTTGATTACGAATGCCGGAGGTCTGTATTTGACTGTTTTATAGTAGAGTGAAGGTAATAAATCCACTTAAGCGTTAAAACCAAGAGCAAAGCCATCTTCTTACAGGTTATGAAAGCCCTTTCTTTCTTTCTTTCTTTCTTTCTTTCTTTCTTTCTTTCTTTCCTAATCCGTTTAACGTTCAGGGTTGATTTTTTACTCGGACTCAGCGAGGGATCCCACCTCTACCGCCTCAGAGCAGTGTCCTGGAGCGTGCGTCCTTGCATCGGGGATACAACTGGGAAGGAGGACCAGTACCTCACGGCCTCACCTGCTATGCTGAACGGGGGCCTAGTGGGGGATGGGAAGATTGGAAAGGATGGAAAAGGAAGAGGGCAGGAAGCGGCCGTGGCCTTAAGTTAGGTACCATCCCGGCATTTGCCAGGAGAAGTGGGATACCACGGAAAACCACTTCGGGAATGGCAACCCCTTTTACTCAGTTGACCTGCCGAGGCCGAGTGGACCCCGTTCCACCCCTCGTACCACTTTTCAAGTTACGTGGCAGAGCCGGGAATCGAACCCGGGCCTCCTTGGCTGGCAGCTAATCACACTAACCACTACACCACAGACGTGGACTGAAGGCCCTTCCACAACTCATAATCTCGGCACAAATGGGAATACAGTGATATTTTCTCGTAAACCGAGCACGCCTTTACCAGCTCGGCTAAGCAGCTCCTTCATATTACCATTACGAATAACAAATTCATTCTTTAAATGTTCATTTAAAATTTTAAAATAGGCATTCATAAAATCTTGAAACGTACCTCAAAGTAATGTTACTTAAAGTAATTACACAGCTGAATAAAATATTCAAGTTTCTGCCATCCCGAAGATGAAAGAAAGAAATTTACTTCATTTTCGTGTTCTTCCCTCCATTTAATTGCCAGTCACGTCTCTGGTCACTTAACGTTTCTCCTCACTGAGCCCTGTAGTACATTCTCCTCGTTGAAGAACTTGTGAAGACTAATGAACAATTGTAATTCATTTAGCAGAGGAAATGCAAATCAGTATGTGTATAAGGGGATCGTCTGTTGAGAACAATCTCCAATCAATACTATTTCCAAGAAATTCCCTTTCGTGGGCTGAATAACTTCGTTATGGGACGTGGGCTATTGGCGGCTCCTTGGCTGAGAGCCTGGAGGGAAGTGGGAAGCGGGCAGGGCGATGAATGGTCCAGTGAGAGAGTGATTGTTCCACATCTCCTCCACTGTCAATACTGGAATTACTGTTAGAGCCGCCAGCAATGTTTGGTTACTGCTGTTGACTAGGCAATAATACATGCTCGTGAAATCTTCATACAAGAGAAACAAGCTATCCTTTCATCAGTTATGTAGTTCAACGCAACTTTGGTACAACGGAATCTGCAATCTGTGGACTGCTTCCACCCTAGCTTCGTTTTGTTTAGTTAATTATCTGACAGCTTCTCGCAGGATTTGCTGAACGTTGTATTCAAACAATATTATGCCTCAGTTCAATAGACTGAATTGTTATTACCATTGTTGTTGTTAATTGCTATTACAGCAGGGATCGTAAGCGTCCGGATGTTTTTATTTATCATCATATTAAGGTACTTTCTAGAAAGCTCCTTGGCTCGGGTGGCAGCGCGCCAGCCTCCCACCAGTGGGTTCCGTGATTCAAATCCCGGTCACTCCATTTGAGATTTGTGCAGGACAAAGTGGAGGCGGGACAGGTTTTTCCCTGGGTACTCCCGTTTTCCCTGCCATCATTCATTCCAGCAATAATTTCCACTATCATTTCATTTCATCTGTCACTCATTAATCATTGCTCCGGAGGAGTGTGACAGGCTTCTGCAGCCGGCACAATTCGTATCCTCGCCGCTAGTTGTTTTTTTTCACTTCGTTTTTGACCCGGTCGAATGTCTGAAAACAGGTTTGGATTTTCAATTTTTCATTAAGGTGCCTTCTTCTGAAAGAAGGCTCAGTCTTCATTAAGAGTCCTCTACCTCTGTATTTGACCAGATACTTATTAAGCGAGTTGTCCACTGTCTTTTCGACCAGGAACGGTAAACTTTCAACTACTACTTATCTTACTATATCTCTGTGTAGTTCTCAATACTTTGCAATGAACTCGTCCACTCTTTTTAGAGACAATTATTGTAAATTGATCTTGAATCATTTAAGGGGAGTCATGAGAGAAATGTTGCAATTTTTGACCAAAAAGTCTAATTTTCAATTCTAACCTTAAAAATCTATATTCTTCCCCTTTCAAATGGTATTATCAATTTTCCCTGACGACATTTTAAAGCTCTAAATGCCGGATTTTAAAGATAGCAGCACGGCGTATATAAAGCAAGCATACGACCATTTCTCTCAAGTTGTTGGGCAATACTGGCTTCAAAGATCCTTCAGACTACCATTTCAACAATCCTGCTGGAATATATTTAGCTTGTAGTAGGCCCAGGCTGTGCATAAGAGGAGACAGAAATCTGAGGGAGTAACTAACAGTCCGGAGCAGTTTTAATGAAAGAATGTTTCTTAAAACTTTCAATTGCATTTATCTAGTTTAAAATATTTTCAGCTCATTGCCATGTATAAAATGCACCTTGCGACAGAGTTTTATTTTTAGATTCACCTGAAAAATTAAAATGAAATGGCGTATGGCTTTTAGTGCCGGGAATGTCCGGGGACATGTTCGGCTTGCCTGGTGCAGTTTTTTTCTGATTTGACGCCCGTGCGCGTTGTAATGAGGATGAAATGATGATGAAGACGACGCATACATCCAGCCTCCGTGTCAGCGAAATTAACCAATGATGGTTAAAATTCCCGGCCCTGGCAGGAATCGATTCCGGGACCCCTGTGACCAAAGGCCAGCACGCTAATCATTTAGTCATCGAGCCGGACAAATTAACCTGAAATTTTCTGATAAAGTTTCAATATATACGGGAATTAAAGTAGTTTTGTTTTTTTGTTATCAGTTGAATATCTCCTTCATATATTTGTTCCTAAAATAGCACCAAACTGGATAATCATGTCATTTACTTCACGTCCTATTAACTACTTTTACGGTTTTCAGAGACACCGAGGTACCGGAATTTAGTGCCGCAGGAATTCTTTTATGAGTCAGTAAATCTACCGACACGAGGCTGACGTGTTTCAGCACCTTGAAATTCCATCGGACTCAGCCAGGATTGAACCTGCCAAGTTGGGTTCAGAAGGCCAGCGCCTCAAACGTTTGAGCCACTCAGCTCGGCACCAAACTAGAGTTTTCCCTATTATATTAATAATGATGCCACCTCTGGAGTCCCGTGTTCAGTTCCCGGCTCTGCCACGAAGTTTGAAAAGTAGTACGAAGGCCGGAACGGAGTCAACTCAGCCTTGGGAGGTCAACTAGGTAGAGGGAGTTTCGATTTCCTCCTCAGCCATCCTAGAAGTGGTTTTCCGTGGTTTACCACTTCTTCTCCAGTCAAATACCTAGATGGTAGCCTCCGTGGCTCAGACGGCACCGCGTCGGCCTCTCACCGCTGGATACCGTGGTTCAAATCCCGATGACTCCATGTGAGATTTGTGCTGGACAAAGTGGAGGCGGGACAGGTTTTTCTCCGGGTACTCCGGTTTTCCCTGTCTTCTTTCATTCCAGCAACACTCTCCATTATCATTTCATAGCATTTATCACTCATTAATAAGTCACCTTGGGAGTGGCGACCCCATTGTAATAACAGCCTATATATATATTTCATTCATTCCATCCCTGACCCGGTCAATGACTGGAAAACATGTTGTAGGTTTTCACGCAGATGGTACCTAACTTAAGTCCATGGCCGCTTCCTTCCTTCTTCCTTGTGTATCCCTTCCAATCTTGCTATCCCACTACAAGGGCCCTGTTCAGCATAGGTGTTGAGCCCGCCTGGGACAAGGTACTGGTCCTCCTTCCCAGTTGTAACTCCCTGACCAATGTCTCACGCTCCAGGACACTGTCCTTGAGGCGGTAAAGGTGGGATCCCTCGCAGAGTCTGAGGAAAAATCTAACCCTAGAGGGTAAACGGATTAAGAAAGAGGGAAAGAAAGAAAGAAAAAAAGAATGAAAGAAAGAAGAAGAATAAGAAGAATGTATTCATAATGAAAAATCGAAAAACTTATATCTCTATTAGTTTGTATCTGACAGAAAAACCCAGAGTTATTACTAAGTGTATGAGTATTTCTGGAAGTCTGTTAAGTTAATGAAACTGTGCAGCAAGGAGCATTTTCCATGCAACATATAAACAGCATTATTTGTTAATAACTTCGTAAAATTTAACTAATCAATTTCGAATTTTGTGCAGTGCTCTATCTTATTAATATGTGCTTGTGTTTTAAATTCTGTTGTGATAAAAGGTAAATTGTAGAAGTACCATAACTCTCCTTAAGCTCTAGATGGATTTTTTCGACTCTGTGCTTCTCCTACCGGTGTTCCTTTCTTGTTTGTTTGTTTATAGCATTTAACAGTCGCTTACCAAAGCTAAATATTACACCAATAAACACCAATGGCGGGGGTCATCAAATGACCCCACGATTTTCTGTAGTTGTCCTTTGTTAAATTACAAATTATTTTATTATTCATAATCTGGGAATTGAACATATTATTTTTTCTTTTAGGTTTTCATGAAATGAAATGAATAAAGAAGTTATCAATGGAATTTTCTTCTCTAGGAAAAAATTATCAAAATTCGGTTGTAGTGTTAAGAGGTGGCTACCTATGTAGGGAATTACTTGTCAGGCCCCGATTTCAAGTAGTTAGCGCCCTGAGCAAACAATATTTAGCCGCCCCCCCCCCCACCACCGCTCGTTTTTTCTGAAATTGTTCAAGAGTTTGTTAGGAAAAAATATTTTCTGTAAAGTAGTATTATATACAAGTAGCCTATAAACTAAACTTGTATTTTTAAATGTGAACGAAATAAATTACAATAAATTAATGATAATTTATATGTGTCTTATTTCTAAAATTATTTACTTACACACAAACTATCAAACATTGTATATGGATTTCGAAGTAAATTACTGTACATGCAGTGAATAAGATTTTTCTAAATTGCGTGTATCTTAGCGTTATCCCTCTAAAAAATAATTGTTTACAAATTAAAGAATTACAGTTTTTAAGATTATGAGTTTTAAAACAGCACATTATGAAAATAAAGTTAACTCTCACAATCAAGTTTATCAAGTCAAATAAGAATCGGGCTGTTTTTATTTTTATTTAACTGTTGGTTTCATCAAAGTTGGTTTTCATTAAGAAGAAAAATCCCTTTCTGCAGTACAGTTGGTTATTGATAAGGTCAAAAACATCCTAATTGCAATTTCAAGGTTGGAAAAAGTACTTGACAAATTGTTTTGATTAATGTAAGAATACACTTTAGGCAAGTTTTGGAATCCCTCGAGTTCAACATACATTCGAAAGTGTAGTTGGTGGCGTGGCAAACCTGTTAGTCATTGGTTAGTGACCGTTCGTGTGCATATTGCTGTTTACATCCGCTCACCATCAACCAGAAAACCTCACCTTGCCAAGTCATTGTCTCGTGTAATTCTTACATGTTTTTCGGTATTTAATCATGAGTAAAATGTTAAGTGGTGCCGAATACAAACAATGCGCTGCTAAAAAGCAGAGTGACGAACTTGAACTACGTAAGAAAGTGCCTAAAATGACTCGTTCAACTCCAACCTCGGAATAGGAACACCAAGATGACTTAACAAAACCTTCGACTTCGTCATCGGTCCCATTCAACTTCACACAAGAAGACTTACAAAGCCTAGATATACAGACTAATCAGCCCTGAGTTAGTATTAAATTGAACGATGAGCCTGAAGTTGTCCAGCAGCCGTTTGAAGCTATTTCACAATCACAACTTGAGGTAACCTTACCTAATTCATTTTCTATAAATAATCCTGCTACTTGGAATGTCAAGTTAAATTCAGTAGTTGAGAATGTTATTAAACATTGTTCAAAACAAAATGTATTGATGGATTTTTCGAAATCTCTGCGAACTTACAATTATGGTAAAAGAACATTGTCTCAAAACATGTTTAGGAGTACCCTTTCTAATGGAGACGTCGTTTTAATCATCATGCCGCCAGGTGCAAAAACAAGACAACATGCAACCGATGTGGTGGTTCTCACCACCACAGCGAATGTAAAGTACCACGTGACCAGGCGACCTGCGCAAATTGCCAAGGCAATCACGCATCATCATTCCCTGGTTGCCCATACTTTAAAACAGCAATAAAACAGAAATACCACAAAAACACATACCCAATGCCACAATCAGTCACACATAAACAACCAACCCCACCCCAGCCTCCACTTGCTACCACCACTTCTCTCACCAACACACCAAGCAACAACCTACTCCTCTTAATTCTCAACTTACTACAACATCAAATCCAGTAAAATTCAGGGCCCCTCGATGGACTGAGTAGCCAAACAGCACTCCCCCCCCCCCCCACCGTACTCCCAAAAATCCCACCAATCCCAGCCAAGAAGTAAAACCATCCAAGATACAGTCCTCACTTCAATAAAAGAACTCAGCCTTCTAAGCATTACTAACACCTAAAAGATGAAGCACTGGTTTCGGGACGAGGCTCGGTGCAACGCTAATGCCGATAATTTGCTGTTATTTCCAAATTCACACCTGCATGCTATCATTAAACGGTAAACACAACAGTTTAGTAAATGTTAGTCGCTGCAAATTAGTCAGATAAAGTCTCATTACCCAAAACGGTAAATTTCGAGCGTAGTCAGCACTTGGATGGGTAACCATTCCAATGCTACCACACATCTAAAACACTAATTCTGTGTCAGCCATTTACTAATGATAAGCCAGACGTGTCTATTCAACGGCACTTAATAATACCCATAATTAATAACTCAAATCTCACCAAACAACAGTTAAGCAATAATGGGAATGGTCACCCACTGGATGGGTGGCCAACGCTCAAAACTACTTCAGAAAAAATTAATATGCATTCCACTAATAACTAATATTACCAATCATTATTAACAAATTTTCCGTTATACTTTTTCACTAAATATCTTAACCAATAAATCGCTGGGCGAGGAGCATAGTAATGCACCTGTACCAGCAAATCTAACCAAACTCCTCCTCCTGGCGGGAGGAGGGGGCTTAAATTTGAGAATGGACCAACTACAATTGCCCAGCCAGCACCCGCACGAGTTAAATAATACCTTTCTTATTGTTTGCAGTTATTTATTCTTCATAAAATTTAAATATATAGATTTAATTCAGGTTTTAAAGTTAGAATAGTTTAAAGTGTTTTATATAGTCTAATAAAATAATTGGAATAATTTGTGGAAAGTAAAAGTAATTTAAGTGTAATGAACTTAAGACGTAATCCACGCAGGCAATAATTACTCGACCCGCCGGCCGCTGCTCCTAAAAAACTGGCACCCTGGGCAAATGCCCAGTCCGCCCATTTATAAATCGGGGCTTGTTATTTGTTAGTATCAGGAGAGTATAACTGATACTTTTCATCCCCTAAAACGTTAGTGCGGGCAGTATCCAGAATTCGGGAGATAGTAGGTTCGAACCCCACTGTCGGCAGCCCTGAAAATGTTTTTCCGTGGTTTCCCATTTTCACACCAGGCAAATGCTGGGGCTGTACCTTAATTAAGGCCACGGCCGCTCCTTCCCACTCTTAGCCCTTTCCTGTCCCATCGTCGCCATAAGACCTATCTGTGTCGGTGCTACGCAAAGCAAAAAAAAAAAAAAACTTTAGTGATACCGAGGAACTAAGTAATAATTTCGTGTGGCTATTTCTAGGCGAGTGCAGCCCTTGTAAGGCAGACCCTCCGATGACGGTGGTCGGCATCTGCCGTGTGTAGGTAACTGCGTGTTAATGTAGTGGAGGATAGTGTTATGTGTGGTGTGTGAGTTGCAGGGATGTTGGGGACAGTACCAACACCCAGTTCCCGGGCCACTGGAAGTAACCAATGAAGGTTAAAAATCCCCGACGCGGCCGGGAATCGAACCCGGGACCCTCTGAACCGACGGCCAGTACGCTGACCATTCAGCCAACGAGTCGGACGAGGATCTAAGTACACTGTTACGAATAACAATAGTGGCGATTGGAAATTAGAAATAGAGGCGGGGGGGGGGGGATTTTACAGACAAGAAAAGGTACCCAGGTTTGTTAATAAGGAACTAATTAGCCGATAAAACAACAGGGCTTGTATAAACTGCGTTTTAAAGATAATTCCTATAACTCCTAGTTTCAGGTTTCAGGCGTCTAAAATGGAATAAAAATGTAAAGTTTTCTCCACAAAGTGGGGGCAGCACCCCTCGTCGTCCCCCCACCCCTGCTAATCGCCACCACTGGGGAATAAGATGAATATTTCAATACCTTAATCAATTTCATCAGTCACCAGAATACATAACCTTTCAGGTAGGACCGGGTAAGTTGGCCGTGCGGTCAGAGGCGCGCGGCTTTGAGCCAATTCCGGAGATAATGGGTTCGAATCCCACTGTCGGCAGCCTTGAAGATGGTTTCCCGTGGTTTCCCATTTTCTCACTAGGCAAATGCTGGGGCTGTACCTTAATTAAGGCCACTAGCAAAAACTTTCAGACCGGGCGAGTTGGCCGTGCGCGTAGAGGCGCGCGGCTGTGAGCTTGCATCCGGGAGATAGTAGGTTCGAATCCCACTATCGGCAGCCCTGAAGATGTTTTCCGTGGTTTCCCATTTTCACACCAGGGAAATGCTGGGGCTGTACCTTATTTAAGGCCACGGCCTCTTCCTTTCAACTCCTAGGCCTTTCCTATCCCATCGTCGCCATAAGACCTATCTGTGTCGGTGCGACGTAAAGCCCCTAGCAAAAATAAAAAACAACTTTCAGCTAGGGATTTCTTGAAAAATATATTGTTTCACAGGATGGACCTTCATGTAATTTGCAAATACTTCACTGTCTGAGTTTTCGAGTCCTTTGTCAATTTCTTTCTCAGCCATTTTTAATATGCGAAGAAAACCGTTCTTCTTTCAGCGCTATTTACTGACTGACTGTTCCAGCTTCACATTCAAATACAACAATAGCAATTATATAAAAAGGACTGTCACAGAATATTCTTGTCCCAGTTATAGGCTAACATCGTAACACAAGAATAGGAATAACACCACAATGATCTCTCATTTTCGTCAACTCACCAACTGCTTAAAATAAATTAAGGGATCAGATGCCAGTTAGGACAGATAAATGTCACTAGGGTCCATGACTGACTCCCACGTTTGGTATGGGACTGTTAATGCCAGGAGTGTCCGAGGACATGTTCGGTTCACCAGTTCTGTAGCTACTTTTTCCGGTGCACCCCACGTACCGCTGTGTGATGGTGTTGTCTGTGGGTGAAGGTGTAATTGTGCAGGTTAGGAATGGGAAGAAAGCGGCCGCGGCTTGAGAAATTTACCATCTCGGCATTTGCCTGGGGGTTAAAATGCAAAACCATGGAAAACTACTTCGAGTATGGCATACAGGGGATTCGAACCCACCGTCTCGCAGCCATAATCGGCCGTGCCTCAACTTGTTCGGTCTCGCGGTGTTTGTTTTTCTGTGATCCAGTTTATTCCAGAAAATGTTGAATATTAGCGATATGCAATTATATTCAAAGTTTGTCTAGATGACGAGGAACGAATCCATAAGCTGAATGAGGGAAAGTACCTTCATACAGTGAAACTGAGCACTAGTTAGGAAGCATTCGCAAACAAGTTTTATTGGAAGAGTCTGAGGGTGATTTTGACTCACTTCATGAACTGAACTTGGGTGAAATATTCTGCCCTTATTTGCAGACCAAAAAACCAAACCCCAAGTTGAAGCGGCCCCGAAGAGCCTTGGCCTATCAAGCAACCTCTGCTCAGCCGGTAGGTCAGCAGATTATGAGGTGTTGTGTGGTCAGCACGACGAATCCTCTCGGCCGTTATTCATGGCTTTCTGGATCGGGAGCGCGATCTCATCGACAGATAGCTTCTCAGTTATAATCACGTAGGCTGAGTGGACCTCGAACCAGCCCTTAGATCGAGGTAAATATCCCTGACCTGGTCGGGAATCGAACTCTGGCACGCTACACCTAAACCTAGGACTCCTCCAATAAAATTCGTTATTACCTCGGCGAGTGACATTTATTCGCGTGATCTCCCCAGGGTTAAGCCATTTTTGTGCTTTATTCCGTCTGTATCTTTCGTGATACCAATATTTGTGATACCAATTTCAGTAATTTACAATAACATTGGGACAGTGACGAAGCCGGGGGTGCGCTGTTGAGACTCGTTTTAGAGAAGCAAAAGAACTTATTGTTATTCAGCTCCAACGTCAGCCCCGTGTTATAGGGGTAGAATGCCTACCTCCTACCCTGAGTTGCTGGTTTCGATCCTGTGGATTTTAATTCTGGGCAGAACGCCGGAACGGAGTTCACCCAGCCTCATGACACCAAATGAGGAGCCGGCTGGTACGAGAGGCAGCGGGCCCGGTCGTGAAAACCAAGCAGTATTCGCACACTGACTCGAATATCTGGACAGCAGTCGTCGTGGTCGACCAAGACTCTCGTCTAATGTGATATTGCCCACAAGAATTTTTTTGTTATACAACTACAACAAAATGTGTTGCAGTATTTTAAAGTACGTAGCCATGCTGAACCATCAGCTCTCTTGAGAGACCCGTGTTCTAGCAACGCCGGACGTGCTGAGCAATTGGAGGTACTTTATGTATTTAACGTTTGGCTTTTAACGCCCGGATTGTCTGGCGACATGTTCGGCTTGCCTGATGCAGATCTTCTTTCTATTTGATACACATGGGCGGATGTGTCTGGATGTGAGATGATAAAAACGAGGCAGGGAGAGGGTGTAACCCTGAGTCTGAACATAGCCTCCACCTAATAATAGTACTAAGGGGTCTGCTCAAAGCTTAAAGTCTGCATCCGACGGACAAATCATGATCAATAGCGACATATGATCTTGCTCCATATGAACACTGCGGAATTATTTGGAAATGAATCCAGGCTTTTGGCATGCAATCTACTGATTATAAATTTTAAAATACATCTATTAAACAGTTTACTATACCCGACTCATTGGCTGAATGGTTAGTGTTGAGGCCCTTGGTTTAGGGGGTCATGGGTTTGATTTCCGGCCCAGTCGGGGATTTTAATCGCTTCTGATTAATTCTTATGGCTCGGAGACTGGGTGTTTGTGTCCGTCCCAACACTCTCCTCTTCATATTTACACAACACACTACAATACCAACCATCACAGAAGGAGAGGGCCTTTGGTCACAGGGGTCCCGGGGTCAATTCCCGGCAGGG
Source organism: Anabrus simplex (assembly GCF_040414725.1). Taxonomy (NCBI): domain Eukaryota; kingdom Metazoa; phylum Arthropoda; class Insecta; order Orthoptera; family Tettigoniidae; genus Anabrus; species Anabrus simplex. The sequence goes on from NC_090268.1 coordinate 333,467,672, forward strand.
TCGGGAATTTTAAGCAAGCAAGCAAGCAAGCAATTCGTTAATTTCGCTGGCACGGGGGCTGGGTGTATATGTCGTCTTCATCATAATTTCATCCTCATCATGACGCGCAGATCGCCTAATGGCGACAAATCAAAAGACCTCTACCTGGTGAGCCTAACATGTCCTCGGACACTCCCGGCACTAAAAGCCATACGCCATTTCATTTTATTTACTGAACCGATTTGCTTCATTTCTGTTTTCTTCTGTCCGGAATTACCTGCCGGTGAATCATGAGGCATTGATATGTCTCTAAGTTCAGCCAACTTTGAGAAATCATAAAATCAAATCATTAAATAATCACTCCAATAGTTGCGGGCGAAGGCTTACCCTAACCCGCAATACATTCTCTACTTAGCAGGTTTGTAAGCGACTAACACTTTCATGAATATTCTGATATATGTGATTTTCATGCTTAGTGATGCCAATGCATGCAACCATGCAATCATATCTGTCAAGCAAGAGAGTATACACTTCCCCTGATCACGGAAGAACATTAGTCCTGTTAGATGCTCTTTGATTCTCTAATCTTTCCCAGCTTCCAAATATATTCAACAGATGGCAGAGCGTTCCTAATAACTTACATGGTGCTTAGAGAAAAAAGTCTACGTACAAACAGACCTCATCATGACATACGCCTTAGGCATTATCTGGGAACACCTATCGAAGGATAACCTAGCTACCCGAAAAGAGTAAAGGCCATGTTCTCTGCCTGGCCAGAAAGAAGAACAACAAAAAACGCTCCTTCGAGACTAACCTATGACCTCACAAGACAACCGTTCTAAATAGGAGAACTGCGGTTATAAATACCATTGCCTTCTACGACACAATACCAAACTTTACGTCAAGAACTGCAGGAAAAAATGTTCATATATGGATATATTTTTACCAAACGGACGGCATGATGATGTGAGAATGGATGAATTCTGACTACAAACTGCGCCATACCATAACGTGCTTCTTATTAAATGTTCTTAAAACCATTGAAAAAGGCAGGTCAAACAGTATGACTGTGACAGCCATATCGAGACGAGTTGTTTGAACTATTTATAACGAATGCTGCGAAGCAGCACGGGTCTACTAGTATTTTGTAAAATGTTATTTGATTTACTTTCCACTAACTATTTTCACGGTTTTCGGAGATTAAGAATTGTATACCTCCCCTTCCCTTCCGGCCAACATTCCCAAGGTGAATCCTCGTTTCATCAACGGGATTCGAACCAGCTAACCACAGTGTCAGACCATACGTCCATGGCCACCAGGCGCGCTATTGGAGTTAGTAATGCAGACGCTCAGAAAATCTCAAATCAATTCATATCTATGAGAGTTGATCCAGTGTGCTTGCTAAGAAGGTAGAGATGTACAGTCTTTCAAAAATGAATAAGTGCTTACAGGAACGCTTTTCTCAGAAATAATTGAACCTATAGGTCATAATGTTTGTTGTTATTGTCCACATGGTTTGTATTTACATAGGAGGTGAATTATATTTTGATAATAATTAAACTAATCTGACAAAATATAAAATATGAGGGGCGTACAGTACCATGCACTCCTTTTATTGTAGCCCGAGATGGCAAAGAAGACAAATAATCACATTCTAATCGAAATATTGTGTATTACTAAAACTCTGGCAAAACGTTATTTTCTACCATACACCTCGAGTTCAATTTTTCATGTCACAAATAGCGAACAGTCCGCCTGAGTGACTCAGATGGTAGAGCGCTGGATTTCTGATCCCAAGTGCGTTCGACTGCTACTCAGACCGTTGGCATTTAAAGGTGTTTGAATACGTCACCTTCGTGTCGGCAGATTAACTAGCATGTAAAAGAACTCTTGCGAGACAAAATTCCGGCACCTCGGCCTCTCCGAAAAGCTCGTAGTTTTTTAGTAGCACGTCAAATTACTACTACTACGTATAATATTAATAACCATAATCGACATCATAATCATGTCACCTTTGATCTGCATTCGGTGCAGTCACCCAGGTGGCAGATTCCCTATCTGCTATTTACCTAGTCTCTTCATAAATTTGGAAATTTTTGGAACATCTCCCTTCGTAAATTATTTCAATCCCTAACTCCCCTTCCTATTGTACCGTTCCCGTCTGAAATACAGTCCACCGGCGCCAATCGGAGAGCTGCGTGTTCGGTTCTTAAAAATTGATCGGGCTAAAATAAATTAAAAATCTCAGGATAAAATAAATACCATGGGTATATGAACGGGAAACAGTATCATATTTCCGAAATAAAATACAAAATAAAGGGGTAAGATAGATTTATTAACTAATAAAACATTATTGAAATTCGAGATAAACAAAAATAATTAAAATATGGCTCAAATAAATGCCAAAAAAAATTAAATTTGTGCCGAGCACATAATTAACATAAATTTACAACAATTTACAAAGGACGGGCAATGCCCCGTTTCAAAATGAAAACATATACAAAATAAACGCAACGACCTGGGGAAGAAATTCACACTTCACTTCGACCTACGCAGTTAAATTCATTTTAACGCATCCTGACGGATATCATTTAAATTATAAATACAGGACATACCGCGACAGAATAAAATTATGCTAAATCCGATCCATAATAAAACTATATATATACATCACTTATCATCAAATCAATATTTCAGGGACCTTAGCTTACATCTACACTGAATTTACTTAACAGACCGTTCTGTTATAAATTGGATGGCTTAGAAGCCTACTTCCCAATAGAATGAGTTTCGGACTCATATTTAAGAACAAATCTTTTCAACGCTGGCCATGACATAATCAACAACAATCCAAGTAACACAAATTAATACAAAAAAAACCACACTCGGAGAAACCTGTAATGACATGCAATAAAAAAATAATATCATCTGTGTATTCAATATCTGAAATATAAACAATAAGATACTAGACTCCTTCATATAAAAAGAACGCCGAACTCCAGGCTCAGCTTTCCGTCTGTTGATCTTTCACTAGCACGCTGTAATATAAATCACGGAACACTTCTATGCGCCTGCTATGAAACATCTTACTTCGCCAGAAAAGACTCTAACTAATTGGTTTGGTAAATCTTGCCTGAGAAATTCTAATATGTTTGAAAACATAAATTACGCTGCCATTCACTTCTCTGTTCATTTAATTAATACAAGGCCTCAAACTCAAACAATGGGACCCATACACATTCCTATGGCCTTAACTACATAATCCAATATAACACGGCTTGCAGATACGATACTCAACACATCTGGCCTAACACTTTGGGGTCCGGGAGTTCGATTCTCACAATCATAATGAACACTTGAGGCAAATCAAACCTCTCTCTTTCCATGCAGCTGACACCATTATATCTTTCCGATATTCACACATAGTAATCTCAGTTACAGGCTAATCTTGCCTTTTCCTCGTAAAAACATAACTCAATACCAATTAGCTAGTTCTCTCTGCGGATCTAGAAGATATTAGTTCGACGGTGCACTTATACGTTGGTCATCACTGCCATGTATTCCTATAAACGTGCTACATGCAGGAAAAAAAAATACCTTGCTACATTTAATTCCCAGACCAAACTTTAGGCTGTGTAGCCTTCATACTAAAAGAGTCTACATCTTGTACCAAAATGGAATACACAGTTACCTTTAGACATATATATCCTCATCTACACCTAATCATTTCCCTCTTTCCCATCTTATAAAAAGGTAATAAAGTAAAATATAAAAATCAGGGTTCCAAACATGCATTTCCCTGAAACATGACACTAATCTATAAAAATACAACATAGCTCAGTCACAACAAGACTGACATTTACATTTACATTACATTACTCTGGGATCGAATTAGCCTAATTCCTTCTATCTAAGCATGCCTATAATTAAAAATGAACTTAACTGGTAGCGTCTCAGTTTCTTCATGATTCCAGGCCACAGCGTCCAGCAAATTACGCCATTATTGCACCAAACTGCATGGCGTTATCAAATACTCTGCAAGTCTTTTCTTCTCTCTTCATCATTATGTAATAGTGCTTCGCACACACCATTTAATTGTACCGATACGATGACGACGGTTCGTACCAGTTCTTCGCGAAACCGAACGCGTACCGGACACGGTATTTGCACAAATCGTATGCAAATTACGCATACACGGGTACGGAAATTTCGACAGTAACTATCGTTTTATTGATATAATCCCGTGTCACCACCGCACTTTGACATACGTGATACCTGATATATTTTATATAGCAAAGGTAATTGCTCTGTTAATATACTATGCACACTCGTAACTGCAATCTAACACTTGCATTCATGTAATGCATATTTTCAGAAAGAAAAACGTTTCAGCTTCACAAATCTACTACTCATATGTTCACACTGGTCACTAAAAAAAAAGTTACTTTCCTAATCCACTGGCTTAATATCAAAAACACCGACCCGCGCGGTTCACACTTCAAAAGCAGAGTGACTTTCCAAGTTCAGAGGCTACTATATACACCAAGCTCCCGGTATTAGTCATGTCTTAGGGGATTCCACTGACGCGGTGACGTTACTGCTCACCCACTACTCTGCAAAGCGCTGATTCAATAAAAATATGTTGATTACTTTATTAATTCAAATTAAGTATTGCAACTGTCTACAGGTAGTTCTTTTAATGTTTAACTGGCTTCTATTTTATATTAAAACCGTGGAGTCTAGCTTTATAACAAATTGCCTGATAAAATAAAGAGTAGTACAGCACTGTAAATTTAGAAGTTGGTAAGACTGACTTAATTTGTTTTGTAAATCCCTTCATTCTGCCATATCGCTTCCAGGGCTGTGATTGGTCCTTTATAATCGGCCGCTCTCAAACACTCTTGTGCATCCCCGAGTGACTCATACGGAGTATGCGACATTTTCACTGTTGCTATGCTTAGATAAGAAGCTATTACTGATGTCACCCGTTGACGGAATACTGCATTACGCAACTTCTAGGTCGCATCATGACTCCCTTCGAATATGAACTGCAAAATATTACAACATATTATATAATTGATATTTGGGGCATATATGATATGGCACACTATAAGCGAATATTTGTCCGAAATTGTCGAATTCCAACGTTATGTTCATGTTGTTATATTTTCTATATATAAAACCACAGCTGAAACTCATTCGCCTACTAATGCCATTTCACGCCATCTCTTCACTTACAGCTTGGAACATACCAATAAGTCAAGCAGCTCGTCTCCTTTCTCCCAAGTCTTCCCAGCACAAACTTTGGAATATTTTCGTAACGCTACTATTTTGTTGGAAATCACCCAGATCAAATCGAGAAACCCGAAATCTTGGAAACACTAACACAGGGAATAGGACATTCACAACTGTACACCATGGATGTGAGATGATGACGATGATAACGAGGTACAAGGTGTGTGGAACTCGGTGTCTGCACATAGTCTACTCGGCAAATATTATAGATGGTTTTTATATTGATTATACGAGGATTGGGGCAAAAGTCGTGGCAACTACTTTTTTATTGTAGATATGTGAACGGATCACAAACGTATATGTGTCGTGTGGAAGTTCTGCAGGCATAGTGTGAATGCAGAGCAACAGATGGTTCTGTGATAGCGGGTAGTAGAGCAGCGAGGGCTGTGAAATCAGACCGTTGGTGAGTGTCCTGCGAGATGGAAGTAACCCGTGTCGAGCAGCGCGCTTACATCAAAATATCCGTTCTCCAAGGGAGAAATGCGATGGAATGTCACAGTGAATTAGTGGAAGCCCTTGGGAATAATGCCCTACAATACCGTACAGTAGCACGGTGGGTAGGAAAGTTTCAGCAAGGATGTGTGTCAACCAGTGATGAGCAACGTTCGGGACGACCTGTCAGTGTGCGGACTGACGTGGCATGTGCCGTCATCGAGCAGCTCCTGGATGAAGACAGACAATGGACGCTACTGGAGTTAGAGAGGGCAAGTGGCATCGAGAAATGCACCGTCCACAGGGTATTGCGTAATGAGCTGCAACTGCGCAAAATCGCATCGCGGTGGGTACCGCATGCACTGACGGAAGATCAAAAGTGGGTGCGCTATGCAATATACTCCAACCACCTTGCACGCTGGCAACAGGACGGCGATCAATTCTTGACACAAATAATCGCCTTCGATGAATTTTGGGCCAGGGCATACGAACCAGAACTGAAACTTCAGTCCGCGGAGTGGCGACATGCTGGATCACCAAGGAAGCAGAAGGTCCGTCAGAATCCTTCCCCAGTCAAATTGATGGTGATCGTCGCGTATGACGTCAGGGATGTCATTGTTTGCAACATTGCTCCACATGGATGAACAGTGACCGCACAGTACCACAGGGACTTCCTTGTGCGACAGGTACGAAGTGACGTTCCGGAGAAACGTCTGGATCTTGTGGACAGTGCAACAATCCTGCATGACAATGCACAACCACATAAAGCAGAGTGTGTAGGGCAGCTACTACGACGTTGAGGATGGGAAGAATTAGAGCACCCACCGTGCTCTCCTGACATTTCGCCCTGTGACTTTGATCTCATTCGAAAGATTAAGGAATCACTACGTGGTAGGCGGTTTGTAACACGAGAGGATATTGCTAATGCTGTGCGCCAACAGGTGACCCGATTCACACATGGTACGGCAAATGCTGAGGCAGATGGTATTCAGCGCCTCCCACATCGTTGGCACCGTGTGGTCTCAGTAGCAGGGGACTACTTTGAGGGTCTTTAGGTCCAGGTTTATCATGTCAACTTTATGTGTACTGTGTTGTTATTCTTTTGTACCGGGAAGGCCATATTGCCCTGTATACTACCGTAATAAATTAGTGTGTTACGATATTTCAGTGCTATTCATTGTCCACACGTGTAGTTAACACCTTGTCCTTTCGTCTGTATATATCACATTTTCCAACCGGACTGGTATCTTCAAGAAAAAAAATAGTTGCCGTGACTTTTGCCCCAACCCTCGTATCATAGACGATAGTTTGCCTGGACGGAAAAAAATAATTCGGTGTCATGAATATAAAAGTGTACCTAATATCGCACACTACGTTACTTGGGATAATTTTGAAAGTATGGACCAACGTTTAAACATAAAGATCACGTACGTAATTTAGTTACATTTTATAAAATAATATAAATATGAAAGGATAGCGTAAGCATAAAGTTTCTTCCGTTGCACTCATGATTATTATTATTATTATTATTATTATTATTATTATTATTATTATTTTCGCTGACGAAGTGCGGAATGAACAATTACGAAGAAGAAGAATTATGGAGGATGCATACATCGAAGCAAGGTTTCTTAAATGGACTTGGGGGGGACATGTGGCCAGGATGCATCAAGATAGGTGGGCTTACACCGCAACGATATGGGATCCTAGGATAGGAAAAAAGAACAGAGGACGTTCACTACAGAGTTGGTCTCAAGAATTAAAGGAACTGGCTGGTGTTCAGTGGTCGAGGACAGCAAGAGACGGGAGTGAATTGGAAAGAATCATTCTTAGTTTGAAAGGGACAAGTGATAATTTGTAGTAGCCAGAACTTTCTTAGAGTTAAGATTACTGGAATAAGGAGAAAGTATAGTTAGTGATTATTAATATGTTTTAATTTCTTGGAACCTACTACAATAGTAGAAACAAATTCATAGGGACTAGCTCACCTAGTGAGTTCAGCTGAGCTACCCTACCAGATTGTAGGTGGCCCTTGCACTACCAGGGCTGTAACGGGCTTTGCAAATTGTAAATTACTATTATTAATATTATTATTATTTTATTGTTGCAAACAGGCATCTCAATGCAACTTCCTCCATTCATCGACTTCTGCACCCCAACTTGACAAGTTCGATCCTGACTAAGTCCGAAAATAAGTCAGGCTCGTGTCAGTAGATTTATTGGAACGGAAAGAACCCCCCGCGGGGCTGAATTCCGGTAACCCGGAGTCCCCGAAAACCGTAATAGTAGTCAGTGGGACGTAAAACAAATATTCTTCTTCTTATTATTATTATTATGTACACCTCGTGGTGCAGTGGTTAGAGCAATGTTGGCTATCACCCCGGTGTCCGGGAAATTTAATTTTTGTTAGAGGTATTGCTTGGAATGGCATCGTTGATATGGAAGTCACCTAAGTGGTGTAATTGTCTAAGACTTTCACCAGACCATTGGACTACACGAGGTTATTATTATTATTATTATTATTATTATTATTATTATTATTATCGACCCTTGCACAAAATTGACGGGCCATTTCTGGAGTTTCATATACTATCACCTCTTATCTTCAGCTTTGTCCTTTGAAAACACCTCATTGTAATAGAGGATATCAGAATCATCACTGTCTTCTGTGATTTTTCTTCCAGTACATCTATTTGTTGTGATTTTTCCTTCACTGTCTTCCATACCTTTCTTTGGTATTTGGATTCCACGACTTCCGTTTTGTTGTGACATATGTAACGATAAAGGACCTAGAGCCCGGAATTGTAAGCACTAACGAGTTAGATGTTATAAATTGATTCGGCGTCTGGCCCGCCAAAGTTATGTAATGGGGCGTTGCATAAATGTTAGGGGTACCAATATCCCGTATCCCTAATGTTTATGCAAATCTTATTGCAAGATCGTAGTGCGGGTTCAAAGAAACTCGCTACTCGTTTAAATAAGTATGCATCCTAGCCTTTCATTGTTTACAAATCCGATGGAATTACTTTTAGGCCATGATAAACAAGCAGCGATTATCGTACAGTGTTCCCCCTGTGGGTCGGGGGCGGTAGAATAACACCCACGGTATCCCCTGCCTGTCGTGAGAGGCGACTAAAAGGGGCTCCAGGGGCTGTGAACTTTGGGGCGTGGATTGACGACCACGGGGCCCTCAGCTGAGTCCGGCATTGCTTCCACTTACTTGTGCCAGGCTGCTCACTTTTATCTATCCTATCTGACCTCACTTGGTCAACTCTTGTTCTTTTCCGACCCCGACGCTATTAGGTTTGCGAGGGCTAGGGAGTCTTTCATTTTCACGCCCTTCGTGGCCCTTGCCTTTCTCTGGCCGGTACCTTCATTTTTCGAAGTGTCGGGCCCCTTCCATTTTTTCTCTCTGATTAGTGTTATATAGAGGATGGTTGCCCAGTTGTACTTCCTCTTAAAACAATAATCACCACCACCACCACCTATCGTACAGTGTGCCAAAGACCATACAGTGCGATGTTACAACCGTGGTTAGTGTTCAATATTAGGCAGATATGCTGGAAGTAATGTGATGACAGAGCAAGTGGCTCGCTCTGTTTGGATCACATGGGTTTGAACCCCACTATCGGCAGCCCTGATGATGGTTTTCCGTGGTTTCCCATTTTCACACCAGGAAAATGCTGGAGCTGTACTTTAAAGAATGCTTCGTTCCCACTCTAACCCTTTCCTATCCCTTGGAAATTGTAAAAGAAAAGAAAAAATACGGCGTGGCTTGCACGGATAAAGTGTTTAATTCGGAAATCCGACAAATAAAATGTAACTACAGTACGTACTATAGTTAAACTAGTACGAGTAATAAATAGATTTCACACATGAGTTCCCTTGAGATAGAGGTGTTTTAAGTGCAGTTATCATAAATTGTTTAGCTTACCGGGCGAGTTGGCTGTACGGTTAGTGGCGCACATCTGTGAGCTTGCGTCCGGGAGATAGTGGGTTCGAACCCCACTGTTGGCAACCCTGAAGATGGTTGTCCGCAGTTTCCCATTTTCACACCATGAAAATTCCGGAGCTGTATTTTAAAAATTGCCATGCTCGCTTTGTTCCTACTCCCAAACCTTTCCTATCCTATCGTTGTCATAAGGCCTGCTTGTGTCGGTGCGACGTAAAGCCAATTAAAAAACAAAATTGTTAGCTTGTCGAAATATTAAACACAAACAGAATTTCTCCGCGTTGAAATAAAAGGTCAACAGAACGTCAGTGACATACCCACTCGGTAAATAACAAATCTCTTTCGTTTTGCGATGTGGTAGATATTACCAAAACATATATATAGGTGTAAGATATTCGGTTAACTTCCCGTATAGATATGCGTTTGCACTGGGAAAGGCGTATTGTGACGGAAAGAGAGAGTCAAGATCGGAAGACTCGTCTCCCGCCTGTCATACTTACTGCCCGAGTTTCACCGAACTTTGTACGGTCGTATCCCTAACCAAAAATGCTGGAAGTTTTATGTTTGTGTTACTATGATTGTGTTAATTCTTATTGGATTGACTCGTTGGGTAACACAAAGAGTGTATAAGGATTCGTTTCGCGAAATTATCCAGAAATCTAACCTGCCATTGATCGGCACATCTCCTAGTATGTATCGAACACACTCATTGAAAAGCAGTACTGCAAGGACCCGAATCCCTTCCGTTCGAAGCCTGAACCAAATTCAGTAACAATTAATATCCCCGTAGGGGAGCAATTTCAAGTTTTCACTGCCTGGTTTAGTACGTGAAGCAATATTAATAGCAAGGAGCAAACTTGTTTTATGTGTAAATAACCTAGGCTCAGTAGTTCATTGATAGGGAAGGCTTATGTATGGTATCCGCTTGACTTATTGGGGAAGTGAATTTGTAAAGGATGTATCATACATTCATAGCCTCATCCTCTGTGAATATGATACCCGGTTTAGACTCATGTAAGGCGGTCTCCGGCTCGTTGAATAATAGAAATGGGATGTCCGTCCTCTAACAGGTATCGCAATACATAATAGACAAACGCAACTTGGTCACTGATCAAAGGGGAGACACGAAAATGTCAAAGTATTTGATGAATATTGATGTCCAAATGAGGAGGATAAATATTAAACTTGGAAACTGTTTCCTACTGTCACTGCATGGTACGTGAGGGGACAAACTAGAGCAACAGCACAGTTCAGCGTCACCCGAGAGGGGCCTGATTAAAGTCTCTGGGTGAGGCAATACCATCCCTTTATGGATGGCGAAATTATAAGAGGTAGCAGCACTGAGAAGGTGTACTGATGGAAAAACTCCATCTCGTAACAGCACAAACGATAATTCCAACAAGGGCCAACTTTAATCAACTCGAAATAATAATATTAGCAATAATAATAATAATAATAATAATAATAATAATAATAATAATAATAATAATAATAATAATAATAATAATAATAATAATAATAATAATCAGCTCCGTTTAGGGTATCAATCATCATCATCATCATAAACAGTCACCACTGATCTGCATTTTGGGCAGTCTCCCAGCTGGCACATTCCCTTTACGTTGTTTTCCTAGTCTTCTTTTAAATAATTGCTAACAATTTGGAAATTTATTGAACATCTTCATTGGTAAATTATTCGATTACCTAACTCCCCTTCCTATAAAAAATATTTTTCCCTATTTGTCCTCTTGAATTCCAACTTTATCTTCATATTGTGATCTTCGCTACTTAAAAAAATCATTCAAATTTATTCGTCCGCTAATGTTATTCAACGCCATCTCTCCATTAAAACCTCGGAACATACTACTTAGTCGAGCAGCTCGTATTTTTTGTCCCAGGTCTTCCCAGTCCCAGTCCAAACTTTGTAACATTTTTGAAATTCTGCTATTTTGTCGGAAATTACCCAAAATGAAGCCTACTTGAGGATAAGGAAGTAATTAAGTCCTCTATCCGTCATTAAATTCCGCACACTAATTGGGGTTGACTGCTTATTCCATGTTCAGTCCCCTTTGCGTCGAGGAATAAAATTTGTACTTAAATATCCCGTGCAGGCCGATTGAACTACAGGGCGATGTACCTCTTGTTTCTACCCTCTGAAAGGGAAATGAACTGAGTTCCTTCCGGGTGAGCCAATCGTACCTTTACCGTTTCGGCTAGGCATTTCCCCTCTAGCGATAATAATAATAATAATAATAATAATAATAATAATAATAATAATAATAATAATAATAATAATAATAATAATAATAATCATCATCATCATATAAGGGACTGCCTAGCCGAGATGGGTTTTGTGGCGGTACGCTACGGTACGCAGTACCAACACCTTTTTCTCGAAAGAAACAAATAATGAATTGGAATATTCCTATCACATTCCTTGTGGATTAAAATCAAGCTTGTTTGTCCGATTTTGTTACGTCTTAGTTAATCTGGGATTAATGTACGAGGGCGAATCAAAAAGTAAGTTACACTTCCAAGTTATAGCCATTTATTAAACTACCTGCACAGAGGCAACATGGCTACAGCGTTGCCAACCTCTGAGATGGCTAGGATCGTACAATACCAATGAAAAGATCTTATATCTTCTAGAGAGGGTCGTATGACATAAAATAACCATTAAAATATTCGCTATTTAAGTCTCTTTACAGATGCAATAGTTCACTTATGCAGCAGCTTGCTTCTCAGGACGCTGAATGGTTCGATTCTTGGTTAATAGGCTAATATGAATTTTTCTCTGGTAAAATTGTAAAACTGTACGTCCCGCGGATTACCTGTAACACGATAGCTAGGTGACCCACTGCTGCAACTCCATATTTAAATAGGCTAGGTTGGAAAATAAATGTGTCATTGTGCTAATATGAGAGGTACAGTATCAAGGATACGAAAATAATTTTTATTTAATTACTCAAGAATTGGGTAATTTGTAAAGAAATAGTCAACATGAGACATAAAGTCATGAAGCGCCTTAGCTCATAGCTGGAAATCGTCATCATGATCATCTTCTTCTATGGAACCTCGAGGCACATTCACAGCAGAAGGTTCTAAAGTGCCGGTACTAGAGCTTGCTGCTTGATTATACCACTGTGCTTTGGTCATCCTTCTGAGGATGTTCTCCGACGGTTTGAAATCTTTACACGTACCACTGACTCGAACACACTGACTGGCCAGCAAGCATCCATTCACCGTAGAAGTAATTAGCCAATTCCTGGTTTTGACTATAAAGCGATTAATTTTTCCGAATTTTCTTTCACAATCAGCTTTCGAGGGAGAGAGTGACAAAAACAGAGAATGCAATTTCTAGAAGTGCAGGAAACTCTAATTCACCAAACGTGTTTTTCACCTCCTGTAACTTAGCTCAAAATGAATCTACTTCAGAGCAGGCTTTAATATCATCACTGACGTTGACAAAGGTCAATTTTTCCACCAGTGATCGTCAATCTGCTGAAGGCGAATGCTATGATCCACTGATTACAGTACAGGCGGGAGGTCGTGAAGTAACTCAGAAAGGAAAGAGCCCATTCTTCCTAAATTCCGTTTGGGAATTTCGTTATTCGAAAAATCTCTCTACATCTTTCGATCTTGATATCTATGACAGAACATAACTTGCACGATCCGTGGGTTGAATCGAACGAGAGTACACAGCGTCGAATTATCGCACATGTACGATCCAGATCGTATGGCTTGAAACGCTGCTCGGCCATGACAACATACAACGTAAGTTCACTTTTCCACAGAGTCCCCAAAAGGCTGTAAACATTTCTCGGAATGGTCTACCAAAGTTTCGATTCCGGATGCTTAGAAATTACCTGCAGCGCTTTGGAACCACCTGGAGATAGCTGCATTCACCTCCTCATCGTTTTGGAATCGTCGTCCAGTTTACCGAACACATGATAATCGCATTGCACTAATTCTGGTCTGTATGCAGGATGTTGCCATACCTCACTCTTGAATCGATACTGCAGTTTGGACGTTTAACGGGCCGTGTGAGGTGTTACATTATCGTGCAACAAAATCACAAATCAATTTTCCCCGCTGCTCTTTTAATTGCCTTAAGCAACCGGTTCAACGTTTGACAATACGAAGCAGAGATGACTGTCGTGCCTTTCGGCATACATTCTACGTCACCTCACCCTCGATGTAGAACACTGTCACCATTAGCTTTCCTGCTGAAGGTTGGACCTTGGACTACTTTTGTGGGGGTGATGTGGTGTGCACCCATTCCATAGATGTCTTCTTTGCTTCGGGGGTGAAGTGGTGGACACACGTTGCATCCAATATGATGATTCGCCACAGAAACTCGTTGGTCTCCACAGAATACTGTTGCAAAAATGACAGTGACAATTGGAAACCTTGTCCCTTGAGAACATCGGTGACCAGACGTCGGACCCAGCTTTGACACAGTTTACGAAATACAAGGTGCTGGTGAACAATGGAGAGTACACTGCCATACGAAATGTTCAGTTTCCTGCAGTGTTATGCGCCGTTTCTCTCTAATGATCCCATCCACGGTACTGGACGTTGCGGGCCTGCCTTCGCGATATTCTTCCGTGAGATCTGTGACTCCGGCGTCAAATTGCTTACACCACATTAAAATACCTGCCGGAGAAAATGCACGTTAACCATATACAGAAGTAATTTCACGATGAATGTCCATACAATTGAGCCGTTTAGTCCATAGAAATCTGATCGTTGCAGGCACCTCCAATTTGGAGTGAACATCCAGTTGACGTACCATTAAGCCTAGCCCGCTCTGCACACAACACGACGGGATACCATACCAACCTTCTTGTCGGACGTGTCAGCAGTTACTGTAGCTTGCTCCGCATTGGCCACGGTCACGGCACACAGCGTGATCTCGCGGTGCGCTAGTGTATCTTACTTTCTGATTCACCCTCGTATGTTTAAATCTAACTTCTTTCGTTGTTTTTAAATCATTTTAAAAATTTAAACACTTGTTTTAAGCTTCCGAGGGAAGCGAATTCATATTATTTAGTAGGAACAAGTGATGCACATGGTTCGCAAGTTACAGAAGTTAAATGAATAAAATAACAACGTACAGTTCCACAATAATTAAAAACACGGCGATTTTTTTTAAGTATATCCTGAAAATATGAATGTGAAGAAAACATCACAAGTACCGGTAGATTTACTGAAGTTCAAGGAGGAAGCGAGTCTGACCATGATGGACCCGACAGTTGGACATTAACTCAGAAAAATGACTTCTTCCAGAGAAACGAGTGCATTTATGTGAAAAATAAAACGCTAGTTTGTTAAGTGTGCCAAGAATTTACAAGTTTAGGGCCACAAAAACAGACGGAAGTGAAAATTTCTTGAGAGTGGAGCAATAGTAAAAGAGAAGAGAAGACGGTACATCAGAAGATATGAACAAAGTGTGGAATTCAGTTTATGAAGAAGTACGGGTGAGTACTAAATACCGCCTTTTTTCTTACGAAAATCCACAGTTCGAGCCATTCTGGCAAGCAAATGAATGTTGAAAAAATCCTAGGGGTATGAGCTACTAATTTTAGGTAGATAAAATATAATAATGATCATAAATTCTTTATTTATTCGTAAAAATTACAATCCTTTTCTTAACCATCGTTATCCGGTCGATTATATTAACAGTTAGCCCATTTATACCACTACGAGCGCTAATGTAAGTCAATGCATTGTTTCACTTAAGCCTTATAATTACATTCGATGTGGACATTCTTCGAGAAATCAGGGGAACGCCTGAGGGTATTGTACGAAGGAGCACATTACAGAAAAATATGTAAATAAGTTAATTTGTCTAGTATTTAAATAGAAAAGGAAACGACTTACAAAACAAGCGATTTCACGCTATTTTTTCTGAACTGCGTTCAGGACGGAAGTGGTTTTCGAAATTAAAAAAAAATGATAGAGATTTTCAAGACTCACAATTTGAAAGCTTTATGGGCCATTTACACCTTTAAGTTTCGGCACAATTGAGGAAATTCTAATTTTACTTTTTTGTAGTATAGGGATCCCTACTTTGTCTGATAAGAAATGTTTTCAACACTAACTTAACTTACGAGTATAATAATAATAATAATAATAATAATAATAATAATAATAATAATAATAATAATAATAATTATATGTGGTTTTTCAAAACACGTTTATCGACTATACTTGAGTGCTCGTTCAGTTGGTAACTCTGAAAGTGGCTATTTATTAACTGAGCTCTTGTCTCATTTTAAGTTATAGAATGAAAACATCCTCTTCTTTTCTTATTATTTGTTCTCTCAACAACATTTCTCTTCTTGCGCGCGAGCGTTGGTATTTTATTACACCCACTTGCCGCATAAAACACGGGCCAAGTGTTGTAGCTTTCTTTGAAATTTTTCTCTTCCTAACAAGCAACGAATTCATGTAGATTATAACAAGGATAAGAACACTGAAGCCACTACGTTTCTCATATAAAAGTTAATTTCGTTCTCCTCCCTTTAGCCCCACCCTTCCTCCTAGAGAATCATCTTGTCTTATTTGCGTCTAATGAACATAAAATGTCGGGTAGTTTTTAATCCACTTGTTGGCGCCATCTTGGGCCGGCTTATCTCTTCAAGAGATGTGTGTGCTTCGCAACAACGTCTGTTTTCATTATCTGCAACACGTCTCTCGTGCCCTTCTTAGCAAAGTAAGAAGCAATGGAACGGAGAGGAAAAGATAATAAATAATTGTAGCTGACAGCGTTCCGCTCGCATGACAGCGCTCACAGCGGATCAGCTAGTAACTGTTACTGAGATACAAGATGCTTCCCCTTCTGCCCTAAGCGCTGCTACTTATCCATTAGAAACACTACTCTCATACTCCGCAATAAACTGCTTGGCCCGTGCTTCGAATTCTTGAGCGCCTTTTAATACGCAGTTGAACCTATACAGGATGGTCGGTAAAAACGTGAACAGGATATACGAGCTTTAGCGGGTTGGTCATACTGATAAAAAAATAGAAAAAAAGAATTCAGTATCTCCCACCGTTGTCATTTTAACAATTGCTGAAGTTAGCTAATTAGATCGCTACGCGGGCGAATTCAAATGGGCTTTGTGAGGCGGTGTTGTTGAATCTGCGCGTGGCTTAAAACCGGTTTGAGAACACAAATCGAGAAAAAAAATCACGAACCTCCGCGCTGACATTTTTTTGCTACTGGCTTTACGTCGCACCGACACAGATAGGTCTTATGGCGACGATAGGATGGGAAAGGCCTAGGAGTTGGAAGGAAGCGGCCGTGGCATTAATTAAGGTACAGCTCCAGCATTTTCCTGGCGTGAAAATTGGAAACCACGTAAAACCATCTTCAGGGCTGCTGTCGGTGGGATTCGAACCCACTATCTCCCGGATGCAAGCTCACAGCCGCGTGCCTCTAACCGCACGGCCAGCTTGTCAGGTTTTCCTATTTTCACAGCAGGCAAATGCTGAGGCTGTACCTAAACTAAGGTCACGACCGCTTCTTTCCCACTCCTAGGCTTTTCCTATCCCATCGTCGCCATAAGACCTATCTGTGTCGGTATGACGTGAAACAAATTGTTATAATGAAAATGATTTTAAATAATATAAGATCAGCGAATCAGATTATTATACAACTCTTTTGCACTGTTGGCCTAGTAACCTACATCCAAATTACAGTCATCAATGTAACTATAAGCATTTCAAAAATACTTATTGCGGTCTATTACAAAATTATAACTTAAGTAATTGAGCAGCATATTACACAATTATTATGGGAACTTCATTCAAATCTTGATAACCACACTGTTCATCACATTCTGCGCTAACACATTGCTCTTCAACAACGCTTTCTAGTTTACTATGGATTGTGAGACTCACAATCTCTCTCCAATTTTGTCCATAGTGTTTTGCAAGTAGCTTGCTCACATGTGATACTTTGTTTGGGTAACAGTTTTCCCCTTTTTGTTACATATTTTGAGACACCTAGATCGATTTTTTGCACTTACTCTCCTCGAAATTTCATATTGTTCCTGGTTTTCGTTATGTAGAATCTTTTACGCTGGTTAAATATGAAGTGCCAAGATCCTATGTTCTTGAAACATTTAGTTGCTTCCGCCTTCCAATGGTACAGTTGCACATCATCACTTCCTAGCTTGTATACTGTACCATGCTCAATGATAATGGTCTCATAGTTGGTGGGCTCCACAAAAACTTGTTTCTTCTTCAATACTTTTTCTATTCGTGGAAAAACAATATCTGGGGGGATGTAAGGATATCCAACAACTCGAAAAATAATTTATATGGTGGCTGCATTAAGAGGAGTGTCCGAATAGAGCCATTTGCTAGCCATAGCAATGACACTTGAATTATGATTTTGCCCTCCTCAGTCGTCTTCTACTAACCTAACTGTAACTATTCCCTGAATTTATGTATGTAGAAGTCTATGATAAACACAACTAGCAATTTCATTCCAATCTTTCGGACGATCAGAGTCATTCCTATAGAAGCAATGGAAGTTCTGTTTTGACAAGGGACTCTTGAAATTACCACTAACAATAGTAAAGTTGTACAAATTATAGTCTTAAGTAAGCAGCCTGGTCAGGTAGTTTAGGCAGTAAGGCATTCTTTTGAGAGTCATAAGAAAAAAACCAAAAGTCCCTGCTTTTCCTCTCGTAATATATCACAGAATGCTCTTGCTTTCATTTTATGAATTCTTTTCTTTGTCATAAGTGTTTGCTTTTCACTAGTATTTGTTTCTACCTTAAGTCTTTCTCCCTGTTTCAAGCATACAGAACAAACATCTGTTCTAGGAGTTCCAAAACCAATAATATAATTTGTACAGAATACATCACGAGAAAATACTCCTTAAACTTAGTTCACTTTCAACAGTTGTGTTATAAATTCACCAAAGTTTTTAAATATGTAATTTTGGTGGCAAGTTTAACCTACGATCACTTTTCCTGCTCTGGCAGTAGTGAGGCTCCGCACACTTCAAGGACTCTATGAATTTGCCTGCCGCTTCTCTACGACTTCTATTCTTAATAAATCTCCTGTACCCTACGCGGTGTTCCCGTGTTACCTGACCTCCACTAATATGTGATCTTCTAAGAACACCTTGCACACGATCCTTCTTCAACCCCAAAACATTGAGATATGCGTCACGACACACGGAAATGAGGGAACCACAAGTTTTCTTCCACACTTGGTAAGTGAAGGTTATGCTTCGTTTTGAATCTCCTACAATTCTCCTCATTTTTGGGTTTGAAGTAGTTCTGTTTTGACAAAGGAATCTTGAAATTACCACTAACAATAGTAAAGTTGTACAAATTATAGTCTTAAGTAAGCGGCCTGATCGGGTAGTTTAGGCAGTAAGGCATTCTTTTGAAAGTCATAAGAAAAAATCAAAAGTCCCTGCTTTTCCTCTCGTAATATATCACAAAACAGATTATTTTATTTCTTGTTCTGTAAAATACGCGGTCAAGTTTCCTGACATCCTCCATCGGCAATCACTTTAATGACTTGCTATTGTGTTTGCATTTTGAGTATTCAGGTGGTAAACTGATAGAGTATCTGAAAGAAATAATAATATGGGGTATTAATTTACTTTATATTATAGCAAATGTAGGACAACAAAATGTTAGTTGTTTGATCAGCAGAAAAACACCCGCTCATAACCTCTAGAAATATCTAAATATTACTCACCTTTCTCGCTTTTCCGTAGACCTATTCCAAGTATCCAGCCGCTTTAACCTTTGTCGCCCTCTTCCTGGAGTTGCTTTAGCAGCAAAAAAAAAAAAAAAAAAAAAAAAAAAAAAAAAAAAAAAAAAAAAAAAAAAAAAAAAAAAATTAGTCACTCATTTTTCAATAAATTATGCCAAGGAAATGGACAACGAACAACGTTCTTCTTAATGCAATCGAAAGCTATTTACTAAAAGAGTAATAGCTACTTGGACTATTATTTTTCAATATACTGCTTTGGAATTATCCTGTCCAAAGTAAAAGGAATGGAAAATGTATCCTTTCTCCAGCGATTAATCCTTTAATTATACTCAAAATCCTCTGAAATATTTTTTCTTCATTCCGGTACATTAGTATACGAAAATCAGAGGTTAAGCGAAAACTGCAAGAGTTGGCTGCACTGTTAAACAGGTGACGTTATTCTTATCCTCAATTGATATCGAATTTCTCATTGGTTGACACACATAGAGGCTTTTGAAGGTAACTGATGGCGAAGATATAGGATCTTGATCGTCGCCACAAGACCTATCTGTGCCGGTGCGCGTAAAGCCCCTAGCAAAAAAAAAAAAAAAAACAACAACAAAAAAACAAAACAAAAAAAACAAAAAAACAAGAAAAAAAGGATTTTGAAATCAACAGTGATTTTCAAGTAGCTATTACATGTAATAGCAAGTCTTGAAACTCAAAGTTTCACAAAGCAGTAGAAATCATCGTACTATGCTTATCTCAATTTAAGAAAAAAAAAGGTCTTTAGGGTGTTATGAATCTAGAAGATCCATCTATATATATATATGTATATCACGTGGCACACGAACGTAGTATTTTTCATTTATAAGAATTCCGCATCCACTAGTGATGAATTGGTTGTCTAATAACTGATTTGGGGTACTAGTGCTTGTAGGTAGGTGACGAAGAGATAACAACCGGACGGTCGCCCGCTGCATGTTCCTCAGCGCTAACCGTCTAACGCCCCCCCCCCCCCCACCCCTTGCATTAGTAAATCTCATTTTCGAACGCATAGAAGTAGCCAGATATTTGGCAAGGCAGCATTTCAGTTGCTGTCAACATATCGATGATGGCTGGTGTGTTTGGCAAAGGCGAATATATAGGCATAATTTTAATCTACAAGAATCTGGTGGGAATGCAGCCGAAGCTCGCAAACGGTATGCGAAATCGTATCCAAATTTTGCTAGTGGCTTTACGTCACACCGACACAGATAGGTCTCACGGCGACGATGGGATAGGAAAAGCCTGGGATTTGGAAGGAAGAGGTGTGAAAATGGGAAACAACGGAAAACCATCTTCAGGGCTGCCGACAGTGGGACTCGAACCTTCTATCTCCCGGATGCAAGCTCACAGCCGCGTGGCCTTAACCGCATGGCCAACTCGCCCGGCAGTTTCCAAATTGGCGTCTGCCTTCTATACACGTATTTTTCCGAACAGAATTGCAATTAAGAGCTAAAATATTTTACAGTTTGCATTACGTCGCACCGGCATAGATAGTAGGTCTTGTGATGGCGATGGTATAGGAAAGGGCTAGGAGCGGGATGGAAGCAGCCGTGTCCTTAATTAACGTACAGGCCCAGCATTTGCCCGGTGTGAAAATAGGATACTACAGGAAACAATATTCAGGGTTGCCAACAGTGGGGTTCAAACCCAATATCTCCGGAAAAAAGCTCACAGCTACGCGGCCCTATCTTCACTGCCAACTTGCTCAGTACTCTTATTTTTCTTAATCTATATCTGTAAAATCAAAATAAGTTTGCTTGTTCGTTATACGAATATATACTCCTCCACTAATCAGTACCAAAATTTCAAATATACTTAAACTAATAGATAAATTAAATTAGACAGAAACTTACATACATATGATCATAATCTCGTGAGCCTCTAAGAAGGGACCATTACAAAAGCTGGCCTGTTTTTTAAATTATGCGGGGAAGAGAAAATAACGAAAGTATACAAAATGCTAGAGGTACGAAGCCAAGCTCTGCCCTCGAGGAGACGATTGGGCTCGAATCCCATTTTCAGCTGTCCTGAGGTGAGTTCTCTGTAATTTCCCATTTTCACTTCCAGGACAATGCAGTGATAGTAATAATAATAAAGTCCGCCTCTGTGGTGTAGTGGTTAGTCTGATTAGCCCGGGTTCGATCCCCGGTTCTGCCACGAAATTTGAAAAGTGGCGCGAGGGCTGGAACGGGATCCACTCAGGCTCGGGAGGTCAACTGAGTAAAGGGGGTTCAATTCCCACTTCAGCCATTCTAGAAGTGATTTTCTGTAGTTTTCCACATCTCCTCCAGGCAAATGCCAGGATGGTACCTAACTTAAGGCCACGGCCGCTTCTTGCCCTCTTCCTTGTCTATCCCTCCCGATCACCCCATCCCCTACAAGGCCCCTGTTTAGCATAGCACGCGACGACGCCCGGACGAGGTACTGGTCCTTCTCTCCAATTGTATTCCTCGGACCTAAAATCTCACGCTCGAAGACAATGCCCTTGAGGTGGCAGAAGAGGGATCCTTCGCTATATCTGAGGGAAAGCCGACCCTGGTGGGTAAACGGATTTTTAAAGAAAGAGTATTTATAATAATCATAATTTCGTGTGGCTATTCTAAACGGGTGCAAACCTTGTAAGGCAGACCATCCGGCGAGGGTGGTTGGCATCTGTCGTGTATAAGAAACTGCGTGTTACTGTGTTGAAGGCTAATGTTGATAGTGATCTATAGGGGTGTTGGGGACAGTACAAATACCCAGTTCCGTAGCCAAGGGAATAACCATTTAAGGTTAAAATCTCCGATTTGGACGGTAATCGAACCCGGCGCTCTCTGAAGCGAAGAGCATTGCGCTGACCATCGAGCCAAAGAGTCAGACGCTGGGATAGTTTTTATTATACGTGACAGCCAGTTCCTGCCACCTCTTTGCCCAATTTCATTCACCATTATTAATTTCATCTTCATTATTATAGTTTCTCAACTGAGGTTGGCAAAAGGAAGGGTACTCGTACGTAAAAATATGCCATATAATTTCATCTCACCTCATCACCGCCCCCGTATGAAGAAACGGGTTTAAGGGGTGGAAATACTTAGAGATAATTCACCAGATGTGGAGCTGTATCATGATCTGATACGATGAAATTGGATGCTGCATCACTGCTCGCAGCAGCACCCTATGCCGTCACACGCAGTGTGACATCCACTCAAACTTTCATTGCGACAAGAAAATCCTTTCGGATTCCGTAAAGTGTCTGGTCGTTGGGTGGAGACAATGCAGGGGAGGATTACGCTTCAGGGTGGACTAAAATGACACTTTGCCTGTCAGAGAAGAGAGAAGCGTTCTGGGTGGGAGAGTGTGTGACAACAGAAAGATTCAGCTAATTATTACTACATTCTACCATGTTTAATAGTGTTTTAATTAGAACGTGCAATAAGAGAAGTAAGGAGTTCTTACAGTCAAACCGGGCTGAGTGGCAGGTTCGATGCTGGCTCAGTTCAGTGGTATATAAAGGCGCCCAAATACGTTAGCCTCGTGTCGGTAGATTTACTGACATTTAAAAGACTCCTGTGGGACTAAATTCTGGCACCCGACGAACCTACTACACTGTCGTAGCAGGGGGAGAGGTGATAATCCCACGTGGCGCATCCCAGGTGGCTGATAGCGGGGTCCTAACCGGCTTGCCGGCGGACTTGAGGGAAATAAAATACCTCTCGCGGACCAAACACACTACCGCTTGCGGGTGGGGGACGCACATGTAGAATACACCCGCGGTATCCCCTGCCTGTCGTAAGAGGCGACTAAACGGGGCGACCAAGGGATGCTGGTATTTGAACCATGAATCTAGTACTGATTAGTACCATCACGCGGGGAACACCATGGGTCGCCTTTACTTACGAGTAGTACCACTATATTTGGTACACAATAGGTTTGTGATTAGTAGCAGCAGAACCGAGCTCGATAACTGCAATCGCTTAAGAGCGGCCAGTATCCAGTAATCGGGAGATAATGGGTTCGAGCCCCACTGTCGGAAGCCCTGAAGATGGTTTTCCGTGGTTTCCCATTTTCACACCAGGCAAATGCCGGGGCTGTACCTTAATTAAGGCCACGGCCGCTTCCTTCCACTTCCTAGACCTTTCATATCCCATCGTCGCTATAAGACATTTCTGTGTTGGTGCGACGTTAAGCAAAATAGCAAAAAAAGTAGCAGCAGAGAGTGGTTCCCCTGTGGGTTTCCAGTACCCGTGATTAGTACCATTGTGAGAAATACCACGGGTCTGGGCGTTGCCTGTGAGTTGTACCACTATATGAGCGACACCGTGGGTCTGCGTTGCCTGTGATTAGTACCCACTATGTGAGGAACACCACGGGGCCCGTGGGACCGGCATCCGTGCCTAGTACACCTAGGTGAGGAAACTCATCGTTTTGCGTTGGCTGTAAGTGGCGCCATTGTGTGAGAAACACCATAGGTCTGCGTTACCTGTACGAAGTACAATACTTGTGAGTAGTACCATCTTGTGTGGAACACTGTGAGTCTTCGCTACTTTTGATTAGTACCCCAACATGACAAATATCATGGTTCTACTTTACTCGCGACGTGTACCATTCTGTGGGACCTTAGGCGTGAATTTTGCACCCCTTTAGACATCAAGCATCCTCGATTCAGGATTCTGCTTCATGAGTGGTCCCTTGGTCAGTAATAAGTTATATATGATCATTTTTTTGAGTTGAATCCACTAATTTTTTGATTGCTCGTTTCTTGTTGTTGTTTTTTTCTTTCTTCATGTCCATCCATTCCTTCTTCATGACGATTTTTTTTCTTTTGGTCAGTAGATGATTTTGTATATTTTGTTATCATTTCATTTCGTACCATTAGGGGCCGATGACCTCGATGCTTGGCCCCTTTAAACAACAAGCATCATCATCATCATCATCATCATCATCATCATCATCAAATTCTGGCACCTCGGCGTCTCCGAAAGCCCTAAAAGTATTTAGTGGGATGTAGACACAAATATTGTTATCTTAATAGCCAAAGAACGATTTGCGCCATAGCGATAGTTAGGGTTGGCAATAGAGTTCACATTCAATAGTATGCAATAATTATATTTAAAAATATCATGAATTAACACAAGTTACTTTCAGTGAATATGAATATCTGATCCCGCATGGTGGCCATGATTGTTAACACAATCGACTCTATTTGGTCTGACTTCGGGTTAGCCTGTTACGAGTCCCATTGGTCGAAAAAAATCTCCATCACAATGTTGGCCGACAGAGTAGGAGAGACGGTGGTATACAATCTCTAATCAGTGAATTGTGTGCCAAAATCCTGAATTTATATCCAAAGCTCTCCGCATTGTTTATATGAAGTGAGGGTATGTTATGGTTCATACGATGCTGTTGATGGCGATTCCGTCGGATGGAGATTTTAAGCCTTGAGCGCATCCCTTGGGGCTATTCAATCAATCAGTCACTACTGATCTGAATTTTTGGCAGTCGCCCAGGTGGCAGATTCCCTATCTGTTGTTTTCCTAGCCTTTTATTAAAATGATTGAAAATAAATTGGAAATTTATTGAACATCTCCCTTGGTAAGTTATTCTAATCCCTAACTCCCCTTCCTATAAATTTGTCCTCTTGAATTCCAACTTTATCTTCATATTGTGATCTTTCTTACTTTTAAAGACACCACTCAAACTTATTCGTCTACTGATGTCATTCCACGCCATCTCTCCACTGACAGCTCGGAACATACCATTTAGTCGAGCAGTTCGTCTCCTTCCTCCCAAGTCTTTCCAGCCCAAACTTTGCAACATTTTTGTAACGCTAATTTTCTGTCGGAAATCACACAGAACAAATAGAGATGCATTTTTTTCAGTTTTTGAATCAAGTAATCATGGTGAGGGTCCCATACACTGGAAACATACACTCGTTAGGGTCTTACCAGACACTTATATGTCCTCTCCATTACATCCTTACTACAACCCCTAAATACCATCATAACCACATGCAGAGATCTGTACCCTTTATTTACAATCATATTTATGTGATTACCCCAATGAAGATATTTCCTTATATTAACACCTATGTACTTACAATGATCCCCAAAAGAAAATTTCACCCCATCAACGCAGTAATTAAAACTGAGAGAACTTTTCCTATTTATGAAACTCACAACCTGAATTTTGACCCCGTTTGTCATCATACCATTGCCTACTGTCCATCTCGCAACATTATCGAGGTAATTTTGCAGCTGCTCACATCTTGTAACTTATTTATTACTCTGTACAGAATAACATCATCTGTAAAAAGCCTTATCTCTGATTACACTTCTTTACACATATCATTGATATATATATTATATAAAGGTTCAATAATACTGCCTTGAGGAATTCCCTTCTTAATTATTACATGGCCAGATACAGCTTGGCCTACTCTAATTCTCTGAGTTTTATTTTCTAGAAATATAGCCACCCATTCAGTCACTCTTTTGTCAATTCTAGTTGCACTCATTTTTGCCAGTAGTCTCCCATGATATACCCTATCAAATGTCTTAGATAGGTCAATCGCGATACAGTCCATTTGATCTCCTTCCCATATTAACTTATTTGCCATTTGTTGGTCGTGTTTCCCGTCGTTCGCATTACCTTCCCAATAGACATTTGGTAAATTGAGATCACCCGCTAAAATCACGTTCCTTTCCTTATTGTTTCCCACATAGCTGATTATGTTATCAAATACCGTTAATTCTGAATCAGCGTCAGCACTAATCTTTCCCGGTCTGTACATTCCAAAGACATCAAGTTGCCTATTATCTTTACAGGTGAGCCTTACACCCAGAATTTCATGTTTGTCATCTTTAACTTTTTCGTAGTTTACAAATTCTTCTTTAGTAGTAGGGCAGTGGGGCTCCAACACCCGGAGATGAGTCAGCACTTTTTCTGCTGCGTCAGCACCCAGTGGCAGGGTTATGTACGTTTCCAGCTGAGGTCATTCACCCCTAGTTGAGTAGTAGGGCGAGGTACGTTCGCGGATTTTGCAAGCCTCACAGTCGCCATCTAGAGGGGCCTAGCCTCACTTTAACGGCTAGTTGCCCTTCCCGACGCCTAAGAGACCATGCCTAACCTCATGGAGGGGCCTAACCTTAGTTTTAGGGCTAGGTGCCGTTCTCGACGTGGACAGTCGTTATCTTGGAGGACGTAGTTTTACGGTGAGATGCCCGTTCCGACGCAATTTTAAGTAGTAGGACAATGGTGATTCTCTTCTGACGTTGTTTAAGTAGTAGGGCAATGAGGATTTACGTAAGCACACGTAACCACATGGAGGAGTCTAACTACACAGGGCCGTAGTTGTACGGCAAGATGCACTTCCCGGCGCCAATTGCACAAGATGGCGGATATACACAACTCTTTATGAGACAGTATCGTAACCTCACTTTAACGGCTAGTTGCCCTTCCCGACGCATAAAAGAGCGAGCCTAACCTCACAGCCGCCATACTGAAGGGACTATCCTTAGTTTTACGACGAGATGCCCTTTCCGACGCCAATTGCACAAGATGGTGGCTATACACAGCTCCTTATGAGACGCCTTAGGGGCGCTTGCGCAAGATGGCGGCTGCTCTTATGAGACGGCCTAGGGGTGCTTGCGCAAGATGGTGGTTACTCTTATCAGACTGCTTAGGGGCACTGGCGCAAGATGGTGGTTGCTGTTATGAGACGGCTTATGGTCTGCTTGCGCAAATGGCTGCTATACACAGCTTCTTATGGAGAAAGATACCGCCCATGTGCGATTGTAAAAGATGGCGGCTATACATGGGCTCTTATGAGAGGGCTATGGGCGATCGCGCAAGATGGCGGCTATACATGGGCTCTTATGGATAAAGATGGCGGTTATGGGCGCTTGCGCAAGATGGCGGCTATACATAGGCTCTTATGAGGCGGCTTAGGGATGCTGGCGTAAGATAGCGGCTGCTCTTATGGGGCAGCATAGGGGCGATTGCGCAAGATGGCGGCTATAGGTAGGTTCTCATAGAGAAAGATTAGGGCCATGGGCGATTGCATGAGATTGCGGCTGTACATAGGCTCTTATTAGAACGCCTATTGCTATAAGAAATACAATGGTTACATTTAACCCCTAGCAGTCGAACAACTTTTCGGATAAACATGTAGCGTGAAATTTCGGTTCGGAAATATACTATTTGAATCTGTTTTCACGGGTTATAAGCATGTAGCTCATGCGGAAAGAGAAATTAAACAGAACGCCTAGTGCTTTAAGCAATACATTGCTTACATTTAAGCCCCTAGCAGTCGAGCAAATTATCACATAATCATGTAACATGAAATATCGGTTCAGAAACATATTGTTTCAATCTGTTGGCATAGGTTATAAGCTTGTAGCTCATGCAGGAGCGAAATTAAACAGAACACCTAGTGCTATAAGAAATACATTGGTTATATTAAAGCCCCTAGCTGTCGAACAAATTAGCAGATAAACATGTGACTTGAAATTTCAGTTCGGAAATAGACTATTTGAATCTGTTGGCATGGGTTATAGGCATGTAGCTCGTGCGGAAAATGAATTTAAACAGAACGGCTAGTGCTTTAAGCAATACATTGCTTATATTTAAACCCCTAACAGTTGAAATATTTATGGGGTAAATATACTATTTGAATCTGTTGCCATGGGTTATAAGCAAGTAGCTCATGCGAAAGTGAAATAAGAAATTCATTGCATGCATTTAAGCTCCCATGCTATTATTCTGTTTTTAACTTGCAGTGATGACGTTATCATGGCTATGCATATTTAGTATTGTTCTTTATCAAGGTCACTCACTAAAGCCTTTATAGATGGAACGAGTAGGTGTAAGGAGGCAAAGGAATGCAATAAGTACAACATTTTGAATTCAATGAAATATTTATTGTATAATGATTTACAAAATTAAAACAATCTTATACAACAGTCTTGGTTTTGCTGCCGACAATGTTGTCATGCTCTTTAACAGCTTTCTGCGAAGAGGTAGCATGCTTCCGAAATTGTAATGCCTCCTGCAACATTCAAATTAAACAAAATATTTAGTGTTTATGAAATGTATTATACTATATACATTATGCTTTACAAATAAGATAATGCAGTTCTTACATTGTTGTTATTCATGTGGTTTGTTCCTTTTCTGAATTATCTTGATCATGTACTGAAATGAATAGAAAACGTTTAACCATACACCGTATACAGTGTTCAATCCTCTTATTTGGTCTATCCCAATCATCATCACCATTTTGTCCTCGATGCTTGTAATGACGTTGACAGGTTCTACATAAAGCTACATCGATTGACATCTTATTATGGAGAGGAAGGATGTCCCGAAAATTATTTACGAAAGAAGCAGCGTGCTTAGATAAAAATCCTAGTGGTAACATTGAATAAGATGTTTCGGCATCTGAGGTAAGGTTCCATGTTTAGAGAACATCTGCATGAGAACAGCATGCGCATTGACAGTTTTGTTTGTTATTAAGACGATTGTCTGTAACTGTGTAGACTTTTTCTTCTTTATGTTCAATAGCGTGCGATGTCGAAGCACACACCAATGTTGATGATAAAGGACTATTCCGTAGGGGGAGGGATTGAGCTACCCTCAGTAACTGTGAGGAGGAGGAGGAGGAGGAGGAACGTAGCTGACCTATGAGGTGGAGGAGAAGGAACACGGCTATGTCCGGTCGGAGGAGGAGGAGGAGGAAGCTGTTATCTTGACAGCTGTTACATTTAAAAAAGTAGTGTCGCGAAGGGATTATGTAGAGAAGGGCCACTTGCTTAATCATCTCTCCAAAATAAAGTAGGGAAGGAACTATGTCGTTGACATTTCTGTATCTAACAGCGTGACGATACGGAGGACAATACAGTCCCTCCTCTTCCTTGTCTTTCTTACAGATATAGAGGTCAGCTCAATCCCCTATTCCTCCTACAGTTCTCTATCCCACAGCGTAACATGATAGAGAACAGCACAATCCCTCAACCGGCGCGATGACGTCAACATAGTTATGCTTGTTTATTAATGTTCGTTAACAAGGTTACTCTCTAGTAATCTCAAGCCTTTACGATAGATGTAAAGGGAATGCAATAAGTAGAACATTTATTTACTGGTTTTATCCTATTTCTACATGTAATATTACAATAACATTGTTGTTGTAACTTATGTGCGTCTTTACATAATTATAGGCCTACGACGTAATTCGTCTTCTATTCCTTGAATTTCTCGTACATACACTGTACATCCAGCATCTTGATAAGCTCTTTGGAGTTGTAATCGTTCAACGAGTAAGTTAACGTCTTTCCAGTATCTTACACCTGCATAGGCTAAGATAGCTTTGCTAATACGTGTAGACAGTTGATGTGTAGAAAACGGAAGAACTTGTTTTGATGCGGAATGTGCTTCTGCAATGTTATCAGCAGATAAAAACATAACACGGTTTGATTGAAAAGAAGCGGTTAAATCTCCTTCTTTTTCTTCTACTGCTGCATCTTGCATCTCTTCTTGAGATGTTTGCACAGATACAGAACATGTTTTTGGCTTAGAAATTAAAGTAGAATGAAAAAGCTCTGATGGAAAAAAAACCGTTGTGTTCTTCTTTTTCTTCCTTACGCATCTCCTCTTTATCTGGTTGTGTGAGGTTAGTAACAGAACTTGTAGTAAGCTGAGACGATGTTATATCGTTTCGATCACGCTTCTTTATATCATGCTTTCGACATTTAGTTAATGTTCTATACGTTCTACTGGTAAATTACTTAAGCAAATGTGTTTAGAATTTACATGCCGTGTGAGATTCTCACGTCTGTGAATATAGCAGTACATTGTTTGCATGCATATATTTCGAAGTTACGCTTTACAGCTTTATGTCGTTGAAGACTGTCAAGTCTTGAAAACCTACACTACAAAGATTACACATAACATTATAGATTTTTTACAGGTAGGTATGGTGTATAGTTTTACACTGCAACCGGCAAATTAACAACACCGGCAAATAACAACTGCCTATCTATCTGTAAAACTGCGTCCAATGTGGAAGAGGAGGAGGAGGAGCAGCAGGAGGAAGAAGAGGAGGAGGAAGCTACTATCTTTATAGCCGTTTGGGTACACCCTCCCACACTCGGTTTTCCAAGCAAATGCTGGGACGTACCTTAACAATGGCTACGACCCTACTAACTTCATAGTAACGGAGTCTTGTTAAAAAACACGTGGATTTAATTTTCCCGCCACCACATGCATAAGGTTGCAATTCCGTGCCCATGTGGTTAAAGATGGCAGCTGTCATCTTGACAGGTGTCCAAAAAACACGTGGCTTTTAAGTTCCGCGCCACTATGTGCATAAGGTGGCACCTTGACAGCTGTGAAAAAAGCACATGGCCAAGCATGTGGCTTTGTTTACAAACAAGAGCACGTGGTCGTGACGTCACGGTCACATGGTATGCTGCGTCAGGGCTCGAAGTTCAAAATCTACGCCCACGTGGTTAGAACTTGTCAGAAAGCATGTAGATATTAAATTTCGTGCGCTTACGTTGTTAAGATAACAGCTGGTATCTTCGCATGTCCTATCTATATGCACTAACGTAGAGCGCGTAATTTAAAATCCACGTGCTTTTGACAAGTTCTGACTACATGGGCGTAGATTTTGAACTTCGCGTGTTGTTGCAGCGTTCCACACATCCCCAACTCTGCTTGTACTTATACCTGCTTGTCTTATGTTGTTAGTACCAACGTAAAACACTACCACCTTCTCATTTCTCTTCTCCTTCTCTTCTACTTTCCTCAATATCTGCTTTAACTTATTTCCTGGATAACACTCTACCCTGGCTCCCATTCCTGCGCACACTTTTCCCACATGTCTAACAATGGAATGCCCCATGACCAAAGCCTCAACCCTATCCACCTCACTTGATCCCCTCGCCTCCAGGTCAGTCCTATGTTTCCTAACAGCTGCAGAAGCTACTTTCTCCTCCCTTTTCTCCATCCCATGTCCGTGTTCCACCTGTTCTTCCCTATCCACTACTCCACATTCCCCTTTCCTACCTTTACCTTTCCTCCTACTTCCACACTTCTCAGCAATAGTTCCCTGGTCCTCATCTTCCCTCGGTTGTTCTACCTGCAGTGACTCATACCGCTTTCTCACCGACACCTGTCCTGAATTCTGATCCTGAATGGAGCCCGTAGCCTGCAATCTCCTTCCCCTTGAAACATTAAACCACCTGTCCCCTACAATTCCCCCCGTTCCTCCCCATCCCTCTTTTACACCTACGGTATCCTGTACATTGTTTGAGGGAGCCCTACTTTCCTTCCAGTCCTCTGAGAGAATCGTAATTATCTCCCTCAATCTCATCAACTCCTCCCTCATACTCCTTATTGCCTGGCCACACCCACAGTTCCTACACTCAGCCATTCTTTACTAAATACTGAAAAGAAAGTGAAAAATAAGATAACATATTCTGTGCAAAATAAACATGAAAGGAAGGACATATTGTCTAGGATAGTTTACAAAGATCACACGACAGTAAGGTACTTAATACTGGCTACTACTACACTACAATGGTACTTAGTTGTACGATATTTTTCCTACAACACCATAACAGGATGAAAATTGCTGTTAAGTACTGAAAGCGGAAAATAATGCACAAGAATTAAACAATTATAAAATGCAATTAAATCTACCCTAATTATTACAACAGTATTCTAGTATGAGAGTTACTGCACATACCACAGACACTAGAGATACTATACTAAACAAATATTTCACAGTAATAGAATAAACACACTAATTTCTAATAAGGTACTATAATACACTACAATAATTTTAAACTACGTTCAGATTAAGTTCGGATACTATAATAATTTTAAACTACGTTCAGATGTATTAGGTTATTACTAAGCACAAACAGAAATGGAATTCGACAGGAGTAGGCTACTTGTCGGCACCGAGTTGCACCCTTTCCCTTCTCACTGTTGTTGTTGAGTTGTTGAGTCATCAGTCCATAGACTGGTTTGATGCAGCTCTCCATGCCACCCTATCCTGTGCTAACCTTTTCATTTCTACGTAACTATTGCATCTTACATCTGCTCTAATCTGTTTGTCATATTCATACCTTGGTCTACCCCTACCGTTCTTGCCACCTACACTTCCTTCAAAAACCAACTGAACAAGTCCTGGGTGTCTTAAGATGTGTCCTATCATTCTATCTTCTTCTCGTCAAATGTAGCCAAATCGATCTCCTCTCACCAATTCGATTCAGTATCTCTTCATTCGTGATTCGATCTATCCATCTCACCTTCAGCATTCTTCTGTAACACCACATTTCAAAAGCTTCTATTCTCTTTCTTTCTGAGCTAGTTATCGTCCATGTTTCACTTCCATACAATGCCACGCTCCACACAAAAGTCTTCAAAAACATCTTTCTAATTCCGATATCAATGTTTGAAGTGAGCAAATTTCTTTTCTTAAGAAAGCTCTTCCTTGCTTGTGCTAGTCTGCATTTTATGTCCTCCTTACTTCTGCCATCGTTGGTTATTTTACTGCCCAAGTAACAATATTCATCTACTTCCTTTAAGACTTCGTTTCCTAATCTAATATTTCCTACATCACCGGCCTTCGTTCGACTGCACTCCATTACTTTTGTTTTGGACTTATTTATTTTCATCTTGTACTCCTTACCTAGGACTTCATCCATACCATTCAGCAACTTCTCGAGATCTTCTGCAGTCTCAGATAAAATAACAATATCATCGGCAAATCTCAAGGTTTTGATTTCCTCTCCTTGGACTGTGATTCCCTTTCCAAATTTCTCTTTGATTTCCTTTACTGCCTGTTCTACGTAAACACTGAAAAGGAGAGGGGACAAACTGCAGCCTTGCCTCACTCCTTTCTGGATTGCTCCTTCTTTTTCAAAGCCCTCGATTCTTATCACTGCAGACTGATTTTTATACAGGTTGTAGATAATTCTTCGTTCTCGGTATCTGATCCCTATCATCTTCGGAATCATAAATAGCCTGGTCCAATCAACATTATCGAATGCCTTTCCTAGATCTATGAATGCCATGTACGTGGGCTTGTCCTTCTTGATTCGATCCTCTAAGATTAGACGTAAAGTCAGGATTGCTTCACGTGTTCCTACATTTCTTCTGAAGCCAAATTGATCTTCCCCCAACTCAGCTTCAACTTGTTTTTCCATTCTTCTGTAAATAATACGTGTTAAAATTTTGCAGGCATGAGATACTAAACTAATGGTGCGGTAGTTTTCACACCTGTCAGCACCGGCTTTCTTGGGAATAGGTATAACAACATTCTGCCGAAAATTGGATGGGACTTCTCCTGTCTCATACATCTTGCACACTAAATGAAATAACCTTACCATGCTGGTTTCTCCTAAGGCAGTCAGTAATTCAGAGGGAATATCATCAATTCCAGGTGCCTTGTTCCTATTTAGGTCACTCACAGCTCTGTCAAACTCTGACCTCAAAATTGCGTCTCCCATTTCATCAGCATCAACAGCCTCTTCATGTTCCAGAACGAAATTATCTACATCGTTACCTTGATACAACTGTTGGATATGCTCCTG
Source organism: Anabrus simplex (assembly GCF_040414725.1). NCBI lineage: Eukaryota > Metazoa > Arthropoda > Insecta > Orthoptera > Tettigoniidae > Anabrus > Anabrus simplex. Next base: position 333,501,683 of record NC_090268.1, read on the forward strand.
CCATCTTTCTGCTTTGTCTTCTTTCCCTAGAAGTGGCTTTCCATCTGAGCTTTTAATATTCATGCACCTAGATTTCCTTTCTCGAAAGGTTTTCTTGATTTTCCTGTATGCAGCATCTACCTTTCCCAGGACCATACAGCCTTCGACATCCTTGCACTTCTCCTTCAGCCATTCTTCCTTAGCTTTCTTGCACTTTCTATCCACTTGATTCTTTAATCGCCTGTATTCTTTTCTGCCCTCTTCAATTCTAGCATTCTTGTATTTTCGTCGTTCATCAATCAGGTCTAGTATCTCCTGAGTTATCCACTGATTCTTAGTTGATCTTTTCTTCCTTCCTAACATTTTTTCAACAGCCCTACTGACTTCATTTTTCATGACTCTCCACTCTTCCTCTACTGTGTTTCCTTCGGCCTTTTCATGTAGTCCTTGTGCAACATGTTCCTTGAAACAATCCATCACACTCTTTTCTTTCAACTTGTCTAGATCCCATCTTTTTGCATTCTTTCCTTTCTTCAATTTCTTCAACTTCAGATGGCACTTCATGACCAACAAGTTGTGGTCAGAGTCCACGTCTGCTCCTGGGAAAGTTTTGCAATCCAACACCTGGTTTCTGAATCTCTGCCTAATCACAATGAAGTCTATTTGATACCTTCCAGTGTCTCCAGGTCTCGTCCACGTATACAGCCGTCGTTTGTGGTGTTTGAACCAAGTATTGGCGAGGACTAAATTATGGTCAGTGCAGAATTCAACCAGCCGACTTCCTCTTTCGTTCCTTTGTCCCAATCCAAATTCTCCTACTGTGCTACCTTCTCTTCCTTGGCCTACCACTGCGTTCCAGTCTCCCATCACAATTAGATTCTCGTCACCTTTGACATATTGTATTAAATCTTCTATCTCCTCATATATTCTTTCAATTTCTTCATCGTCCGCTGAACTAGTAGGCATATAGACCTGCACTATTGTGGTGGGCATTGGTTTGGTGTCTATCTTGGCGACAATAATTCTTTCACTATGCTGGTCGTAGTAGCTTATCCGCTGCCCTATTTTCTTATTCATTATTAAACCAACTCCTGCGTTACCCCTGTTTGATTTCGTGTTGATAATTCGGTAGTCGCCTGACCAAAAATCCTCTTCTTCCTGCCAACGTACTTCACTTATACCAACTACATCTAACTTTAGCCTATCCATCTCCCTTTTCAGATTCTCTAACCTACCACAACGGTTCAAACTTCTAACATTCCACGCTCCGACTCGCAGAATGTCAGTATCCATCTTCCTGATGATCGCCCCCTCTCGTGTAGTCCCCACCCGGAGATCCGAATGGGGGACTAGTTTACCTCCGGAATATTTTACCCGGGAGGAAGCCATCATCAGTACATCATTCATACAGAGAGAGCTGCATGTCCTCGGGAGGTGGTTACGGCTGTAGTTTCCCGTTGCTTTCAGCCGTGTAGCAGTATCGACACAGCTAAGCCATGTTGAGTATTATTACAAGGCCGTCTCAGTCAATCATCTAGACTGCCGCCCTTGCAACTACCGAAAGGCTGTTACCCCCCTTTCGATGAACCATTCGTTAGTCTGGTCTCTCAACAGATACCCATCCGATATGGTTGCACCTGCGGCTCGGCTATCTGCATCATTGGGACACGCAAGCCTCCCCACCGCGGCAAGGTCACATGGTTCGCAGAGGAGGCCCTTCTCACTATCATATATAATTCATTTTCATCTCATTAACTCCTCTGATGAGGATGACGTCAGGAAGGGCATCCGATCGTAAAAACTCGCTACAAAGTCTCATCTCACTTCATACCCGGCTCTGTTGAGAAACTGGACAAGGGTTGGACATACAATATCAATGAATAAGTCGAATTTTATTATTCTATTGTTGTTTGTAACTTAGTTCTCTCTTGTATTGCGTACGTGGACTAACAAACAGTTTGCCATAGCAACAAACAAAATAATTCAGAAAATGTTCATATTATTAACTGTTGTAAATTCAAGGTATTTTTTAAATTTCTTATTACCTGTAATGCAGTTTGGATAAAATTTTATATGCACTTCATGGCGTAAGAAGAACTGACCAGTCACGAACTCCACTACAGTGTTGCCAATTGTTGACCGAATGATGAGACCAAAAATTGCGAATTAAGGACAAAATACGCCTTTCTGCTTGCGTGGATATGTTAGTGGAATAATTTCATCAGTTGCAGAGATGTGTTTGCTCGGTGAATCCTTACGTTTTTTCCAAACCAAAAGTATTTTGCCTCTGCCAGTACATTCAAATAGCCGCTTTAGTTACGTAGTATGATAAGACATCATACAGTTTATTTTTAATCCTGCATTCCAGTATTTTAAAGTCCAGTTCCGGTACATTAAAGGTAGGCTATTTAATGTATTTTGCCTTTTGATTATAGTTTCGACTCATGATTTCGAGTGCGTGATCCTGGTGTTTGCTTATGGTAGAACCTAGATAAATGTACGAAGTGACTTTATTTTTACCGAGCGAGTTGGCCGTGCGGCTAAGGTCGCTCAGCTGTGAGCTTGCGTTCGGGAGAAAGTGGGTGCGAATCCCACCGTCGGAAGCCCTGAAGTTTTCCGTAGTTTACCATTTTCATACCAGGTAAATGCTGCGGTTGTACCATAATTAAAGGTATGGTGATACCTTTCTAATCCTAGGCCTTTCCCATCCTTCCCATCGCCGAAAACCTTCGATGCGTTAGTGCAACTTTAGATAAGTAGCAAAAAACCAAAACAAAAGAAACAACTCTATTGGTTGATTGTTTAGTTGAAAAATACCTAGAAGCACAGTGCAGTCATATTAGTGGAAGATAACCAATGACATTATTCATAACAACTAGAGTATGTATCGTAAATGTTAACAAATAATTTTAAACATACTTCTCGTTTCTCGTTTAATGCCTAGTAAGGAGGACATACTGAGTGAGAAAGTATTGTTTCTGACAGAGGATAACATTCAGATCTGAAAGAGAGTAACGTCGTTGTGTTTGTGTTTACTTTGTAATTTCAGTGTACTGTGTGTTTGAGTTGATCTAACCTCATATTTGACAGGCGATGCCTTATGGGTGATCAGTAGACAATGGCTTTATTCGAATGAGTATTAACATATTCCCTTCTATATCATAGACAACTTCCATTAGTTTAGCTGCTGAAATTGATAGAATAGTGGCTTATTATCGTCATTTATTCACATATTAGACCTTCTTGGATGTTACGATCTTATGAAGCAATCTCCTGCCAACGTTTCAGTGGACACCCGATGGGTCTTGTTCCTTTAGGGTAGTAGTTGAGAATTTTCCTGGAAAATCTAGGAAATATCCTTTCTTCCAACATGCCTTTTGCATCTTTCTTGATAACCATCCTGATTCACTTTTGGATTCGTTCAATACCATGTAACTTATTTAATGATGTCTTCGAGCATATCATTGGGTTCTTTTCGTGTATGTCATATCATTAGTGGTAATTTCAATTGCATAATTTTTCTTACTATTCATGCTTCACTTCCATATCATAGGACTTATCCTGCTAGGGTTTTGTATGAACGTGTGCAGGTATATCTTCAAATTAAGGATGATCTTATAACCTGATTTATAACTCCCAAACTGTTTGTACATTTCGTGATTTTGAGTGGCACTGGTATGTCAGTTTCTTCTCTATAAGCCCAGACAGAATAATTACTTATATGATGTACACAAGGTGGTCGAAAACAACATGAACCACTTACATCAGCGTTAGAGGACTGGTGCCGCCTCTATGGTGTAGTGGTTAGTGTGATTAGCTGCCACCCTCGGAGGCTCGGGTTCGATTCCTGGCTCTGCCACGAAATTTGAAAAGTGGTACGATGGCTGGAACGGGCTCCACTCAGCCTCGGGAGGTAAACTGAGTAGAGGTGCGTTCGATTCCCACCTCAGTCATCTTAGAAGTGGTTTTCCGTGGTTTCCCACTTCTCCTCCAGGCAAATGCCGGGATGGTACCTAACTTAAGGCCACGGCCACTTCCTTCCCTCTTCTTTGTCTATCCCTTTCAATCATACAATCCCCCACGAAGGCCCCTGTTCAGTACAGCAGGTGAGGTCGTCTGGGCAAGGTACCGGTAATCCTCCCCAGTTGTATCCCCTGACCCAATGTCTGACGTTCCAGCACACTGTCCTTGAGGCAGTAGAGGTGGGATCTCTCGCTGAGTCCGAGGGAAAAATAAACCCTGCAGGGTAAGCAGACTAAGGAGAAGAAGAAGAAGAGGACTGGTGTCCGCCTCCGTAGCGTAATGATTAGCAGTATTAGCTGCTTGGGTTCGATTTTTGGTACTGCCTGTAATTTAAAAATGGCAGGAGGGCTGGTATTTGGTCCACATTGTACATGCAGCTCACCTCCATTAAGGTGTGCCTAAAAAGAGCTGCACCATCTCGGGATGAGCACACGGGTTTTTTACGTCCGGCTGCATCCTAAATGTACTGGCCTTTGGTCCAGTGGGTCCCGGGTTCGATCCCAGCCAGGTCGGAGGTTTTATCGTTCATTGGTTAATTCCGATGGCTCGTGGGCTGGGTGTGTGTGTCGTCTTCAGCATTAACTTTCATCATAGGTAAGGCCTCATCCTCATAAACGTGCAGGTCGCCTATACGGCGTCAACTCGAATGACCTGCTCCAGGCCTCTTACGAGGCCATATTGACAAATAATTTGAAAAAGAATAATTCGATATCGCACCGTTGTCATTTTATCAGCTGCCGAAATTAGCCAATCAGATCGCTTCGTGGGCGAATTGATATGAGCTTTGCGTGGCACTGTTGCTAAATCTGTGCGTGGCTTAAGACCAGCATGAGAGAAACAGTCCAAGAATGGAAATTCGCCAGGAGAGGGGTTTGAATACAGACCTTCGAGCTGACAGCATCGCACCTCCCCCACAGCGACACTGGCAGATACCAACGGTGTATTAGTTTTTGATGGTTATTTCTTGGTATGGCTCTCAAACAGTTTTCAAGTCGCTTTCAGATTTAGCAATACTGCACCGCAAAGCCCACATGAATTCCCCCGCGAAGCGATCTGATTGGTTACCTTGAGCAGCTGATAAAATGAAAATCATGCGAGATATCGAATTATTTCTTTTGAAATAATTTATCAACATGACCTACCCTCCAACGCTCACATACTCAGTTCACGTTGTTTTCTACCACCCTGTATATATGTAAATGTTCTGATAGTACCGTATTGTCGATAATCCCACAGAAATATATACTTAGTACACGCTTTATTTTGAATTGTAGAATTGGCTGTTATGGTAATTACCTTAAAATATGAGTGGAGTTCCATTATCTTGGCGGTGTGGTGTAGTATAAGAGATTAAAGCCAGGCATTCTCTCGATAAATAGCAGTGGCTCTGTTATCGAGAGAACAATAACGCAGTATTATTGCAATCTATCTGTAGCACAGACAAAAAACTTGCGAAGTGAACAAAATACTGGTGGAAATATTTGCCTAGAACCGTCTGATCACCCAATCAGCAGGAACTGGGGTCCCTCCGCTAACGAGTCCCATGGGAGTTTGGTGGTAGGGTGAGGGTAGACCTTCCTCCTCCTCCTCATCCTCCCAGCAGCGTGCTTACTCTTGCAATTTAGAGCGTGCGGTTTCCGCTCAATATCCAAATTACGGGTCCATGGCAGTGCTGCACACATCCACTCTTAATGAACTAATAGGGCTCATTAGGGCCTAGCACAGCAAATGACGCGAAGGGGGAAGGGAGAGTGGGGGATGGTTGCTAGTGCTATCTCTTTCCCACTTCTGGTACACGATTAATCAGTCTCGATCAGGAAAGCGTTCCCCTCCTCTGGGAGTTACATGGACGGGCGATCAGACGGAGAGAGTTTTCGAACGACGGGGTATACATTTGTGCTCTGAAACAAGACCAGCAGCTTAATTTGCTAGAACACAACATCAGACTATGTCATTCTTTGTCAGAGAGGCTCACTCAGATAGGTAGAGGGGGACAGGGGATGAAGTAGGAGGTATAGAATGGAGAGGTTCAGACGATCAACATACACCCTCAAATGTTATAATGTCAGGGGGTGGACGAAAAAAAGCTGAGGTGAAATATGTATTAAAACAAATTGCCTTATGTTCTGTAAGGGGAACAGCGTCAGGACTATGTCGTTTCTATATATGCTGTTAGGAACAAAAATGTGGAAGACACGAATTTACCGGAACAGGAACATTGCTTTTTAAAATTTTTAATCTGCGGGGACATTGGACATCGTCGTGCAATCACGACCATGATCAAGAAGGAAAGAGAGAGAGGACGGTCGTTTGGTTGTCATCAAATCCTGAGAGAAATCACCAAATTGAAAGCCTTCTCTGATTATGCCGAATGAGGAGCAATGTCATCAGATTAAAGGTTTAAAATATTGCTAGAATTATTCTCATACTCGAGTAGGTGGATTGAAACAATTTGTGAGAAAAGTAGCTTTAATGTAAACGAACAATTCACTATATTTTTTTATTGATATTAATAAAACAATTGTTATCTAGTGCAAGTGCTATCGCATAGTTCACTGCAGTGGCGACTCCTGGCTGTTCGACGAGTGAACACGCGAATTGGATAACATACGTGGTACTTACTTTAAAGTAAAGAACATTAAAGAACTCACAAGTTTCCGGTCATGTAAACTAGCTATCTTTCCAACTTGCACCAGATCTTACCACTGCTATTGTTACTTCTCATGAGCATGTTGTTTTCAAAGTGTGGTACGCGTACCACTAGGGGCACGTGGAGTTTTCTCAAGGAGTACGCAAATTTATCGTAGCTTTTAACAGTTTACGGTGAGCTGTCCAGAAATGAGTTGAGCCAGCTCATTTTCAATAAAATCTTATTTTAATTTAGTGTTTTTGTCCGGTGTTTTCATCTACCATTGCACAGAGTCCTCTTTCCGGACTATTCATTCTAAAATATGTGTCGGTTTGCAGCCCCCAGTGAATAGATTTGTAATAATGCTTATCAATCAATCAATCAATCAATCAATCAATCAATCAATCAATCAATCAATCAATCAATCAATCAATCAATCAATCAATCAATCAATCAATCAATCAATCAATCAATCAATCAATCAATCAATCAATCAATCAATCAATCAATCAATCAATCAATCAATCAATCAATCAATCAATCAATCAATCAATCAATCAATCAATCAATCAATCAATCAATCAATCAATCAATCAATCAATCAATCAATCAATCAATCAATCTTGATCTGCATTTATGGCAGTCGCCCAGGTGGCAGATTCCCTATCTGTTGTTTTCCTAGCCTTGCAAAGAAGTTGGAAATTTATTGAACATCTCCCTTGATAAGTTATTCCAATCCCTAACTCCATAGTACAATTGTAATTGTTGCATTAATATACTCGTGTGTGTGTGTGTGTGTGTGTGTGTGTGCAATTTCTTTTTTAAATTGCTTTACATCGCGACAGAGATAGGTCTTATGGCGGCGATGGGATAGGAAAAGTCTAGGAATGGGAAGAAAGTGGCCTTAATTAAGGTACAGTATCAGAATTTGCCTGGTGTGAAAATGGGAAACCATGGAAAAACATCTTCAGGACTGCCACCAGTTGGGTTCTAACCCACTATCTCCCGGATGCAAGCTCACAGCTGCCTGATCCCCAACCGAACGGCCAACTCTCCCGGTATATATGTCTTTCCTAGGCAATAAATACCTCCTAATTCCACTCACAAGAAAACCACGTTTCTCCATCTGTCTTGTGAAGGATTACCGCGTTGCCTGAGAAAGGGGACAGAAGATTCCAATGGTGGAATAATTGGGCTATCCTTCAGCAATGAAGATTCTCCGAACAGTTCTCCGGCCATTGCTAACCGCTCAGTTCTGGACTGCTTCTGTAAACCTTACTCCGCGGGAGTTACAAGGTTCCCTTTGCCCAATGACGATTATATCGAATATACAAAAACTGGACAAGTTGAGGAATGATGTGGTTAGGAAGGAAGCTGGGACTGTTACATCATTGCTAGATCGGATCAGCATGTCCAGAAGGTGGTTTGGGCATGTAATGAGGATGGAGCCAACAAGGACAGCATATGTTAACCTGGAGCGACATATGGCAGGGAAACGGAGAGTGGGAAGACCAAGAACCCACTGGATGGACATCGTAAAGATGGACATTGCAGATCGGGAAAGGACACTGGAGGACGTCATTAACAAGAGAGCGTATCTCAATAAGACAGAATGGAAGAGGCTCACCAATAGTACCCGGGAAACTGGAACTGTAAAATAATGATGATGATGATGATGATGATGATGATTGGGGAACGGGGTGGTGTAGCGGTTTAGCTGCATGCATGTCATCCTAGCAACCGTAATTTGATTCCTGGTGTTGCTGGGGAAAATCCCTTGGTGTCAGGAAGGGCATGTGACCTTAACACCCCAGCCAAAACTCCTCCGTGCCTCAGTGCTTGCAGACACCCTGAGCATGCGGAATAAGCTGTGGATGATGATGATGATTACAGTTAATATTATTTGGCATCCAGCAACAATCATTTGTTATTTCTGGTATAATCGCAATATACTCGTGCTTCGGGGATACAAAGGTTAAACTATTGGACATTGGGGGTACGCCAACCGAAAAGTTTGATTACCACTGGCGTAGAAAACCTTCACATATTCCGAAGAACTTTCACGAGCCCTGGCTAACTTCAGGATGCAGCACTTCCTGGAGATCCTAACTACTCACTCATCCCACCAGTTACACCTGTTGCTCACGGCAAAATTTTCTGTCAAATTTATTGTACAATAATTTAATTTTAAAGAATTTCTGTTGCTCACGGTCAAATTCAAGTTTTATGGAACGTTTCGTAAAATAGGACATGTTCTATTCCGTAAAATTAATTTTATGAAACGAACCAATCAGCGAAGCTGACATCACGATGATACTGGCGCTACGTCGTGAGAAGATTGTGAAGCTCGATTGCAAACAAACACTTCTTTCTAAAATGGCAAGATCCGGGTGGACTAAGGAAGCAGTTAGTGTTTTACTGGACGAATACCAGAAATATCCACTTTACCACAACAGAAATGCAAGAAGAGGGGCAGAAAACACAATCGCCGCATTCTTATATGAATGCTGGTCTTCTGACCTTAACTAATTTTCGACCAAGGACAGCAATCCTCTACCTTCTTCTCTTCTTTTGATCCAACCCGAGTCCAGCATTTCCTGGCATTTCTTTTCTTCCTTTTTACCACTGTACAACATATAATTGCAGCTAAAGCAGCAATTTTTGCTTTGTTTGTTGGAACAATACTCTCAAACACACTGTAAGTTGAACATCTGATTCTTGGTTTAAAAGTTTATCGATATATGGCAGCACATGCACATCATAGATGGCCATCCAGATGCTTCAACGGATTTTATAAAATAATTTTACCGTGAGCAACACAACTTGTTTTCACCAAATTAAAAAAAAAAAATTGTACAACAAATTTTACGAAACATTTTACCGTGAGCAAAAGGCTTAAAGTGCATTACGCGCACTTGCTAGACCAGGCCGATTGAGTGAAAGGTGTTTTAGGGTATGAAGGTTTTAGAGCCCTGCAACGTGCACACATGATCGTCTCCTTCATTTCCGGTAATACATACCTAAATTCTCCAGCAAGGAAGGACCTAGGATGGACTTAATTCATCGCCATATGGTCTAATGCGGAGGTTCTGAAACTATTATGAGATTTTACCCCTCACTCACGGCTAAAAATTCAACGATCTGTGTCGGTGCGACGTAAAGCAACTAGAAAAAAATCAACGTACGCGCACGAGAAATCCCTAAATGACAGGTTTAAAATGAGTACCTGGCTAATTATGAAGGCATTTTAAGTGATTATAAACTATTCATTTAAATACATATGGCAAGCAGGAGGAGATTGTGAAATTAAATACATTTTAATAACACATCACAACAAATATAAGAGTTTGTGTCTGTATCAAGTATAATATAATGATAATAAAGTAACACAGGACACCCTGTTTGTATGAAAGTTTCACATAACGCTAGATTTTAGCCCCAATGTCAAATTAATAAATAAGGATAAAAAGTTTTCGGAATTTAGACAATGCGAACCATGAAAATTTCAATGGGATGTGTTTGTCTGCATGGGGTGACACAATTTTCTGATGTGTCGTAGCTCAGGTGAAACATTAAGCGCAGCGTGGCTCCATATATACATATTTAAATTTCTTCTTATTCATTTCCATATTTCAATTTATCTTTAGTTTTCCCCTGAGGCTCTTCGCGTACCCCTAGGGGTACGCGTACCACTGTTTGAGAACTAGTGGACAAAAGCTTGAGATGGAGAGATGGGGAGTGTCAACGGCTAACGGAAGGGGACGTCTGATATTCTGTTCATGTGCGTATTTGTGTGTGTGTGTGTGTGTGTGTGTGTGAGAGAGAGAGAGAGAGAGAGAGAGAGATAAAAAAGAAAGAAAGAAAGAAAGAACGTGAGCGTGAAAGAGAGAAATGTTGCAGACCCATTGGAATAGACCACAAGCCGCCGCTGGTTTAATGTCTCACATGAACAGAATTTTGAGAGAAGTTTGTGAAAAACGGAATAGGACAATTTGACACTGAACTGCAGTGAAAGCAGTTTCAATTATTTTGAAAGTTATATAGAAATTCATGGAGCAATATACAAGGAACCCATCCCACCTGGAGATCGAGAGAGCACAATGTTGTTGAAACCACTGAAATCATCTCAGAATGTATAGTTCACAAGCCCAGCATTACTAGCTAATGGAAACTATGACCACTAGAGAACGAAGGAAATTTCATCTTTGTATGGTGCGAAAAGCATCTGCCCTTACAAAAAGATGATGGTTTGTAGGATATAGGAGTTATATTTTACGAGTGGTATTCGTCAGAATTCATAAAATGATCAAGTCAGACAACTTGCACCATAACCGTCCGCCTGGTGGCCATGATTGTTAAGGCATCAAGTCAATAATGGTCTGGCAGCGTGGTTAGCTGGTTCGAGTCCTGTCGGTTGAAACATTATTCACCATCAGAATGTTGGCCGGCAGGGTGTGGTGGTATACAATTTCTAATCACTAGATTACGTGCCTAAAGACTGGATTCAATTCCAAACCACTGCGCAATATTCTTATGGAGTGAGGGCATATGACACTGTTGATGGTGATTGTTCAGTCGGATGGAAACGTGCCTCTGTGTACCTCATTCTCATCATCATTTTCATCATCATCACTACCATACATTCAGGTGTGCAGGTCGCTCATGGGTCTCAAATAGAAAGACCTACATCAGACGAACCGGACATGTACCCTGACATGCCTGGCACTGCACTAAGTAAGCAAGCAAGTAAGTAAAGAACGAAGCACTGCAATAATCACAAACGTTCACGACATTCTAATCCCAAGCGAAATGCATTGATGTAGTAAATCATTCAACATCATATCTGTATAGTATGGTTCTTCTATGCGGGATTTCCTATGGACAAGCCCGATACTACATAGGAAAATGGGTACAAAAGAAACAAGGGGAAAACTGGAAAAATACTCCAGGATGCAAGATTGCAAAGGATCTGATAAAAGGACCAAACAAGAAGCATACTAAAGAACTGTTGAAACTCAGCAGAGAAAATATAAGATGCGTAGTAGGACTGTTGACAGGACACTTCCATCTGAAAAAACACGTAGATAGAATTGAAGTAATAAGACACAACATATGTAGGGAATGCAATGAAGCAGAGGAATCATCTGAACACATACTTTTCGGATGTGAGGTGCTGGGTAGAATCGAACTCTCCACTCTAGGACTACCAGGTGAAGAGAGAGAAAAAATCCAAGAAGACCCAATAAGAACAACCTGCAGCTTTGTGAAGGGAGCAGGTATATCTATGTGGGAATGAAGGAAAACATGGCAGCAAAAGATCTTAGAGGTCGACGCTAATTAAGAACTAATATTTAGAGGCCCCGTGAATGAAATAATAATAAGAAGAAGACGAATACGAAGAAGATGGTTCTTCTATATTCGTTATTTAAAAATAGTTTCACACCTGATGATTGTCCCTTAACTGTTAAATGCATGGTGTGGCATACTTACAACAAGCTTAGAAAATGATTTGGGCGCCACCAGGGAAAATTTTGTGCACTAGTGCGGACTTACCAAGTGCTCCATGATGTTAACACATCTTTGATATTTTCTGCTCAGTTGTTGGCTGCACTGACGATTTATAGTGGCATCTACTGAAGAGCGCGAAGAAGGCACATCATGCTGCCTTGAGTTGAAGTTTGAAATGCGTTTCGCCTCACTGAAGCCATTTTTGTAAAAGATCAACACCTAAAAGGATCGCTGACACTGAAAAATATCAGACGACACCGATGTAAGTTTCCTGGATGCAGTGGGTTCACATCAGTTTGTTACACAAAAAATATAAAGTGATCCTTTGTTTCAACAAAGACAAGAACGGGCACACGGTTTGCCACAAGTAGACTGCAGTGCTCACTGCGGTAATTTTGACCATGGTGCATCAGTATTCCTCAGGCGAAAGAAACACTGAGAGAAACGGAAATCAAGAAAATCATGGATTTATGTACATTTTTTATAAGTGAATGAACATACACCATTGTCACGGAATTCGGATGCGTATTGTGGTGTGCCTGGACACTTGTCAAGTTGCCTTTTGATCAAAACTAAATTTTCGGAAATGAACTAGAAGTATTTTATTCTGCAAGCTAGTATCGGTACGCGTGCGCCACTGTAGCGCTAGCATTCAGTAAGCATGCTGTCGGGATTGTACTGCCATCTAGCAGCAGTCTCCCAACTTAACTCAGCTTCCTCTTTTTCTCCATGCATTAACGACAATCGAGTGATTGGCAATTATCATTACGAATTGATTGGTACAAGAAGGATCAACTCTCGCTGTTGTGGCTGGACTTTTGAATATATTTGAGCAGAAGAAGGAGGAAAAATGTTAACCTTTGATCCGGAGTGATTGTATCACCAAATGGCGATACGCCAAATTTCTTTGATTTATTTTGCTTTTCATCTTGGATATCTGTAAGTAGCATTTCTATTCTTGTTGGTCCCGGAACTACCATGAAGTGACAAGCCCTAACGTCGATTGATTCTTGCTTTACTTTGTCCATTGTGGCAACCCGTAATTGCGGGAAGTCGTTGATTCGTTCAATAAATATATATTTGGAATATATTAATCTAAATCGTGTTATGTAAACTTTTATTACCTCCAAAAGTGAGAAACTATTTGGACAAAAGGAATCCGTAATTTAAGGTTATCTTGTTGAGAAATAATTACAGTACCAGTATTTTGTGGGGCTTCGATGTAATGATTTGTAGGGTTATTTGGTTTGATAATTATTCTGAGCACGTTTTCTTAAAGGTAATTCATACATCAAAAGATGTTTTAGTAACAAATGTGTGTCCTGCACTACTACATTTAAAAATGAGAATCCTTATCACTTATGTCTGGGGTAATTCAACCAGTTATATCTTAAATATCCTATTATCCGTACTTGTGAAATAAGGTGAATGTAAGGGTTGAAAATTGTTTCTGATGACTAGTTCTGTCTCGGGTAGGTAACTGTTCGGGGAGCCGCCATTTTGGTTTTGGTTTTGGTCACGTTACCTCGTTGCTATGGTAACATTCATAACCTTATGTGGGGGTGTATGCTGTGTTTGACTTGACATTTAAATGCTCTGACGTCTGTTTATTTCTGACATCTGACTTGCGGTATTGTGTTATGTTAGTCCTTGATGTTTGACGTTTGACTGGATATGTGACTTCGTAATTTGCGTTACGCGGTGGTTAATGTTTTAAATCTGATCCTGTAATGGTATTTTCTTTTTTGGGGGTGATTCTTCGTGTATATTTTTCACATAAAAGTTTATTCTTAATTTTGTGTTCCTGATGTTTGTTCCTGGTGGAACTTGTGATCGGTGACTTAGCTTATCCGGATTACATTTAGTTTAATTTTGAAGTAGTCAGAACAAGCACTTTTCTACTCCATTATCATTTTGTAACTAATCTAAGATCTCGGAGTTGGGATTCTCATAAGTACTCCGTTTCTTCACTTATGTTTAAACATTGATAATTTGCTCAAGGAACTGAATTGCGAAAACAGACTTATTTAATTTTAACCCTGGTCAAAGTTTAATGACTTATATTTCTTGGCTTAAATTAATTTTTTTTCTTAACTTCTTCTTAGGGACTTGTAATTTTGTCATTTCATTTCTTATCTTTACATTAAAGTGTCTGTTTAACTTGAAACTGGTTTTTATTTTAGTCAGTAACGTTTATTTATCACTTAATCCACCTAACCTCTGTGGGCTCGGGTTGTTTCCACGCCTTGCTACGACCTTCGGTTGGGAACATTTCGGTAACTGCTTGTTTAATTTAATTATCCCTGGTCGTGCAACTACTGCGGTGTAATACCTCTCTGGTAAGTACGCGACAGCATGTATAAAAAATACTTATAGAAAATGAATGGAAATGAAAGAGAAAGGGAACTTGTGTTGTAAGTACACATCTATAATATAGTAAAGCGACGATTATGAAACGAAATTTCATACATGCTGTAGGATATACCAGCATATTGCACGCAAAAAAAAAAAAAAAAAGAAAGCTACCTGCTCTTTAAAATTACGATGCTGATTTCTTAAAACCATCATTTGCATATAATCTAAGAAATAATTTAAAATATTAAAAATAACGCGTAGAAAATTGAATTCCCTGTTTTAGGAACATAGTAAAAAATTCTAGCTTATTTTTTCTGTTTGTCTTCCACTCAATACAAACTTTCATGCTAATACCGCTAGTAATTTGATGTGAACTTATATAAAGAGAAAATTATATCGGAATTGGAGTTGACCATTATGCACATAAGAGAAAAAAAGAATTATTAGGCGAAAATTCGGAATGCGCAAACAGAAAGGCAATTCTGTATAGGCTGCTGTAAATATGACATTTTGGTGAATGAATATAAAATAAATAAACATAATTTTTATGTTTTAAAAACATGACCTCGATAGTATTTTCATAATTCAGAATGTTAGCCCACATTTTAACATTTATAAAAAGAATCACTAAACATATTGGACATCTAAAATTTTATTCTGGTGTCGCTGGAGGCGCCGGGGCTCGTTATTGCGGAGCGTTTTAAGGCCATATGCTAATCATAATCATATGATTTTTCAGATAAACATTCTAGTCTTGAGTACACTGTGATTAGAATCGCGATCATCATATGGATGGAAATCCATAATCTAACCCATTTCTCTAGTCACAGTTTCAAATATATAGGACGTATAGTGTACTTAAATGTGTGTCCAAATGCAGAAAGACACTGCAAATAATTTTAAGATACGAAATAGAAATCACGCAAAGATCGCATCTGAAGACTAATGGGTTAAAGTTAGTTAGTTTGTTAGTTGAATGACTTCTTTGCTTCTGGTGAAGTTAGGAAACTGGCCCTCAAAGTTGTACGATCTAAGGAACCATAAATTATTGAATTAGCTATTCAAGGTTTCAATTTGGCTTGCACTGAAACATGTATGGCATAAACTTTGAGACAAGCATATGACTACTGGCAGGATCAACCAGGGTGCTGGCTGGTTCGAGAGCCGAGACCAAACGTCGTAGCCCGCCGCCGACGAGTGAGGCCTGCGGGACGGACTTACCTTGCTCCGTTGACCGGCAGGTGGCCGCCAACTAAAATTTCTTGGGCCGCCGAACACGAAGCTTCCATAGGGAATGGGTCCCTTCACCATTCTTCGTCACATCCCCACTTTTTCCGCTGTCGAGAGCGGCAGAACCATACGAGAAGCGTACGACATAACGTTCTCACGCCCAAGTAGCTGCGAGCGGTTACCAACATTACTGAGCGCCGCATATGAGCATGAACACTAGGTGTGCAGAGGCTCGCAGCATTGCATTGTGGGCAGGGAACCTGCCGCTCACAACAGAGAGTAAAAGAATATGTACTTAATTTTACAGCTACTAAAACAGAAACAACAATCAACAGTAACTATATAAACATTTATGTAAATACGTTTAGTGCTACTTATAATAGAAATAAAATAAAATAGAATTATAATGTTAGGCAATATGTAAATGCAGCTACCGAGCTCGATAGCTGCAGTCGCTTAAGTGTGGCCAGTTCCAGTAATCGGGAGATAGTCGGTTTGAGCCCCATTGTCGGCAGCTCTGAAGATGGTTTTCCATGGTTTCCCATTCTCAACCTGGCAAATGCTGGGATGTACCGTAATTAAGGCCACGGCCGCTTCCTTCCCATTCCTCAGCCTTTCCTATCCCATCGGCGCCATAAGACATATCTGCTTCGGTGCGACGTAAATCAAATAGCAAAATAAATAAATAAATAAATAAATGTAAATGCAGCAAGGTAAATGCGTAAAATAAAAGACTCAAATTAAAAATATCATAGCTGAAGTATTAAAACATTGAAATAACTAACTAAAAACTAAAAAAACTAACCCCATGGCACTACATCCCTGAAGGACCTTGGCCTACCAAGTGACCACTGCTCAGCGCGAAGGCCTGCAGATTACGAGATGTCATGTGGTCAGCACGACGAATCCTCTCGGCCATTAATCTTGGATTTCTAGACCGGGGCCGCTATATCACCGTCAGATAGCTCCTCAATTCTAATCACGTAGGCTGAGTGGGATTCGAACCAGCTCTCAGATCCAGGTACCGAGCTCGATAGCTGCAGTCGCTTAAGTGCGGCCAGTATCCAGTATTCGGGAGATAGTAGGTTTGAACCCCACTGTCGGCAGCCCTGAAAGTGGTTTTCCGTGGTTTCCCATTTTCACACCATGAAAATGCTGGGGCTGTATCTTAATTAAGGCCACGGCCGCTTCCTTCCCACTCCTGGCCCTTTCCTGTCCCATCGTCGCCGTAAGACCTATCTGTGTCGGTGCGACGTAAAAGAACTAGCAAAAAAAAGATCCAGGTAAAACCCCTGACCTTTCCGGGGATCGAACCCGGAGCCTCCGGGTAAGAGGTAGGCACGCTACCTTTACACCACGGGACCGGCAAAACATCGAAATGCACTAACATAATATTATAAAATATCCTAAATACTCTTAATTTTAAAAACGTTTGAACCTAAAATATATGTTTTAAATGCTCTTTGTTCGGTGCGTCGACCTTCCTTGCACCATGTGATATGAACCGGCATGTAATTGAAATGGAGGAAGTGTAGAGTGTTGAATGTGAGAAAAGGAGCGTTAAGGACGACAGAAACACCCAGTCCCCAGGCCAGGGATATTAATAATTTACAATTAAAAACACTTGACCCAGCTGGGAATCGAACCCCAGGCCGCCGGATGACAGACCGACGCGTTTTCCTCTACACCGCGGGGCCGGACTAAAATATACGTTACTTTAGCTACGTTCTCTAACATATGACGATCTTCATTGTGGTAATCACATTGACGAGGTTTTAAGGAAAGGTTACGAATCTCTTCCCATGTGGGTATTTAAGGGTTCTAATAAGGGTGTAAATGAGGGGGCGTATAAGTCCCTGGAAATATCCCAGTTAGAGTATGGTCCCAGTGTATGGGATCCACACCAGGATTACTCGATACGAGAACTGGATAAGACCCAAAGGCCAGCAGTACAATTCGCTCTTGGTGATATCTAATAAAGGAATAGTGTTACGAACATGTTGCAAAATTCGTGCTCGGAAGACTTGGGAGTAAAGAAGGGAGCTACTCGACTAAGCAGCATGTTGTTAGCTGTCAGTGGAGAGATGCCATGGAATGACATAAGTATACGAATAAGCTTGAGTGGAGCTTATAAAAGTAGGTAAGTAGGTATGAAGATAAAGATCGAATTAAAGAGGAAAATCTTGGGGAAATATTCATTTACAGGACGAGGAAGAGGGGATTGGAATAATTTATCAAGGAAAATTTTTCATGTTCTTTTAAAAATTTTAAGAAGAGGCTAGCTAAACAGTTGATAGGGAATCTTTCACCTGGGCGACAGCTCTAAATGCAGATCATTGATTGATTGATTGATTGATTGATTGATTGATTGATTTAATACCATCTCGCTCGCATTCATGCATAATTCTTATACTCAAGCTCTGCCAATGTTGAATATTCATAATTTAAAATATATTATACTAGCTGAAAGCCCATTATTTGCATGGGATGACGTGTTCCTTTATTTCTTCTTCATCTTCTTCTTCTTCTTCTTCTTAATCTGTTTACCCTCCAGGGTCGGGTTTTCCCTCGGACTCAGCGAGGGATCCCACCTCTATCGCCTCAAGGGCAGTGTCCTTGAGCTTCAGACTCTGGGTCGGGGGATACAACTGGGGAGGATGACCATTAACTCGCCCAGGCGGCCTCAACTGCTAATCTGAACAGGGGCCTTGGTGGGGATGGGAAGATTGGAAGCGATAGAGAAGGAATAGGGAAGGAAGCGGCCGTGGTCTTAAGTTAGGTACCATCCCGGCATTTGCCTGGAGAAGAAGTGGGAAACCACGGGAAACCACTTCCAGAATGGCTGAGGTAGGAATCGAACCCATCCCTACTCAGGTGACCTCCCGAGGTTGAGTGGGCACCGTTCCAGCCCTCGTACCACTTTTCAAATTTCGTGGCAGAGCCGGCCCCAATTTCACCTTGAGCACATGCCACAGTTCTTCTGCTTTTGGTAAGGGCCTTAAGAAATGTAATTTCTACCGTCATTTGGTGATCACATGTTTTTGTACAACCACTTTAAAACTCGTAATTACTGTTTATTGATGAGTGTCCCCTGAATATAACAGATACATTTTGCTTGTTTACTTGCAAATGAATTAGTAATTCTATTAATTGCAGAGACATATAGGACGTGGAATTTAGACCAGCCTCATTAAAAGGAAGAAACTCAAGTGCGTGTATTAGACAGACGTTTCTGAATACTTTCCAGAGGATCTATGCAGTACAGATAACAATGATATTATTCCTCCGGTGACTTTAAAGGAAACCTTTATACCTTCCTCGGGTTAATTTGACTGAACCAGATCTCTTCACTGGTTTGCATGTATAAGAGCGCAGTTGTGCTTTTTTTTTTTCGCTACACGGAAAATCACAGAATTATGGATATATCTTGGGCTTAGAAGATGAGAGAGAGAGAGAGTTATAACACGTAACTAGGAGCTTACGTTCCTATAGCAATGTTTAGATGTCGCTACTGACCTAGTGTATACAGATTAACACTGATTGCCGTGGTTACCATGATATCGTGAAACCGATGATCCTAATTATTCCGTACTAATATTTTCCAAATGCTAATACTGAATCGCGTGGTTCAGATACATATCTTAGATCAGAAAGCCGGCTGGCGAAAATTAACGAAGTGCTACGGTGGAGTAGATTTTCAGTCCAAGCTCCAGATGTTTCGGCAACCTCTCTACGTTATCTGTGCTGCGGGACGGTCTACTCTTATTCATGGTGAATGCGGTAGGTTCATTTCTGAAGCAAGCGAGTCTTTCTACAACTCACTACATGGGGGAGGGTATTGCTGATATTGCTCGAGTCACAGTAGAGCATTAGTAAACGTTCCGGTTGCAAATGGACGGTTACTGAGTGGATTAGGAGCGTTATAGTAACGATGAGTTGATGGTTATGTTGTTAGTACACGGGCAAGGGCTAAGAAATGGCCTTCTCCTTGTAAGGCTCCTTGCATGACATACGGTAATTTATGAAAAATTAACTGATGCGGGTAGAATTAGGGCAGCAAGTGAAAGTGTCACACCCTTCATACGGTCAAGCGAGACAAGAAAACATTATGAGCTGTACAGTACTTTGTGCGAAACAAGAGAGTGGGCATTTTGAACATACATTTTGTAAATAAAAAGTAATACTGCACAGTAACGAAACTGCACTATTTATTTACACCTTTCCTTATTCAAGGCTTCCTCCTTAATGCCATATTGTCCCGTTGGAAAGATAAAATAGAGAGGCTGCCAACACATTGGGGGTTTGCATTGAAAATCCACTTTCCCAAAGCAGCTGTTACTTTCGGCCACTCATCTTACTGAGCTGAGCACGTTGTACTAAGAATTCTTGATTACTACGTCGTTGCCCTCTTCGGAGGGAACAAACAATGAAACTAAAGCGAGCATTATACTCTCGACTTCGGTTTGCATTTAACATTAGATTCAATACATACACCATCCCCAGGTGCCGACATCTAACCTAGGAGGAAATCAGAAAATAAGAATAACATAGCTTCTTGATTAATGGAAGTAAACTCCAGAACCTTTCTTCAAACTTTCATATCCTGCTCTCATTTCATAATATAACTTCCATATCTGGTACATTAATAACCATTCCCATGAACTGCCCTTCCATATTGTAAAATCGTTATTTCATTGTGATTTTTGAAATCAATCCTAAGTTCTTTCTTGAAAAGGATTTTACAAAGTGTAATTTCTACTGTAATTCGATGGTCACAAGGATTTATGTAACAATGAAGTTATATAGTTTTTTCATATCAAGTTTAAGATCGCATTTCAGAATCATCTGTTGAAGACTGTTGACAGATTCGTGTGACTAAATGTGGTAGGATGTGTCATCGCTCGAGGGTAACATTAAAATTATTACTCTTAGTTATTATTATTATTATTATTATTATTATTATTATTATTATTATTATGATTATTATTATTATTATTATTATTATTATTATTATCTGAAATTTAGTGTTGAATTAATCCACACAAGTATTCGACAACCTGAATTGGGAAGGTAGTGGTCATGACCTTAATTAAGATAGAGCCCCGGATTTGTCTGGTGTGAAAATGTGAGGTCACTGCAAGCCATCTTCAGGACTTCTGACAGTGGGGTTCAAAACTACTAGCTCTAGGATGCACTTATTATTTCTTCTTCTTCTTAATATTATTGATAGTAGTAGAAGAGGGCACGCGGGTGCAGTAATATACCTACTCGTACTCAAAGTTGAGTGTCCTGAATTCCAACTCCGACAATTTAGGATTACATTTCAAATAGGATCAACACGTGAAGATTTGTTGGCTATCTGATCTTTTAACCAATACCAAAGTCACAAATTGAGCCTGGATGTTCCATCAACCACACATAAAATAATAGGAAGCTGGCGTTGAAAGTAATATGCATTAATTGGTCGTACACATGAATGCTACGAGATAAATAATATTTAGTGCTAATTTCATCTTCACTGTTTAAAGTATACACTTCACTCCTGCTGATTATAATGGAAAGTTTTAAACGAAATAATATTCATTGTAGTTACAGTAGTGACGCCTAGCGAGTGAATGGGCACTTTTGCAAACTTGTAGAGGAAAACTAACAATAGTCAGTTGTGTAACAGAATGTATAGGAAGCATGTAAATTCTACTTTGCACTTACGCAATGCTGCGCTTTTAAAGGTAAAGTAGCACCAGACCTTCGGAATTTTGTCCCGAATGGGTTCTCCCACTAAGGTTGAAGATAACCTCCGCTGAGATCGAATATACCATCTTGGGAGCAAGATAATCGATTGTGCAATTAAGGTATAGGTTTATATAAAATGGCGTTCATCAATACATTCTACTATTAGCCTGTATTAAGTGAGAATAAGTTCTTTTTTCATGAGTTCCGTCTTTCCTCTGACTACATGCTCTTGGCCTTTGTACAGTACTTCGCTTTTCTTTCAAGCTTTTGAATTTGTCAACTGTCATTTGGAACACCTCTTTATGCAAGATCCATTTTTGTGTGATCCAAAATTCCTTCATGTTTTCTCTTAATTTCTCAACCTATTTTTGTAGTTTCCTTTAGTTCGTGATCCAAAATTCCTTCATGTTTTCTCTTAATTTCTCGATCTATTTTGTGGTCTCCCTTAGTTCGGTGTTGTAACTGAAGATTTTCTTCGTCAGTCTACATTCGTTTATTCTGGAGAGGTGCCCACAATTCTTCAGCGTTCTTTTGAGTGTTTCTGTAATATTCTCCACCTTTTTCCATACATCTTCATTATTCCTCTTCCACCATGCACTATTTGCTCTTTTCTCCAGTCTGAGGATTCCACTAAAGATCTTCCTTTTCTTTTTTCTTCTCTAGTTCGTACATTTCCTCTTTCGTGTCCAGTATCAGGCATTTTGAACTATAGTATCTTCCTGGCCTAACAATTGTGATGTAAAGTTTGATATTTGTATTGTAGGAAATCGCTCTCTTATAATTCCATAGTGTACAGCACTAACCTATGCGCTAGTTCTCTAACTTGCCCTTCCTTTTTTTATCTATATTATTATTATTAATTACAATTATTTCCTTACGGCAGCCTTTGTGGAGTTCAGAGTGAACTTCATCATATATGCTGGTATTTTTTGATAAAGCTATGCTTTACTTTATATCAGAAGGTGCTTTGGAATCGTTTGATATCCATTTTCCTGTTGAAATAAAGTTATTTGCTATAATGTTAATCGTGGATGTAAAATATTGCTGTGTATAACTTCTAAACCAATGGAATTTGCGAAAACAGAGTCAGCTATTGAAATCCAGCTCGTAGAAAGAAAGAGGCTCTATTCCAATAAATTGTAGTTCACTGGCCATGCGGCGAGGGTTAAATTTCTTTGTCGACCATTCCGCGATAGAACACACAAAAGCTTTTGTACGTGCCTTGCTAGAAAGCATGGGCAAATTGTTCTCGTTACTCTTGTACTATTTGGATATGTAGATTGCTCTAATCAGCGCGTGGCTCGGGGCATTCTGTTTAATGTAGACGTTTGGTCGACACATGATTAACTCTCTCTATACCTGTTCATATTTCAGGCCATAAAAGTTGCAGGCCAATTTCATGTTGTGATCACATGATCCCAATAAAATGGAAACACAATGAGTATCTGCAGCAATCAATAGCAAGACCACCCAGGCATGCCATGCGTCACTGCTCACTCTCTCCAATGCGGTTTTATGCTTTACATATCATTATCGGGTTCCGTTATTTATTTACCAACAACCTGATGAATTGACAGATCCAACGAATGCTTGCCACAGTGCTCATGATAAGCAGAATACCGCATTACCACTGCACTTGTACACAGTGTTTCAGTTTTGTGAACATTTGTATTATTATACGGTTTAAGGGCTGCACAACAGCTACAGCGAACCTGAAGATGCCCCGTAACCAACCTCCCGTAGAAACATTATTAGTAAAAACCGGTTGAATTCCCAGATGATCTTCCTTCAAGAAACTCAAATATTCCAATTCAACTATCCTCTTGGTGTATTCGATCACTAAAACCTGAAAACTATTAACCTTTAATTTTTATAACCAAGCGGTTCTTCAGTGTGTCAAAATCTAATTCAGATAAAAAAATTAAAAAACACTTGAAAAAGAAATGAAAATAACATATTTTACCAGAATAAGATACCAAAGATGTCAATTATGAAATTCCAATTTATTTAGATCCAATTTCAACCTCTATAACGTGTACTAGCACGTCTGGTTTTGTGTTAGTTGTTCTAAGCTGAAAGAAAGGAGAAGTTAATTGAGCTCTACAGTAAGTGCAGAACAGTTAACAAGTTTTCAGTTAAGGGCGTGGTAGCCTAGTGACATAGCCACTGGCTATTTACCGAAGTGCCTCGTTTTGAATCTCGGTGAAAGCATGGAAGATTTTTATAATAAATATTCACATCACTGTATTTGAATTCCACGTACAGCTGGAGGCACTGTTGTTATGATCAGGTTGTCAATAGTTACGTACAGCTACAAAGTTACATTACAACGTGGTTGATTGAAGAATAAACTAACAGGTTCCGTAGAGAGCTTTGATTTAGATCACCTAATGATCCGATCAGCACCAAGGTGATAATAATTATTCTAATAAACATATTTACTTCAGTGTTATAGGCTAGTAGTATTAGTCGGGCGATTTATCGGAATAACAATTGTTTCTTGTTAAACCTTCTATTGTTTAATTAGGCCTTCAGTACGATCTGTGGAAAAACAGTTAACTCGATCTTATGATATTGAGATGTTAGTAAAGTTTTTACTGCTTAAAAGGTATGGCAATTTAGGATTTATGTGGTTATTTTTAAAAGCCAATATCAAAAAATCTAGGAAAGAAAAGCAGTCTGGTTTGTAAATCTTGTTTATTTGAATGAATTAACAACAATCGCCTTATACTATTGAAATTAGAGTAATTTTTTAATAAGTGACCTGAATATTCAGTGGATTTCTTAAAATTATCATATGCACTATTGCAAATATTCATGTTACTTTAGTGGGATTTATAGCTGTGTGTCGTGATATTGCCTCTGGGTTTTCATCAAGACGGCTGAGGTTCGAATTCTAGAAATTACTTGTGAAATTTTTGAAATACCGGGCGAGTTGGCCGTGCGGTTAGGGGCGCGCCTGTGAGCTTGCATCCGGGAGATAGTGGGTTCGAATCTAACTGTCGGTAGCCCTGAAGATGTTTTTCTGTGGTTTCCCATTTTCACACCAGGCGAATACTGGGACTGTACCTTAATTAAGGCCACGGCTGCTTCCTTCCAACTCCTAGACCTTTCCTATCCCATCGTCGCCATAAGACCTATCTGTGTCGGTGAGACGTAAAGCCGCTAGCAATAAATAAATAAATAAATAAATAAATTGAAATGAAATGTCATCTCCCTATAGTTCTCCCTACAGTTCGCTTTCAATGGAAAACTCGAGGTTCAGTAGCTGAGGACACGGTACTAACAGTCAAAATCATAGAAAAGGCTCTTTTATCAAGGAGGCCTCATCTCTCCATATGCTAGAGAGCTGGTTGTTTCATTAGTGGTAGTTTCATAGGCCCCGAGTCAGTTTCCCTCTTTCGATGCACTGAATACCGCGTTTGACGACTCCAAATTCCATACAAATGTCTCCCGTAAATAATTGCTTAGATGCAAATAAATTAATTGTTGTCAATTTGAGTTTCACTTATTGAAATTCTTCTTCTTCTTAATCTGTTTACCCTCCAGGGTCGGTTTTTCCCCCGGACTCATGGAGGGATCCCACCTCTACCGCCTCAAGGGCAGTGTCCTGGAGCTTCAGATTCTGGCTCGGGGTATACAACTGAGGAGAATCACCAGTATCTCGCCCAGGCGGCCTCACCTTCTATGCGGAACAGGGGCTTTGTGGGGGGGGGGGGACGGGAAGATCGGAAGAGGTAGACAAAGAAGAGGGTAGGAAATGGCCGTGGCCTTAAGTACCATCCCGGCATTTGCCTGGAGGAGAAGTGGGAAACCACGGAAAACCACTTCGAGGATGGCTGAGCTGAGAATCGAACCTCTACTCAGCTGACCACCCGAGGCTGAGTGGACCCCGTTCCTGCCTTCCTACCATTTTTAAAATTTTCGTGGCAGAGCCGGGAACCCAACCCGGGCCTCTAATCATACTAATCAGCTAATCATACTAACCACTATACCACAGAGGCAGGCTATTAGAAGGCTTATGTATCGTAAATTTATTTTCTCAAATCGAAATTTGCCACCATTTTTTCCATAAAATATTTCCGGGTTTTGTCGCCTTTCTTTGTCAAAGTTTTAATTATTGTTCTGCTAAACTGTGGGGTTGATTGATGATTAACATGCACAGATCGCAGAGAGAGTACAGTAGACGTAATTACTGAAGAAGGGGACATTTTAGACTATGTTTCAGGATTAAAGGAAGTGTGCCCGAAAAAGTAAATCTGCGTCAGCTCTAATTTCACCGATATTAAATTTACTGAAGTCTCGTATCAAAACAGTTTTAGGTGTCGATCCTGAGGTGGACATGAAGAATACAGATACGCTAGATCGTTCCCTGTAAAAAATTGCAGCTGCTTTCTGTTTCTATGCGAATCCAAGTTCCTACAATGGTGGAAGAATGGGGTGAACACTATTTAACAGATACTGAGAAAGCAAAACTATTTAGTAGGGAATTTAGAGATTCAGTAGAAGATTGTCAGGATTTGGAAATCGTAACAGAAGATAGAGAGGCAGAGACACATAAGGAAACAAGAAGCTTCTCATTCACAAATGAAGATATTTTCAGAGAAATCCAACTGCTTCAGCAAGGAAAAGCAGCAGAAAGTGATCAAATTACTGGGGAGGTATTAAAGGCAATGGGGTGGTAAATAGTGCCTTATTTAAAATTTCTCTTTGACTATGTCATAAATAATAGTATAATAGCAAAGGAATAGAAGGAATTTATAATAATACCGGTTTATAAAGGAAAGGATGATAAAGGGAAACCAGAGAACTACAGACCAATCAGCCTGAACAGTATAGTTTGTAAAATACTCGAGAGTTAAATAGCAAAGTACATCAGAGGGATATGTGATGATAAAAATTGGTTCATGAGGAGCCAGTATGGATTTAGAAAGAAATTTTCTTGTGAGGCACAACTGGTGGGATTTCAGCAGGACATATCAGATCAGTTAGATTCAGGAGGCCAGTTAGATTGCGTAGCCATAGATCTTTCCAAAGCCTTTGATACAGTGGAACATGGAATATTATTAAAGAAATTGGAGGGAATAGGATTGGACGCAAGGGTAATACGTTGGATAAGAACATTTCTAAATTCAAGAGTTCAGAAAGTCAAAGTAGGAAATAATATATCACAGGAAGAGAATGTTTGGAAGGGAATTGCACAGGGTAGTATAATCGGTCCGTTACTTTTCTTAATATACGCAAATGATTTAGGGAACGATATAACATAAAAAATAAGATTGTATGCAGATGACATAATTGTTTATAGGGAAATAAATAACATTGAGGATTGTTCAGAATTACAAAGGGACCTTGAGAGTATCCAACAATGGGTTGAAGAAAATAATATGAAGGTTAATGGAGGCAAACCAACTGTCACAACATTTACAAACAGGAGCTTTAAAACTGAATTTGAATATACTTTGGATGAGGTAGTTAACCCATAAGATGACAAGTGCAAATACTTAGGTGTGAGATTTCAAAGTAATTTGCACTGGAATGGTCATGCTGATGACAGATCGTTACATGAATTGTATTGACTAGGCGGACTATCTTCCAACATATTTACTGTTACTAAGTCAATACGGATCCAATCCCGACCATCATGGTCAAGATTATTAATAAAGATCGTTACATGTCATAATGAGGCTACTTTAAGGATGCAACAAAGATTAAAAGAAAAAAGTCACTTAAGTATGGTTCGTCCATTATTGGAATATGCAAACAGTGTTTGGGATCCTCACCAAGAATACCTAATAAAAGAAATAGACGGTGTGAAGAAGAAAACAGCAAGATTTATAACAGGGGATTTCAGGAGAAAAAGTAGTGTACCAGAAATGTTAGAGGAACTTGGGTGGGAAACTTTAAGTAAGAGAAGGGAGAAAACTAGACTGATAGGATTACATAGAGCCTATATAGGAGAAGAAGCATGGGGAGAAATCCATGAGAGGCTTCAGTTGGAAAATAATTATATCGGAAGAACTGACCACAAGTATAAAATTAGAAGGAATTTTTGGCAGAAGCGATTAGGGTAAATTTTCACAGAAGTAGGGGACTGCCTGTAGGGGTGAAGTACAGTGGGGACTTCGAGGGCCCTGGGGCCGCTACGGTAGCTGTGAAGGCTCTTCAGGAACTCTGAAAAGTGATGGCAAAAGGGGCTCTGGTTAAGACGCAGCAGGTCGTTATGCTACTTAGGTTCCAAAATGGGTAAAAAATAAGTAAGTAAATAAATGCAACGTGAATTTTAATCTTATACCAGTTGTATAGTATTATTTGGAGTAATTCCACATACTGTATATGAGTTGACTATGTTTGTAAGTAAAGCAAAGCAAAGTCACCTCCGTAAAGGCCATGAAGGCCCTTGGAGGAGTGGAAGG
This sequence comes from Anabrus simplex, assembly GCF_040414725.1. Taxonomy (NCBI): domain Eukaryota; kingdom Metazoa; phylum Arthropoda; class Insecta; order Orthoptera; family Tettigoniidae; genus Anabrus; species Anabrus simplex. The sequence goes on from NC_090268.1 coordinate 333,529,556, forward strand.
TAAAGGCTTCCACCATTGTTAACCTCGGCACGTATTGGGATAGAGTGGCTAGCACTACGCCCGGCCGCCTTTGCCCCCAAGAATTAACCTGGTACTCATTTTTGGTGTAGGCTGAGTGAACCTCAGGGCCATATGAACCTCCGGAAGTGGAAATCTCGTTTCTTAAATTTTACGACTTCCTGATGGGGATTCAAACCCACGTCCTTCAGGGCGAACCGAGCACGCCTTTATCGCCTCGGCCAGGCAGCCCCTATGTTTGTAAGTACAGGAGATATTATAAGTAGAATTTTGTAATCAATATAAATTTATTAAGGATGAACTGTGTGTTTAATGGAAAAAAAATGTTAGCGTAAATTGTATCATATTGTGAAAACCTACAACCTGTTTTCCAGTCCTTGAACGGGTCAGGGATGTAATGAATGAACCAGATATAGGCTATTAATACAATGGGGTCGCCACTCCCAAGGTGATTATTAATGACTGATAAATGAGAATGGAGTGTTGCTGGAATGAAAGATGGCGGGGAAAACCGGAGTACCCGGAGAAAAATCTTAACCGCCTCCGCTTTGTCCAGCACAAATCTCACATGGAATGACTGGGATTTGAACCACGGTATCCAGCGGTGATAGGCCGACGCGCTGCCGTCTGAGCCACGGAGGCTACCGTATCACATTGTATTCTAGGAAAATTTTATTCTTCTCTTGTTAATTTAAAAATTAGTGCTTGACAATAATGTATTTTAGTGTACCATTTGCCACCGAGGTAGACACCTCATTTGCAAATAAAGAGATTTTTATTTTTTATTTTTGAACTAAATAGTTACATTTGGAAAATATTGTGCCTAGAGTAATCTCACAAGTAGCAGTATGAAATTTAGCACTGAATGGAGAGTATTCCAGGTTGCTAGAAAACAACATGTCATGTACATTTTCACTTTCATTTTGTACGATATTGAAACAGACACCATCTCATTTTACGTGAGTTTTTACAAATGATCACAAATAAACGTAGTTCCATGTCAATATTTTGAACTAAAACATAGTCATATGATAATTCCCGCTAAGAATGTTTATGTGATCTTTCATGAAATTCTGCTTAGCAGTTAAGATGTGATGCTTTTTCGGAAGGTAGACAGACGTCATTTTATTTTTATGTATGGAGATAGTAATCATATGGTTTCAGCTACCGTTTTCAGGAATTCCTTTTGTGAGTTGATATAAACTAGGTTGCCTACTTGTCAATTTCAAATATACTTTAAACATCCAGTTGGCAGAGATACCAGAATTCTACTGCACGAACCTTTGCTGAGATTTAAATAAATACTGACTGTATCACCAGAGATATTTGACATACGGCCCAGAACGCTGAAAGAATTTATTTCTGGCTTTCAAAACCCCGACCACCTCTGTCAGGTTTTAAGCAGCGATTATGGGGTTTGAGGACGGGCGTTCCATCACAGATCTACGACGGGAAATAATAATGTTATTGAAACAATTAAATATAGTGTTTCAAAGGTTTCAAAGGTGTATCAATAAATTATTTAAAATTTTAAAAATACGTTGCCAGAAAGCAGCAGGAGTAGGTGTATATAAACATTAATTGGTGAAATATGGTGGAAGTGTGGACCCCGTTCCAGCCCTCGAACCACTTTTCAAAAATTTCGTGGCGGAGCGGAAATGGAACCCAGGCCTCCGAGAGTGGCATCTACTCACACTACAAGTTCGTTTCATATATTTGTGCATAGAGTTGAGAAGAATAATACGCAGTTTATAGTTTAAGGTGTTATATTTTTGAAGAGGAGGAAGTAGAAATCCGCTTTTGTGGTTTACAACAAAGTCATCCATTACACCAGAATGTCCACATTATTTCTTGCAGCCTGAAGCGAACACGACGCCTTTACATTGACCTTTGGGCGGATGGCTCACTCACGACCAACATTCGAAAGTGCGACTCCCACCCGTTGCTAATCTTTGCCCGGGCGCTGGCGAGAGTAATTACCAGCTTGTTTTGGCATTCTATGATGTATATGTATAGCATATTTGAACATTTCTGGCGAGATATAGTGTCTACAGTACACTATTAACTTCTGGCGCAGGTTAGAACAAATTTACATTCCCTGATCTGTTCCAGTCTTATCCTTGGCTTTGACAATGTGAAAGTGACTGAGGTATGAGTAATACTAGAAATACCATTCCTGATACTGCCAGTCCCTGTAATGAATAGTGTGGAAGTATCGCTCATAGCTCAGCTGGTGAGAAAATTCCAGTGGGCCAGCCAGACTGATTACATTCTGGCTCAATACGGAAAGCAACGGGAAATGACCTGACTCCTCATTTCGAAAATACGAGCTCGTGTCTTTAGTGACACCTAGGCTATCGATGGCAGCTGATGGTTGAGCTGTTGGGGGATTCGATCAGCCCTCGACCTGAATTGCACATTGTTGGAAATATTGTATTCCTTATGATTGTTAACGTATGCTGCTCTACTATCTTGAATCTGAAGTGGAAATCATTCAACTATCCTCATCCTGCCAAATATCGTTGCAGTTCAAGGAGATGAAAATGTTACGGAGAAATATAGTAATAGTAACCGAATATTGCGCAAGTAATTTCCGCTAACATGATTGTTGGAAACGCATCAGAAACACATTAGAAATTATTCTGGGTGGTTAGTACGAAATAAGATCACCTAGCGTTGGAGAAGCTGAGGAAGTTTGCAAGGTAAGATAGGTACCATATTTGAAAGGTCTGGTAACCTTGCAATACTTAATGTATCAAAATTTAATGCTGTATACAGTAGTGGGGTGCCTTTGCCGGCGGGACCTAGTGTTTACAGAGCACTATGTCTTCTGGTATAGGCTAGAGCAATTTTTTTACTTTCATTGATCTGTCTCTGTCTTATTCTTGGCTTTGACAATATGAAAGTGACCGAGGTATGAGCGATGCTAGTAATGCCATTCCTTATGCAGCCAGTCCCTGCTATGAATTGTGTGAAAATATTGCTCATAGGGTCGGTTGGTGCATGCATTTCAGTGGGCTTGGCAGACTGATATGTAATAGCAACTTCTGGCTCGGTGAGGAAAGCAACGGGAAACTGCCTCACTCCTCATTTCCCTAGTACGCCTCTTCAGTGATGCCTAGGCCATCTATGACAGCTGATGGCGGAGCTGTTGAGGATCCAACCAGCCTTCGGGCTGAGGAGTAAACATACAACAACACAGTAGTGGCAACATTTCAAAACTATCTAACACTTCTTTTTAGCAGGAAAAATGATTTACAAAAAAATTCACTTTATGATGATACATGATCACTTTCAAGAGTTCAACTGGAAGGACGTGAGTTCCATTCCGCGTCAAAATTTAAAAAAAAATCAACTTCTGAAGTATCACGTTGTCCGGACGTTCGCTCATCCTGCATAAAAAATGAGTACAAAGTTAATTCCTAGCCGTAAAGCTAACATCTCAGTCCGACTTGCGAGGGACACCTTCGGCCTCGAACGCTCTGAACTGCACGAAAACATGATTACAATTGCATATCTATGTATGTATGCATTACATATTTTTACACGTAAAACTCCGCGGTTACCTGCTAGCGCCATTAGACTGTGGCAAGTTGTAACTGCAATGGCAGGTATGGGTGCAGTACAAGTGCTTCTCTTGGAGTGCTCGGTTTTTGGTTACAGTGTAAACTGTGTAAATTAGCATCATGAGGAGAATTAATTATATTAATGTTGTCAAAATATCAGAGACAAAGTGGAAATATGCTGAGTATGGAAACTCCATTAGAGTCGAGGGTGTGGAATTAGCGAATATGTTATATAGCGTAGTAATGCAGAAATATAATGGGGATGACACAGTAATGCATGACGTTACGCTGGATAGATGCCATGATTTTGAAGGAAAGGAAGGGCTTACGCCTGAACGTGGCTATTCAAGCAGTGCAAGAGTTTCATCCTCAGAGTAACAGGGAACGTGACGTTAAAGTGATCTCCACTCGAAAACCCGAGGTGCAGTGTATTAGTAGGTATTGATGACATCATACTGGAGAATATACATGGTTTAGCTCCAATAGGAACTCTTCAAAGTGCTGCCACAATTACAAACTTTAAAATAGAACGTAATGTCCCAATTTGATAGAGCAATGACATTTGGACGTACACTTTACTATTGGAATTTTTAAACGTGGGCTCTAGAAGCGCCCAAAATAGTTGGCCAGGACAATTTCAAAGACTCGATTACAGGCATTCATTCAAGCATATTACTACATTATTCACGCATAGGATGCATAAGAATAAAATATTATACGTCGAAACGTACAAGTGTTTGTGGAGGAAGACAACAGATTTATAACGGAGGGGGAGTGTGGACAAAGGACATGTTTGGAACAGCGACCAAGGTGAATTTCATAATGAAATATCTTCAGAATCAACACAATCTCATAGACTATAGAAAATTAAAGCTTATATCTTGCAGTCTCTGCATAGTTCAACACACAGCTATTCAATATTCAACTAACGTGGTTTTGTCAATGAATGGCAGATTAGCTAGCAAGCTGGTATACCTGTGTTCAGGAGACAAAGGGAACTTCGGGCATAAATGTTGAAAAGGAATTTGAATCAGGATATCCACGTAACATTCATCTGGAAGCAAGCTAAAGTGGAAAAATGAAGAAAGAGCATATGGAATGTTTTCTAGCTACAGTCCTTGGTGAACATGTATGTAAAATGAGCCTATTGCTGTGTGATTTCTGGTGAAATCATACAGATCATTCCCATTTTAGATGCAAATTTTCGAAACAAAAATGTTATACTTGCTTGTTGTTTTAAGGGGCCTAACATCGAAGGTCATAGGCTCAATGTTATACTTAAGACATAGCCGCCGAAAATAACAAAATATTGCCAATCTCTTAATGTGTACTTCTTTTGGCAATATAAACTTTATTGAGAAGGACCACTGATTTTGTAAAACAACTATATGAATTTTTTATATTTTTTATTCTTTACAAGTTGCTTTACGTCGCACCGTCACAGACAGGTCTTATGGCGACGATGGGATAGGAAAGGGCTAGGAGTGGGAAGGAAGTGGCCGTGGCGTTAATTAACGTATAGCCCCAGCATTTGCCTGGAGTGAAAATGGGAAACCACAGAAAACCATCTTCAGGGCTGCCAATAGCGGGGTTCGAACCCACTATCTTCCAAATACTGGGTACCCGACGCACTTAAGCAACTGCAGCTGTCGAGCTCGGTATATGAAGAGTAACGTGATCGACATCTCATAAATAGAGTTAATTCTGTTTCTGCATCAAATTTCGAATGCCACGAAAGTACAGGCGTATGATGGAATGTGCTCTGTAAAAGCAGGTTATGACATTGACATTCCCATATCATCGTTTGAAAATGTAATTAATGTGGCTATTGATATTGGACTGCTTGAATGCGAAAATGGTGCTGAATGTAAAAATGTGGCTTTAGAGAGATGTGCATATTGTTCTTTTCCACTTTGCTTTAACAAAATCATCAAAATCCCACACCAGAACTTTGATGTATCAGGTCAGTAAAACAAATGTGGTTTACGTATCGTAATTACTTTAAGCTGAGTGTGTGTGACACTATTGACGAAAATCGTAATAATATACGCACGGCACTGATTTAAGTGTGTTTTCCCTCATATCATAATGATGTTATGGTTCCTTGCGTTTCACAAGTTCGTTTCGTAGGAAATGAATATGTTATTCTCTTAAGGTAGAATGCACCATTTTGCATGTAAATCTCTCAGATCACTGTCATTGTGATGTACGATCTACAGGATGTATGTCCGGCTCCATGGCTAAATGGTTAGCGTGCTGGCCTTTGGCCACAGGAGTCCCGGGTTCGATTCCCGGCAGGGTCGGGAATTTTAACCATAATTGGTTAATTCCGCTGGCACTGGGGCTGGAAGTATGTGTCGTCTTCATCAACATTTCATCCTCATCACGACGCGCGGGTCGCCTACGGGCGTCAAATCAAAAGACCTGCATCTGGCGAGCCGAACTTGTCCTTGGGCACTCCCGGCACTAAAAGCCATACGCCATTTCATTTTACAGGATGTATTAGAACTATACCTACAAAATCAGGGATGCTCTTCGATGGTGCCATCGGATTGGCGAGGACAATTTTTCTTTTCGAGAAAATTCGATTACGTTGTAACTCCGCGCGCGGGATTCAAATGGATGATCTTACCGTGTTTGATATGCCAGAGAGCCATGCGATACCTGCTTCTGTGCGTCAGAGGAGGGAAGGAAAGGGAGGGGAAGTGCTAAGTGGGAGACAGGAAGACAGAGATAATGCGCGATACATTACAAATCCTGAACAGAGTCCAAATGTCACTACTATACCGCCATGAACTGTGCATCGAAGTAGGAGGGGGTGGGGGTACATGGAACATCTACCGTAATCAAACTATTAGGCTTATTGTTTCCTTCTTTATTATTTAATTCCATTTACAGTGGTGTGAGTAAAGGAGTACACAATCGTAGTTTGGCAGCGTGTTGCATCTTCAATCATGATAAATCATAAAGAACGTTACTGCGACCAACAGACGAGAGGAGAAACTTTCTTGTGCATTCCTTGACTGACAAGTGTGTCTTCAGTGTGTACTTGCACAGTGTGTGCACTTACGGCTGTTTAATAAACGAACTGTGAATATTGTATCTAATGGACAATCCTGTGCGAGTCGAACGAGGAAACTTGTGCATACGCGCGGAGCGTTATCTCTGTCTCCTTCATACACCTCACTTCCCCTCCCTTGTGCTCCCTTGTGCTCTGACATAGCAAATACGGGAAGTTCGTCAATTAGAATCGTGCGCCCGGAAGTAACAAATAAATCTCATGTTTTCGTAAGCAAGAATGTTCTCCTCCAATCCGACTGCACCATCATTCTTATGACACGAAGAGCAGCCCTGACATTTTTTGTCGGTATAGTTATGATACACCCTGTTCATTCTAAGCATGCTTTCGTGCGGTTCAGTGTGTTCGAGGTCAACGGTGTTCCTTTTTAGTGCAGAGGTTACGGATGGTGGCCGGCTGCGTGGTGTAGCGGTAGCGTGCTTGCCTCTTACCCGGAGGCCCCGGGTTCGATTTGCGGCCAGGTCAGGGATTTTTACCTGGATCTGAGGGCTGGTTCGACGTCCACTCAGCCTACGTGATTAGAATTGAGCAGCTATCTGACGGTGAGATAGCGGTCCCGGTCTAGAAAGCCAAGAATAACGGCCGAGGGGATTCGTCGTGCTGACCACACGACACCTCGTAATCTGCAGGCCTTCGGGCTGAGCAGCGGTCGTTTGGTAGGCCAAGGCCCATCAAGGGCTGTAGTGCCATGGGGTTTTGGTTACGAATGGTGACAGCCTTCACCCTCCACACATCCATTGTCCTTCATGGTCTATACGGAGATAGTCTTATGATAACTTTCGATTTAATGTTCTTGCTGGACGTAACAGAAGAGTAACAGCTTCTCTATACGGCAACTGCGGTTCAAATCTCTGCCAATCCATATGACATTTTTGGTGGAAAATCATGTCCCTGTGGTTCAGATTCTTCGCACATCTAGAAGTGTTTCAGCTGTCAATACTACAAACTTACTTTGCGTTCCCTACGTCAGCCCCAAAGTTACTTTGGAAAGTTGTAGTTTTTATTATTCAGAGTCGTGAGAAATTATTGAAGACTCTCAAGAATGCTTCCGGACTTGTATTGTGCGTGTTGCTTGGGAAGGAGCGTTCGCTGACTGCACTCAAGTTAATTGCAGCTGGGGTTGATGATCGCTATTGTCTTGCCATTACACGCGACAGAATAATGCAACCGTTTATTGAATGAGTTCCCTTGTTGTCTTGCAGCTATTTGGAATCACTGGCTTGTCAAGACAGCGAGGAGCAGAACAATAGCCATTACCAAGTAGCGAAATGTAATGTTCATTGGAAGAGAGTGAGGCTTTGAATTTTGGTAGCTAGGCGACAGACTGTGGTGCAAAGTGTTCATCCTCATTACATTAGTGACTCCAGTGGATTGTCTTCACCTATAAAAGGATACCATATTCAATGCTTATATTATTTTTAAAGAGAGGAGAATATTACTTCTAGAGGAAAGGAATCATTCACCTACGTCCAGGGGCGTAACGTTAGGGCGTGCAGGGCCTGCAATTCAGGAGGGCCCGGGACTTGAAGGGGCCCCGCAGAATCCTCGTAAGAAACAAACTATTTCTTTTTTTTTTTTTTGCTATTTGCATTACGTCGCACCGAACCCAGATAAGTCTTTTGGCGACGATGGAACTGGAAACGGCTAGAGTGGGAAGGAAGCGGCCGTGGCCTTAATTAAGGTACAGTACCAGCATTTGCCTGGTGTGAAAATGGGAAACAACGAAAAAGCATCTTCAGGGCTGCCGACAGTGGGGTTCGAACCCACTATCTTCCGGATGCGAGCTCACAGCTGCACGCCCCTAATCGCACGGCCAACTCGCCCGGTAGTAAGAAATACAAATAATATATATATCTAACATAATGTCACTCTGCATGGAAATGATCAGGGCGGTTTTGTAGAATCAGTTGAAAGAGTTTTTTTTTTTAGATTTTTACAATAAATTATACGTAGAGGAATTGTCACTCTGTTGAATCTAGTAGGAGTTTATTGTACCAAGTGTAACACAACACAGCCCCAGCCCGGGCCAACTCTTGCAAACCACGACATGATCCTCACAAAAGTCCTGCACCAAATCATTAAAAGAAATACAGTAATGAAAACTGAAACCAAAATATCGTATAGTTAGAAAATTATATTTTATTGATGGGCCTTTGCAAAAACCTTTGTATGGAGCGTGCAGCTGTATGGTTGCGAAAGCTGGACATTAGGAATGCAAGAAAAGAAAAGAAAAACTAGAGGCAATTGAAATGTGGATCTGGAGAAGAATGCAGAGGATAAGTTGGACTGAAATGAAGAGCAATACCGAAGTCCTTAGAGAGATAGGAGAAGAAGGGAATCTGATAACTGAAATTGAAAAACGGAAAATAAAATTTATTGGTCACATTCTGAGGCATGAGGAGTTCCTTTGTAACACCATTGAAGGAAGAATTGCTGGGAAAATGGGGAAGAGGACGACCCAGAGTGTCTTATTTCAACAACCTGCTTCTGAGTATGATGTGCAAGACCTACGCTGAGTTGAAAAGAGTGGCTCAAGATAGACATCTATGGCTTCAGCGACAAGGCTTAGCCTTTAGAATATGATGATGATGATGATGACGTGTAATACACCTGAGATCGTATTATGCACAAATTTTATTGAACATTTAACTTCTGTCACACATTTATTCGACAACAATGTACAATGTCAGTAAAAAGTTTATGTGATAATCAGTTAACTCATTTTCGTACGAGCCCCGCTAGACTTATCAGTTGTGCGGTTTGATATTTTTCGAACTTTATTTGAACAGATTTTGCTTTAATTTTTTCGTTTTCTTTGTTTTCGAATCGAATACATTATTGCAAGCAAGTTTCAGTATCGGTTACAGAGTATTGTTCTGTAGTTACTGAAACATTAAACTGACCACGAAAATCTAAGTGGGGCATGTTTGTCAGTGCAACAGCTCAGCTGTTATCCCACGGAGGCAGCCAAATAAAACCGATTAAACATTAATTTTAATAATCATACAACAACGAATAATCCCTTTTTTTTTTATAACTTAACAATATATTGCATTACTTATACCTTCTGTAACTAAATTTTTATTAGTTATTCATAGGGTTTTACTTTTTATTTGAAGGGGTTCGAATTTTTTTTGGCAGACAACCCGTATAGCAATCGTTGCGTCCCTCCCTACGTCTTCCCTTTAATCCCGTTTCTTGATACGGGGTGGAGGATGAGGCGAGATGAAATTGTACGCCATGTTATTACGGCATGTCGCCAACCTCAGTCGAGGAGCTAATGAAGATGAAATGAATGATATTCAATGTAACTGTGCAAGGATGTGGAAGTAATCGGCTGTGGCATATGCATGGGAATTACAGAAAACCATTCTACGGACAGCCGACGGTAATTCAAACCCACTCGTATCCCGAATGCAGAGCTGGGCTTCATAGCCGCAGCACGTTAAAACGCGCGGCCACTCCGCTCCGTTGAAAGGAATCATTAACCGAAAGATATAAAATGACAAGGAGCGATTCAGTTTGGTAGAAGTGCAGTATGCAGTTAGACCTAGCTGACGATTTGGTTTTAATGGTAGACTGAGCTGAAAGTCTGCAATTTTATACCTGCAGTTAGAAAAGAGGTACAGTGAGTACGATATGGAAAACAGCATCTCCAAGATTGAAGTGATGTCACTTGAGAAGAAATGTAAGAACATTCAGTGTGAGGTAGGGAATACAAAACTGGAACGAGTGGATTATTTCGAGTATATAGGATGTGTGTTTTGTCCGATTCCATGGCTGAATGGTCAGCATTGAGACTTTTGGTTAATAGGGTCACGGGTTCGATTCCCGGCCGCGTCAGGGATTTTAATCTTGTTTCATTACCTTTTCCGGCTCAGGGATTGGGTTTTCGTGTTTGTTCCAACAGTTTCCTCTTCATATTCAGACAACACACTACACTACCAACCACCACAGAGACACTCAATAGTGATTACATCCCTCCACATAGGATTGGTGTCAGGAAGAGCATCCGGCCGTAAAACAGGGCCAAATCCACATGTGACCAAGTTCGCACCCGGGAATCCACAAGTGTGGAAAAAGCGGAAGAAAAAGATGTGTCTTTTCCCACGGTGGTAATGTACTGGGTGAATTTGAATCAAGATGCACGAAAGCTAACACGGTGACCTCGCAGTTTCGATCAACGATATTGTGTATGAAAGAACTGAGTTCTTGGACAAAAAATAATTTTAATCAGTCTGTCCTCCTACGTACTTCAGTGTACGGAAGTGAAAGCTACAGTAGGTAGACTCAGGTCATCTTATTCATAAGTTGAAAGGAAGAGACGTAAATGTAGCAAGAATGGTTGCTAGTACAAACAGGTAGGAACAATTACAGGTCGGTACTCGGAATGACGAGAAAAGAATGAGTGCGGAATGTTCTAATTGGATGATGTTTGTATATGGGCCGGCCACAGTGGTGGGTTCATGTGAGGTGAATGCAGGAGCATAGATTACCTAGGATAATAGTGGAATCGATCATATAAATAACATAGCAGGAAAAAAGAATATTTGGGAAGAAGGAGAGAATGGAGGAAAGAAGGAAGAGGCAGAAACGAGGGAAGGAGGGAAATGAGTAAGGAAATGAGGGAGATAAGAAGAAGGACGGGAGAGAGCAAATAATAATGAGGGAATAAAGGAATTAGGAAATGAGAGAATGTTGAAAAATTGAAGGAAGGAGAGAAGAAAAAAATAAAGGTGCAGGAAAAGTGTAATAAGGAAGTAAGAAGAAAGAAAGAAAGAAAGAAAGAAAGAAAGAAAGAAAGAGGGAAATGGAATGGAACGGAAATAAGAGATGAGGACACGGTAGTATCTTTGGTAGAAAGAAATACCCCGATGGAGAATAATATTCCGATCTTAATTTTGAAAGTTGAGTCGACTACGACCTGTTATGAAATCGGAGGTGAGTTCTTGAATCTCTGCCCGTATAACGAATCAAATCTGAGCCAATACGATTGGAGAAATAAACATCTTACCGAGTTATCTCCTGGGGTTAATAATCACCTACAAATGTTCGTACAATAAATCCTAGGGGACTATGCAACGACAGAGAAATGTATGTTTTGAAACTATTGATATGGCAACAGTGAATGTACAGTGGTTCCCTCCGACTGTAATTATATCACGATTTGCATTCAGTGCCAGAAAATCGTTAGTGTATAAATCATTTTTAATGGGCTCTTGCCACAAGGGGTCCATTCTCCCCAGAGCACTTCGTTGGATTGTCGAATACAATGAAAAGAGAACGCTATATTTGTTCAATTCATTCAATAAAAAATACAATGCATTGCATTGTGTTTGAATATAATGAGTGGTATGAAGGAAGAGAATATTCACATTATTTACAGATAGCAATGAGAATGTTTTCATATCTTCCATATCATCTTTTATTTTATGTTTCGAAGAATATATTTTTCCCTAGTCGTCAACGGGTTCAATATACTATATCAAGTCTTTTGTGTTTCGTGCGCTCAATACAAAATCATCAGTTAGATCTGGAAGAGCACACTTTAAAAACATCACACGTCGGTGAACTGTATTGTCTGAAAAGTACAGTCGTTCGCTCAGTATTCTGGCTTGGGACTGCATTTACTTTACATTTCTTGTTGCTTGAAACATATAACTATGCAGGTTTATACCATTAGAGTAAAACACTAAGCGAATATATGGAGACATGTCTATTACAGAGGTCATGGACCTTTTACAGAATACCACCTTCAAAGTTCGCCCCTTGGATAGTGACACTCTTGTACCAGCGTCCGTATCACTTTTAGAAACAGTCTGCAGTCCATCTTCGGTCACTTTCCGCAGAGTGCGCATCGCATTCGCCTTCATCTCTTCAACCGACATTAATACCTATTACTTGAATAGGATTTTGATTTTCGTAAACAGGTATTAATCCACTGGAGCGAGATCTGAACATTACGGAGAATAATAGACAGATATATTATGGAGCGACCAGTATGCCAGAGCATTGTCATGATGGAGAATCCAATCATGTACTCACAAGGAAAAGTAAATGAAAAGTAAAAATAAGATTTAAATTTTGTCACATAATTTTATGTTATAATTCGTCCTTGAAAATGATCCTATGTCCCTCCTTTCTGACACTGCTCTTCCTGATTCTTACCTATGGCAGTGGTTACCTTGTAGTTAAGTAACTTAGTCGGTAGGTCCTCACCAAGATTGTCCATTTAGGAACCCTGATAAATTCATCCTTTGGCTGATGACCTCAGATGTTACGCCCCTTTAAACAACAAGCATGATTAACAAGCAAGTTCATCCTTGTGGCTTGGATATCTCTAGTTTTGTGTGATATAATTTAACAATAATAATAATAATAATAATACTAATAATAATAATAATAATAATAATAATAATAACAATTTGTATTATAATGTACACGTGAATTACACATCAATCTTCGCAATTTGTTTAATGATTTCTCTATTTTCTCCCAGTTTCTAACTCTAGGTCCTTCCAGATCTTCTAGCCCTTGATCATAAACTTGTAGAGCCTAGATCTTAAGCCTGTAGCCTGTACCGAAGGGTTTTGTAATATTTGTTTCCTTGATTGATCTGTTATCTCCCATTCTGGTAACATGCCCTAACTATTGCAGTTGTTTCTGTCTGTGCAGAGCGAAAATAACTTCTTCAGTTATCATTGTTATCCTTTGTCCGACTCGTTGGCTGAACGGTCAGCATACTGGCATTCGGTTCAGAGGGTCCCGGGTTCGATTCCAGGCCGCATCGGGGATTTTAACCTTAATTGGTTAATTCCTACGGCACGGGGACTGGGTGCTTGTGTTGTCTTCATCGTCATTTCATCCTCATCACGACGCGCAGGTCGCCTACGGGTCAACCCGTCCTGGGATATCCCGGCACTAAAAGTCATACGAGATTTCATTTCATTGTTACTTTGCCAGTTTTTGTGTCAAAAACTAGTCGGAATATCTTTATCAAATCTATATTTAGTTGTGCTGATTCGTTTCCTTTCAAGCGTTCTTAATGGTCACGTCGAATTTAATTTAATTACTTTATTTCAGTTTATATGCCATTAACATTAAAAAGCATACATTTCTACGAATATATTGTATTATTTGTCAGTTTATTATGTACTTAGAATAGGTTTACTTCATCTGGCAAGATTAAGGCCATTAGGCCCTTTCGTCCATCTAACCAGAAAGCACAATGTTTACATGCGGAGACTTAAAATTAATAGTTTATAAATGAATCACCTTACAGCTACTAAAAATACATTATTATTGTAAATAATAATAATAATAATAAAAATAATAGTCCTAATAATAATCATAATAAAATGAAAAAATAAATTAAGGATGCTGATGATTTACACATTTATAACATGAATATAGTATACACAAAATGTTAAGTTGGCTAATTTATATTATCCTTAATAATAACAGTGCGTTTATATACAGAGTATAGATTCAAAAGAGGCTAATTTACATAATTAAGATAACATGCGAGCAACAATCCAGGACTTCCGACTATTACCTTGTAGATGTTGATGATAACATTGCCTGAAACAAGCAGGCGAGACCCCTCTGACAGAGATCTGTAGTGTTTTCCACTGTTATGTTAAAGAAATAACAAATGAGTTTGTGTACCTTGTGGTGCGATGAGGTGGTATTGTTAAGAACTTAGCTGAAACTCAAAGAGTGCCATAATCTTCATGCTTTATGCCTTATTCATCAAATATTCTCCTCATGTTCACCTCTCTACTTGTCCTGTTAATTTCACCGCCTCTCATCCAGTCATAACTTGAAACATGATTAAAAGCTGATTCAAAGTTCATCCTAGGCAGGTGTAACATTGTTATAGTAACGTAGATCATAATATATAGCGAACATAGGAGTTTTGCGCGTGTTGTAGTTTGTCATTAAGAGTAGCAGTCAGGTCGTTGTACACGGTGCCACAGTAGTCGGAATGAGGTAGTAACAAAATGAAAATGAAGCGTTTCTTTACTACTCAAGAACATATTTGTGGAATCTTCTGAGTTTACGAATACTTTTTTTGGAAATGCTGATATCTGCTGCTTCCGCGAATGATGCTTGTCTTTGATAACATCAAGGTCTTTGACTGATTACCTGAAATCAACGGGTGAATTTTGTACGTAGAGTTATGGTAAAGTGAAGTTGCTTATGATTTTTGAACGATATCGTGGGTGAGAAACTTTAATAGTTTGAGAATTTACGTTCTGTCCACCGGTGTCGGCTCATTCGCAATTTCTTGCAATTTTCTATTAAGTCCTTATTGAAATTTTGAATTGTATAAGTTAAGTTTCCGGTTCACAGTGCAAGTATAATATTGCATATCGTCAGACTACATGTAGTGTCTGCAGCTGTTAATCCACGACGTAATATCGTTGATACAGGCGGAAAATAGAAGCGGTCCTTGGACTGACCCTTGTGGGACAAATACGTCTACTGGTTGAAGAGATGAATATTCATTTTCGTTATTTCTTACACACTGCTAGTTTCCGTGTACACTGGAGACTGTTTATCGCAAAATGGAGCTTAAATAATTTGGAAAGCAGTATGTAAATGCAAACTGAGTCAAAAGCCTTAGAGAAGTCAAGATGAGCTAGGATTGCAGCTTGTATTTCATCCATCACATTTCGAATGTCGTCTGTAACCTTAAGTAGTTCGGTACTAGTACTATGGTTGCGTCGAAAAACAGACTGGTGTTTGTTAAGAATATCGTGCGTTTGCAAGAAGCTGGAAAATGGTTGGTGTACAATGTATCCTAGTGCTTTCGAAAGCGCAGATAATGTACTCACTCGTAGGTAGTCAGTTACGTATTCAGAGGTTGATATTTAGGGAGCGGGGCAACAACGGCATCTTTCCATAAGGAGGATACGTGCCAGTCATTAGCGAATTACTAAATGTGCGAGTTATAGTAGGTAAAATTATGTCAATTATTCTCCTAATAAGGTCCATTTCTATGTTGTCTATTACTTTGGACTTTGATTACATTATAACTATGGCTTGTTTAACTTGAGAGTCACTTGAGGAAAGAAGAACTTTTCTCTGTCAGGTGCAGGGGAATTGCAATTGCTGTGTATTGTTCCATTTTTCTTCTCTCTTTCATTTGTATGTCCAGGAATGGTGAAATATGAATTGAGTGAGTCCAGGGGTACCTCAAAAGGACGACCGTCTCTTAATTTACCTATTCCCATTTCTCCTGGCTCTTTTTATGCCGTAACTGGTCTAGTATTCATTTTTAAACAGAGTATGTGCATATCTGATTCTGGCATTGCGTACCGCTTGCGATGTCTTATTTCGTACTCCTTTACATGCATCAAAATAGTCTCGTGTCAGTTGTGTGTGCTGTGTGCAGCATCTCGTCTTGCCATTAGTTCCTTCAGCTTCGGGTTTAGTCAAGGTGTTAGGGCTCGTACTGTTTTCAGCGGGGCGTGTCAGTCATAAAGTGCTGTCAGATAAAATTTGATACTGGCATTTCTATAACAAATGCTGTCTGATGCTGTCATATGCTTTAGGTGAATTCAATAAATGGAAGACAAATATTATGTCCAAATTTCTAATACTTCAACACACTTCATTTAAACGTATGTTAGAGTATAATATGGGTGGATATTGGTAAATATTATTTTGTATTCCACAAGTTATACAACATTTTACGAATAGAAATAACGTTTTTATACAACATCTTGAGGAAATGTGAATACAGTGTTGTAGAGTGCGTAATTAATCCAAACACTTTCAGTTATTGTGAGGGAGTTGCCTAGCCGAAATGGTAAAAGCATGGGTCGAAAGATGCAACTGTGTGTGAAACTGTCTCAAATTGATCAGAGATGTAAAACAAATATATTCTATATCACCAGCACTTTTCAAAATACCCCTTAGAAAATTTTAACAGTACAGTACGTTGGTAAAAAGAGGGAGTCAGGTTTGACCGTAAGAAACTCCGTTTTCTTGTTTATGCTGATTATGTAGTCCTTTTGGCTGCATCGGAAGATGTTTTCGGGCACTTGGCAGAAACGAATAATTGATGGGACAGAATTCACAGGTCTGATTATAAATTCGGATAAATCCAAATGAATGAAAATTTCAAGAAGTAACAATATTCCACAAGCATCCAGAGTAAACGCTGTAACTCTTAGATTCAGCAAGTGCCTCAGCTTAAATATCTTAATAAGAAAAGAACGTGAGAGAACAAGGAATAAATAATTAACAGAATCTTCTATTCCACCAAGTGCTCTTAACTTTAAAACAAAATCCTGACATTTAAACATAAAGTTAAAATGCAATAATACCATCATTTTATCTCTATTAACTTACGGTGCCGAAACATGGAACATGGGCCCTGACTAAGAAATATGCATCAAAACTCTATAGTTCTGAAAATAAAATATTGAGGAAGATTTGGCCCATTCAATTGGCCAGCAATTCATGGAGAACAAGGAAGAATAAATAAGAAAGGTAAATATGCAACAAACCTGTCATTGTAGCAATAAGAAAGCAAAGACTACTCAGGCCACATTCCTTGCAGAGTTGAAGAAACTCTCATGAAAAAAAGCGTTGGAAGCAAAGTCACCATATGGTAAGAGTCCACAAATACGACCTCAAATCAAATGGACCCGGTAAGTGCGATCTGATCTGGAGGCTGTTTGGTGCAGTGAAGGAGAGGTGAACAACAGAACACGATTAATACAAATTTGTGAATGAGATCAATGGGCGATTGAGGTTCGCATGAAGAAGATGATGACAATGATTTGTTAGGAAGGAAACCATACCTCGATGATGATGAAAAAATGCGAGAGATTTAAAAAAATAAACAGCTGTACTGCAATTCATAGGCTTAATTTTCCTTCAGAATAGGCAAGAATTTTCAATTAAACCGGTCCCTAATGATTTAAAAAATGACATTGTTGCTGCAGCTTGTTGTAACAAATTACATTAAACAACTGGCGTTGTGTGACGAGAGAGTGGGGAGCATGGTGCGGTCAGCTGAACTATGCCGCACATGATACTTATTTATTAGTTAAGTGATTGTGTATGCATTAACCAACACACGGTATGCTCCAGTGAGTGAGCGTCATGTTGCAGCGGGGGAGAGTGGAACCAGGGGTAATCATTTGTTTAGCAGAAACGCTCAACTGTGAGGCTGGACGAACACGTTTATATATTCCAGAAAGTTTGGATTGTTTCCTAATTTTGGAGAAATCTGGAGAAATTTGTATTTACTCTGAGATGACGTGATTTCTGTGGTACAGAATTATTAATTAATTAGGATAATTTCAGTTATTTTCCTGTAAAGTCGGATTTTCCATTCCTGGTGGTTACTTCAAACGAGTATGGAAAACATGTGATAGACACACAGTTCAGTCGAAGGTTTTCGGCAAGGCAAGGTTGGGAATTGTCAGGATTGGGAAGGAAGCGGCCGTGGCCTTAAAGGTACATCCCCAACATTGATTGGTGTGAAAATGGGAAAACCACGGAAAACCTTCTTTAGGGATGCCGAAAGTGGGGTTCGAACCCACTATCTCCCAAATGCAAGCTCACAGCTATTCTACCCTAGGCGCACTGTAAACTCGCTCTGTCCATATATTCTTGATCCCGTCAAGGACTAGAAATTTGCCAGTGCTGCTGAGTTCTGTGGCATTTAATAATTGAACATTGGAAAAGGCTCGATATAGGAAAGTGTTATTATGCTACAATTAAAGTTGACTTCGTACATGGCAAAAACATTGAATTGGTCGAATAGACAGAGAATGCTCGCAATGTACTATAAGCAAGGAAAATCGTAAAGTTTTTTTTTTTTTTTTTTTTGCATGTTGCTTTACGTCGCACCGACACAGATATGTCTTATGGCGACGATGGGACAGGAAAGGGCTAGAAGTGGGAAGGAAGCGGCCGTGGCCTTATTTAAGGTACAGCCCTAGCATTTGCCTGGTGTGAAAATGCGAAACTACGGAAAACCATCTTCAGGGCTGCCGACGGTGGGCCTTGAACCCACTATCTCCCAAATACTGGATACTGGCCACACTTAAGCGACTGCAGCTGTCGAGCTCGGTAAGTATTATTCTAAACAAAATAATAAGCACAAGACAAGTTGCAGAAGAGTGTGGAGAAAGCCTAAAGGACCATGCATATAATATCCTTAGTTTTACGAAGAATTTGAAGTTTTTAGTGACAAGAACCATTATTACACAGGCCCTACGTGTTTCCAAATTGACATGCTGAACAATTCCGTGTGTCTATGTATTTTGTTTCAACGTAAAGATACCTTACTAAATCGTACCTGACTTATTGGTTTGATGGTTTTATTATGCGGCTTTACACTCCTGTTTACAAATCTAATATATCATCACCAGAAATTATATCTGGGATTCCTGTACGTATTTTGACGAAAAGGCAGATATTAAGAATACTACAATGATACCGATACACTGCAGATCTCAACAGTATTTTAGGGTAACGTATGTCAAACTTGAAAGACCGTGGCTCGGTAAATTCATTTTCCATAAGACGAGGGCTCAGTACTTAAAAAGTTATTCCTAAATAAGTTTCTATTTTTTTCAAGTTTTCAACTCGTATTTAACTAACATAAATATTAATAATGAAATATGAATCTCCAGTGTGTTAGTAGTTTCCCTTCCTTTTACTTATCGTTTTGTGGGTTTGAGGTGAACGTATCGCTGGTTCTCGCGTACATCTTCAGCAGTACGACATTGCTTAATACCAAAATTAAGAGAATTCTCTTGTCTTCCGTTCATATGAACGTTGTAATTCTTATGTCTTTATATACACCTCTTAGTCCTGTTTTCTGATGCAGGGTCGGGAATATGTAAATTCTTACGCCTAATAATTTAAAAAATCACAATATTAGGGTTTTGAAACAAACACACACCGCAGTGGGAACTTGCGAAGAGACAACATCCACTAAGTTCATTATCCAGAATCGCACGCAGACATGGTAAGTTTTCTATATAACTGAATAAAAACAAAAATACATAGTTTTTACTTCCCAAATTAATTTGTTATTCACAACTTTTATTTTTTATCCCGAATTATGTATGATTTCTGCCTAAAATTTCCCGATTATTCAAAAATAATTGGCTTGATCACTGACATTTGCCACACTGATGTCATTTAGTCATTTAGCGCCTTTTGAGACAATCACGAAAATTACTCTCCTAAAAATAAATCATTAATTACGTATGTTTTCGTAAAAAATGCTTAGAAAAATAAAATAAAAAATTCTAGGTATTTTATCACGCCCGGTATAATTAATGCCAGGAGTAGTATAATTGGATGGTTCGGCGGCCACCTCCACCTCAGGCTCCCAGTGGCCACCTCCACCTCCACCTCAGCCAGAGGCCTCCCAGATGCCTCCTCCACCTCCACCTCAGCCAGAGGCCTCCCAGAGGTCTCCTCCACCTCCCGCGGGAAATTTGAATTTGTAAACAAAGCCACGTGCTTTTTGACAGCTGTCATCGACAACAACGCATCGCTAACCTCAGTACTGCCATCTTGACGGGCCTAAACCTCAGTAGTGCCAACTTAACCTAACTAGCTCGAGATAAACAAAGCCACGTGTTTTTTGACAGCCACGTGCTTTTTGACAGATTTGTAAACAAAGCCACGTGCTTTTTGACAGCTGTCATCGACAACAACGAATCGCTAACTTCAGTACTGCCATCTTGACGGGCCTAAACCTCAGTAGTGCCAATATAACCTAACTAGCATGAGGTAAACAAAGCCACGTGTTTTTTGACAGCCACGTGCTTTTTGACAGATTTGTAAACAAAGCCACGTGCTTTTTGACAGACAACAACGCATCGCTAACCTCAGTACTGCCATCTTGACGGGTCTAAACCTTAGTGGTACCAACTTAACCTAACTAGCATGAGGTAAACAAAGCCACGTGCTTTTTGACAGCTGTCATCCGCCATCTTTAAACCACAAAGCACTGTGCTGCCCTCTTTATCGCAGTAGCTGCAAAATTCGTCACCTGTCATCCGCAGTGCTGCCATCTTGACGGGTCTAAACCTTAGTGCTACCAACTTAACCTAACTAGCGTGAGGTAAACAAAGCCACGTGCAGCTGTCATCCGCCATCTTTAATCCATAGAGCACAGTGCTGCCCTCTTTAGCTACTTACCTTTGAAATGTGGTGGCGTATAATTTGAAAAATGCTTTTTGACAGCAGCCATCTTTGTACACCGTGCTGCCCTCTTTAGCTAGATACCTGTGGTGGCAGACAATTTCACGTGACAGCAGCCATCTTTAATCAAGAGAGCACCGTGCTGCCCTCTATGTGGTGGCGGCAATTTGAAATATTCTACATTCTCTTGTTTGGAAACAAACCCATGCGCTTTTTTTGACAGCTGTCATCCGCCATCTTTAATCCAGAGAGCACCGTGCTGCCCTTTTTAGCTACTTACCTTTGAAATGTGGTGGCGGCAAATTCCACGTGCTCTTGTTTGGAAACAAAGCCATGTGCTTTCTTGACAGCTGACATCCGCCATCTTTAATCTATAGAGCACAGTGCTGCCCTCTTTATCGTAGTAGATGTAAATTCGTCACAGCTGTCATCCGCAGTCCTGCCATCTTAACGGGCCTAAACCTTAGTGCTACCAACTTGACCTCACTAGCGTGAGATAAACAAATCCACATGCTTTTTTGACAGCTGTCATCCACCATCTTTAATCTATAGAGCACAGTGCTACCCTCTTTAGCTACTTACCTTTGAAATGTGGTGGCGGATAATTTGAAAAATGCTTTTTGATAGCAGCCATCTTTGAGCACCATGCTGCCCTCTTTTGTGGTGGCAGGCAATTCCACGTGACAGCAGCCATCTTTAATCATGAGAGCACCGTGCTGCCCTCTACGTGGTGGCGGCAAATTCTACATGCTCTTGTTTGGAAACAAACTCACGTGCTTTTTTCTGACAGCTGTCATCCGCCATCTTGCATCACAAACCTCTGTGCTGCGCTCTTTAGCTAGATACCTTTGAAATGTGGTGGCGGCAATTTGAAAAAAATCTATGTGCTCTTGTTTAGTAAACAAAGCCACGTGCTTTTTATGACAGCTATCATCCACCATCTTTAATCAATAGAGCACGGTGCTGCTATCATGCAGGCAATTTCATCACCTGTCATCCGCCATCTTTTAATGAACAGAGCACCGTGCTGCTCTCTGTAGTAGCGGGCAATTTGAAAAGTTCTGTTAGCTGTCATCCGCCATCTTTAATCAAGAGAGCACCGTGCTGCCATCTATGTGGTGGCGGCAAATTCCACGTGCTCTTGTTTAGTAAACAAACTCACGCGCTTTTTTGTCAGCTGTCATCCGCCATCTTACATCGCAAACCTCAGTGCTACACTCTTTAGTTGAAATATGGTGGCGGATAATTTAAAAAGAAAAATTCTACAGCAGCCATCTCTCGGCGCTAATTGCACAAGATGGTGGCTATACATGGCTCCTTAAAGGTGCTTATGCAAGATGGCCGCTATACATAGACTCCCTTGGGATGCTTGAGCAAAATGGCGGTTATACATGGCTCCTTTTGAAATATGGTGGCGGATAATTTAAAAAGAAAAATTCTACATCAGCTATCTCTCGACGCTAATTGCACAAGATGGTGGCTATACATGACTCCTTAAAGGTGCTTATGCAAGATAACCGCTATACATAGACTCCCTTGGGATGCTTGCACAAGATGGCGGTTATACATGGCTCCTTATGAGACGCCCTAGAGATGCTTGCGCAAGATGGCGGTTGCTCTTATGAGGTGGCTTAAGGGTCCTTGCACAAGATGACTAGAGACGCCCTAAGGATGCTTGCGCAAGATGGCGGACACAAGATGGCGGCTATACACAACTCCTTATGAGACGCTTTAAGGGTGCTTGCGCAAGATGGCTGCTGCTCTTAGCTTAGAGGCTAACGTGTCGTGCTAGTTCGATTCATTAAATTTGGGGCTTAAATGCAAAATGTTAAATATCTCGAAAGCAGTGCATCGTAGAGCAAAACGGACAAAATTTTTCTGACCAATGATTTAACAGCTGCTGTTATGCATGCGGTGGAGGGCAATTTGAAATTCTATGTGCTTAATCAACAGAGCACCCTGCTGCCCTCTTTAGCTGAAATGTGGTGGTGGATAATTTGAAAAATTCTTTTGACAGCTATCATCCTTAAACAATGGCGACTATACATAGGCTGTTAAGGCCTTATCATGCTCCTCCTCCTCCTCCTCCTCCTCCTCCTCCTTCTCTACCTCCTCCTCCGCCTCTTATGTCAAGGCATAGCTTTATATCGAACAAGTTTAAACCTGCATCGCGAAGGCAAGCGTGTGCAGCGATAACATTATTGTGCATGTTTAGACTTTCGAAACATAAGAAGAGTAGAATCAAACGCTGTACTAGATACGACATGTGATCAGAACATTGATTGATGCGTTCAGAAAACAAAATAAGTGATCAAGACTAGAATCGAACACTGTACTCAATACATCATGTGTTTAGAATATGTCATGGGATACCCTTGATCAGATTGAAACATAACAAGACTAGAATAGAACACTGTAATCGATGTTGTTAACTTTAACATGTGATCAGAACATTGATTGATGTGTTCAGAACACAAAATAAGTGATCATGACTAGAATTGAACACTGTACTCGATACAACATGTGATCAGAACATTGATCGATGTGTTCAGAACACAAAATAAGTGATCAAGACTAGAATCGAACACTGTACTCAATACAACATGTGTTTAGAACATGTTAGGGGGTACCACAACCTCATCGATCGCTATCAGCAAGAACGCTTGTACTTTGTTAAGTGTAGAAAATTAATCTTTATTGGTAAATGGTTTTATGTTCAGAACAAGGAATGGAACCTAGGGGTTACGTCTTACCTAATAAAATCCCTGAGGTGCGATGAGTTACGTTTTTCGAACTAGTGTTTGGAACACTGAACTTTTCAAGATGGCAAGAGTGAGGTTAGCAATGTTCTGTTGTTGGATTTTAAATTCTACGCTATAACATGCATAAGGTGGCAGCCTTGAGGTTTACCGCCGTAAAGATGGTAAGAGTGAGGTTAGCAATGTTCCGTTGTTGGATTTTAAATTCCTCCGCTCTAACATGCATAAGGTGGCAGCCTTGAGGTTTACCGCCGTAAAGATGGCAGCAGTGAGGTTAGCGACGCTCTATTGTCCTCCAAAGTGAGGTTAGGGTTCGTCAAGAAGACAGCTGTCAGAAAAAAGCACGTGGTTATGTTTACCAAACAAGAGCACGTTTCCGTGACGTCACGGTCACGTAGTATGTTGCCTCAGCATGCAAAGTTCAATGTCTACACCTACGTAGTAAACATTCTGCTATGTTCACAAGATTTTTTACACATAACTATTCTTTATTCTTTAAGTTCATGCACATAGGCTATGCTAAGATAGCAGCACAAACACATGCGAACTTTGTACATTCTAATGGAAAAAGTTTAGTACTGTGTGCATCATGGATACATGATGTGTGCACGCATTTAAACTTGACTATACGTAATGATGCTGCTTTGTTTACAAGATTTTTATACATTGCTATTCTTTAAGCTTTAAGTTCGTGCACGCACAAGCGATACTCGTACGCTCTGGCAGGAGAAGTTTAGTACGATAGTCGATGCATACATTATCGATAGGTGATGTGTACACGCTTTAGAACATAACTCTTCTTTGTGCATTAAGTTCGTGCACATAGGTTAGGGGTACACAAAAGCGATTGCTACATGCTCTAGCGGAAGAAGTCTAGTACGATAGTCGATGCGTGTAAAATCGATAGGTTATGCTATGATAGCAGCACACTAACACGATTTTAGCACAATCTAGTGGAAAAAGTTTAGTATGATAGTCGTTTCATGCAAAATCATTAGGTAATGTGTACACGCTTTGAAACAAGGCTATTCTTTGTACTTTAAGTTAATGCGTCTTAGTTATGCTAAGATAGCAGCACAATTTACCTGAAGAAGTTTTGTACGAGAGTCGATACATGCAAAATCGATAGTTGATGCGTACACGCTTTGAAACATGACTATTCATTGTACTTTAAGTTCATGGGTATAGGTTATGCTAAGATAGCACTACAATCTAGCGGAAGAAATTTAGTACGATATTTGATGCATGCAAAATCAATAAGTAATGTGTACACACTTTGAAACATGGCTATTCTTAGTACTTTAAGTTCATGTGTATAAGTTATGCTAAGATAGCAGCACAATCTAGCGGAAGAAGTTTAGTACGATATTTGTTGCATGTAAAATCGATAGGTGATGTGTACACACTTTGAAACATGGCTACTCTTTTTACTTTAAGGTCATGCGTATAGGTTATGCTAAGATAGCAGCACAATCTAGCGGAAGGAGTTTAGTACGAGAGTCAATGCATGCAAAATCGATAGGTAATGTGTACATGCTTTGAAACATGGCTATTCTTTGTACTTTTAAGTTCATGTGTATAAGTTATGCTAAGATGCCAGCACAATCTAGCGAAGAAGTTCAGTACGAGATTCGATGAATGTAAAATCAATAAGTAATGTGTACACGCTTTGAAACATGGCTATTCCTTGTACTTTAAGTTCATGTGTATAAGTTATGCTAAGATAGCAGCACGACCTAGCGGAAGAAATTTAGTACGATATTTGTTGCATGCAAAGTCGATAGGTAATGTGTACGCGCTTTGAAACATGGCTATTCTTTGTACCTTAAGGTCATGCGTATAGGTTATGCTAAGATAGCAGCACAATCTAGTGGAAGAAGTTTAGTACGAGAGTCAATGCTTGCAAAATCGATAGGTAAAGTGTACACGCTTTGAGACATAGCTATTCTTTGTACTTTAAGTTCATGCGTCTTAGTTATGCTAAGATAGCAGCACAATCTACCTGCAGAAGTTTAGTACGAGAGTCGATACATGCAAATTCGATAGTTGATGTGTACACGCTTTGAAACATGACTATGCATTGTACTTTAAGTTCATTGGTATAGGTTATGCTAAGATAGCACCACAATCTAGCGGAAGAAATTTAGTACGATATTTGATGCATGCAAAATCAATAAGTAATGTGTACACACTTTCAAACATGGCTATTCTTAGTACTTTAAGTTCATGTGTATAAGTTATGCTAAGATAGCAACACAATCTAGCGGAAGAAGTTTAGTACGATATTTGTTGCATGCAAAATCGATAGGTGATGTGTACACACTTTGAAACATGGCTATTCTTTTTACTTTAAGGTCATACGTATAGGTTATGCTAAGATAGCAGCACAATCTAGCGGAAGGAGTTTAGTACGAGAGTCAATGCATGCAAAATCGATAGGTAATGTGTACATGCTTTGAAACATGGCTATTCTTTGTACTTTTAAGTTCATGTGTATAAGTTATGCTAAGATGCCAGCACAATCTAGCGAAGAAGTTCAGTACGAGATTCGATGAATGTAAAATCAATAAGTAATGTGTACACGCTTTGAAACATGGCTATTCCTTGTACTTTAAGTTCATGTGTATAAGTTATGCTAAGATAGCAGCACGACCTAGCGGAAGAAGTTTAGTACGATATTTGTTGCATGCAAAGTCGATAGGTAATGTGTACGCGCTTTGAAACATGGCTATTCTTTGTACCTTAAGGTCATGCGTATAGGTTATGCTAAGATAGCAGCACAATCTAGTGGAAGAAGTTTAGTACGAGAGTCAATGCTTGCAAAATCGATAGGTAATGTGTACACGCTTTGAGACATAGCTATTCTTTGTACTTTAAGTTCATGCGTCTTAGTTATGCTAAGATAGCAGCAAAATCTACCTGCAGAAGTTTAGTTCGAGAGTCGATACATGCAAATTCGATAGTTGATGTGTACACGCTTTGAAACATGACTATGCATTGTACTTTAAGTTCATTGGTATAGGTTATGCTAATATAGCAGCACAATCTAGCGGAATAAATTTAGTACGAGATTCGATGAATGCAGAATCAATAAGTAATGTGTACACGCTTTGAAACATAGCTATTCTTTGTACTTTAAGTTCATGTGTATAAGATATGCTAAGATGCCAGCACAATCTAGCGAAGAAGTTCAGTACGATATTTGTTGCATGCAAAGTCGATAGTTATTGTGTACACGCTTTGAAACATGGCTATTCCTTGTACTTTAAGTTCATGTGTATAAGTTATGCTAAGATAGCAGCACAATCTAGCGGAAGAAGTTTAGTACGAGAGTCGATGCATGCAAAAACGATAGGTAATGTGTACACGCTTTGAAACATGGCTATTCATTGTACTTTTAGGTTATGCTAAGATAGCAGCACGATCTAGCGGATGAAGTTTAGTTCGATGGTCGATGCATGTAAAATCGATAGGTGATGTGTACACGCTTTGAAACATGGCTATTCATTGTACTTTAATTTTATGGGTATAGGTTATGCTAAGATAGCAGCACGATCTAGCGGATGAAGTTTAGTTCGAGGGTCGATGCATGTAAAATCGATAGGTGATGTGTACACGCTTTGAAACATGGCAATTCATACTGCTGCTCTGTTTCCAAGACTTCTAAGCATAGCTCACCTTAATGCTGCTCTTAACGACGTCGAGCTAAGGATTGATTACGTGACCGTGACGTCACGGAAACGTGCTCTTGTTTGGTAAACATAGCCACGTGCTTTTTTCTGACAGCTGTCTTCTTGACGAACCCTAACCTCACTTTGGAGGACAATAGAGCGTCGCTAACCTCACTGCTGCCATCCTTACGGCGGTAAACCTCAAGGCTGCCACCTTATGCATGTTAGAGCGGAGGAATTTAAAATCCAACAACGGAACATTGCTAACCTCACTCTTACCATCTTTACGGCGGTAAACCTCAAGGCTGCCACCTTATGCATGTTATAGCGTAGAATTTAAAATCCAACAACAGAACATTGCTAACCTCACTCTTGCCATCTTGAAAAGTTCAGTGTTCCAAACACTAGTTCGAAAAACGTAACTCATCGCACCTCAGGGATTTTATTAGGTAAGACGTAACCCCTAGGTTCCATTCCTTGTTCTGAACATAAAACCATTTACCAATAAAGATTAATTTTCTACACTTAACAAAGTACAAGCGTTCTTGCTGATAGCGATCGATGAGGTTGTGGTACCCCCTAACATGTTCTAAACACATGTTGTATTGAGTACAGTGTTCGATTCTAGTCTTGATCACTTATTTTGTGTTCTGAACACATCGATCAATGTTCTGATCACATGTTGTATCGAGTACAGTGTTCAATTCTAGTCATGATCACTTATTTTGTGTTCTGAACACATCAATCAATGTTCTGATCACATGTTAAAGTTAACAACATCGATTACAGTGTTCTATTCTAGTCTTGTTATGTTTCAATCTGATCAAGGGTATCCCATGACATATTCTAAACACATGATGTATTGAGTACAGTGTTCGATTCTAGTCTTGATCACTTATTTTGTTTTCTGAACGCATCAATCAATGTTCTGATCACATGTCGTATCTAGTACAGCGTTTGATTCTACTCTTCTTATGTTTCGAAAGTCTAAACATGCACAATAATGTTATCGCTGCACACGCTTGCCTTCGCGATGCAGGTTTAAACTTGTTCGATATAAAGCTATGCCTTGACATAAGAGGCGGAGGAGGAGGTAGAGAAGGAGGAGGAGGAGGAGGAGGAGGAGGAGGAGCATGATAAGGCCTTAACAGCCTATGTATAGTCGCCATTGTTTAAGGATGATAGCTGTCAAAAGAATTTTTCAAATTATCCACCACCACATTTCAGCTAAAGAGGGCAGCAGGGTGCTCTGTTGATTAAGCACATAGAATTTCAAATTGCCCTCCACCGCATGCATAACAGCAGCTGTTAAATCATTGGTCAGAAAAATTTTGTCCGTTTTGCTCTACGATGCACTGCTTTCGAGATATTTAACATTTTGCATTTAAGCCCCAAATTTAATGAATCGAACTAGCACGACACGTTAGCCTCTAAGCTAAGAGCAGCAGCCATCTTGCGCAAGCACCCTTAAAGCGTCTCATAAGGAGTTGTGTATAGCCGCCATCTTGTGTCCGCCATCTTGCGCAAGCATCCTTAGGGCGTCTCTAGTCATCTTGTGCAAGGACCCTTAAGCCACCTCATAAGAGCAACCGCCATCTTGCGCAAGCATCTCTAGGGCGTCTCATAAGGAGCCATGTATAACCGCCATCTTGCGCAAGCATCCCAAGGGAGTCTATGTATAGCGGTCATCTTGCATAAGCACCTTTAAGGAGTCATGTATAGCCACCATCTTGTGCAATTAGCGTCGAGAGATAGCTGATGTAGAATTTTTCTTTTTAAATTATCCGCCACCATATTTCAAAAGGAGCCATGTATAACCGCCATCTTGCGCAAGCATCCCAAGGGAGTCTATGTATAGCGGCCATCTTGCATAAGAACCTTTAAGGAGTCATGTATAGCCACCATCTTGTGCAATTAGCGCCGAGAGATGGCTGCTGTAGAATTTTTCTTTTTAAATTATCCGCCACCATATTTCAACTAAAGAGTGTAGCACTGAGGTTTGCGATGTAAGATGGCGGATGACAGCTGACAAAAAAGCGCGTGAGTTTGTTTACTAAACAAGAGCACGTGGAATTTGCCGCCACCACATAGATGGCAGCACGGTGCTCTCTTGATTAAAGATGGCGGATGACAGCTAACAGAACTTTTCAAATTGCCCGCTACTACAGAGAGCAGCACGGTGCTCTGTTCATTAAAAGATGGTGGATGACAGGTGATGAAATTGCCTGCATGATAGCAGCACCGTGCTCTATTGATTAAAGATGGTGGATGATAGCTGTCATAAAAAGCACGTGGCTTCGTTTACTAAACAAGAGCACATAGATTTTTTTCAAATTGCCGCCACCACATTTCAAAGGTATCTAGCTAAAGAGCGCAGCACAGAGGTTTGTGATGCAAGATGGCGGATGACAGCTGTCAGAAAAAAGCACGTGAGTTTGTTTCCAAACAAGAGCATGTAGAATTTGCCGCCACCACGTAGAGGGCAGCACGGTGCTCTCATATTTAAAGATGGCTGCTGTCACGTGGAATTGCCTGCCACCACAAAAGAGGGCAGCATGGTGCTCAAAGATGGCTGCTATCAAAAAGCATTTTTCAAATTATCCGCCACCACATTTCAAAGGTAAGTAGCTAAAGAGGGCAGCACTGTGCTCTATAGATTAAAGATGGTGGATGACAGCTGTCAAAAAAGCATGTGGATTTGTTTATCTCACGCTAGTGAGGTTAAGTTGGTAGCACTAAGGTTTAGGCCCGTTAAGATGGCAGCACTGCGGATGACAGCTGTGACGAATTTACATCTACTACGATAAAGAGGGCAGCACTGTGCTCTATAGATTAAAGATGGCGGATGTCAGCTGTCAAGAAAGCACATGGCTTTGTTTCCAAACAAGAGCACGTGGAATTTGCCGCCACCACATTTCAAAGGTAAGTAGCTAAAGAGGGCAGCACGGTGCTCTCTGGATTAAAGATGGCGGATGACAGCTGTCAAAAAAGCGCATGGGTTTGTTTCCAAACAAGAGAATGTAGAATATTTCAAATTGCCGCCACCACATAGAGGGCAGCACGGTGCTCTCTTGATTAAAGATGGCTGCTGTCACGTGAAATTGTCTGCCACCACAGGTATCTAGCTAAAGAGGGCAGCACGGTGTACAAAGATGGCTGCTGTCAAAAAGCATTTTTCAAATTATCCGCCACCACATTTCAAAGGTAAGTAGCTAAAGAGGGCAGCACTGTGCTCTATGGATTAAAGATGGCGGATGACAGCTGCACGTGGCTTTGTTTACCTCACGCTAGTTAGGTTAAGTTGGTAGCACTAAGGTTTAGACCCGTCAAGATGGCAGCACTGCGGATGACAGGTGACGAATTTTGGAGCTACTGCGATAAAGAGGGCAGCACAGTGCTTTGTGGTTTAAAGATGGCGGATGACAGCTGTCAAAAAGCACGTGGCTTTGTTTACCTCATGCTAGTTAGGTTAAGTTGGTACCACTAAGGTTTAGACCCGTCAAGATGGCAGTACTGAGGTTAGCGATGCGTTGTTGTCTGTCAAAAAGCACGTGGCTTTGTTTACAAATCTGTCAAAAAGCACGTGGCTGTCAAAAAACGCGTGGCTTTGTTTACCTCATGCTAGTTAGGTTAAGTTGGCACTACTGAGGTTTAGGCCCGTCAAGATGGCAGTACTGAGGTTAGCGATTCGTTGTTGTCGATGACAGCTGTCAAAAAGCACGTGGCTTTGTTTACAAATCTGTCAAAAAGCACGTGGCTGTCAAAAAACACGTGGCTTTGTTTATCTCGAGCTAGTTAGGTTACGTTGGCACTACTGAGGTTTAGGCCCGTCAAGATGGCAGTACTGAGGTTAGCGATGCGTTGTTGTCGATGACAGCTGTCAAAAAGCACGTGGCTTTGTTTACAAATTCAAATTTCCCGCGGGAGGTGGAGGAGACCTCTGGGAGGCCTCTGGCTGAGGTGGAGGTGGAGGAGGCATCTGGGAGGCCTCTGGCTGAGGTGGAGGTGGAGGTGGCCACTGGTTGCCTGAGGTGGAGGTGGCCGCCGAACCATCCAATTATACTACTGCCAGGAACCAGTACCTGGCCGTAACTTGGCAGTTGAGAAATACCGCTTTAGGAGATTGGCCACAGCGTAAGTAGCTCTCGCCTGCTAGCGTAATAGCGGCTAAATCTATGCACTTATATAGGCTATAAATTCGTCTTTTTACGTGTACTTCTTGAATATTTACGTGATACTTAGTATTTGTACTTGACAGGACAAATAATGTCTTATGATGGGTTGAGTCTAATTTTTCTGCTTGGTACAACATTATGAGAAAACAGATATGTGTATTTTCATGAAAATTGGTATTCAAATTTAGGATAAGTGCGCGTAGGATACTAGCTATAATTTGTCCAAAAGATTCAGCAGAAAGGGTCATAAGAGGGGGCCTAAAACCTAAAGCTCGATGTCTCTTCCTCACGGTTGGTTTTCAAGGAATATTGCATACCGGTATGACAAAATTGATTTAAATCATTACTTGCAAGTTTTTGTTCAAAATTTCTTCCAATATAGTGAAAAAGAAAGGAAATATCATAGGCGTCGTCTGAAGGTGATGTGGAGGTGGTGATTATTGTTTTAAGAGGAAGTACGACTGTGCCGCCACCATCCTCCATTAACACTAATCAAAGGGAAAGTATGGACGGGGTCAGACTCTTCAAAAAATAAGGTAACGGCCAAACAAAGACAAGGGCCATGAAGGGCGTGAAAATGAAAGACTCCCTTGGTCTCCACATGTAATTTCTTCGGGATCGGAAAAGAATAAGAGTTGACGAAGTGAGGTTGGATATGACAGATGAAAATGAGGAACCTGGTACAAGAAAGTGGAAGCAATGCTAGGACTCAGATAAAGGTCCCGTGGTCACAAACAATACTACCACGTTAAGAGCACTGGACACCCTTTTAGTCACTTTTTACGATACGCAGGGGCCCCCAGGGCTAGGTTGTCTGAAAAGTTAATTCCAAGAACTGATTATAGATTCCCAAGATTCCTTCTTATTTTCTACTACTGTAAATTATAAGAATCAAAACATGAAATGTCTACATCCGTACACAATTCCTATCGCGCTCAGTTACTGTACCTTTCACAGTCCCATGAGCCGTATGACGTGAGCAGCTGTTGAAGCTGGCTTTGCTCACAACTTGGCCTACCCTTGCCACATGTGGCAATTTCATAACTTCGTTCTATCGTAACTTGTACAGCGTTAAAGATGTACGCGGTTTTCACGTGCTAGGGGCGTTATTATTGCATTTCTGTAGTTTTAGTAATACCACGACGCACGTATTCAATACAACGGCGATTTTAACAGTATTTTTGAACGAATAGTTTTTAGACATGTGAATATTATAGCTCAGTCAATCATCAATGATCTGCATTTAGGGCTGTTGCCCTTTCTCTTAAACTTCTGGAAAGAACTCAGAAATTTATCGAGCATTACCATTGATCATATATTCCAATCCGTTACCCCTCGCCGTATAAAAGAATATATTTGCTCCAATTTGTCCACTTGAATTCGAACTTTATCATCATACAGTATTATATTTCCTACTTTGAAAAGCTCCACTAATGCTTATTCGTCTACTAATGTCATTCCACGCAATCCCTCCACTGACAGCTCGAAACATACCACATAGTGAAGCATGTCGTCTCCTTACTCCGAAGTCTTCCCAGCCCAAAGTTTGCAACATTTTTGTAACACTATTCCTTTCTCGGAAATCACTCAGAACAAATCCTGCTGCTTTCCTTCCTTTTTCCAGTTCTCGTATCAATTAGTTCCATGCACTGGAACCGGGCAGTCTTACCAGAGGCTTATATGCCCTCTCATTTACATCCTTATTACAACCGTTAAATATTCTCATAACCATGTGAATAGATCTGTACCCTTTCTTTACTACTTCGTTAGTATGATTACTCCAATGTAGATCATTCCTTATATTAACAGCTAGGTACTTACATTGTTCCCCATGAGGTACTGTCACCCCATCAATACAAAAATTAAAACTGAGAGGACATTTCCTCTTGGTGAATCTTACAACTTGACTTCCAATTCCATTTACATACATACCATTGTCTTCTGTCCATCTTACTACATTGTTCAAGTCCCCTGCAGTTGCTCACAATCCTCCAACTCATTTACTACCCTATAGAGTATAACATCATCCGGTCTCGTTAGATATCTGTTAAAACGATGAACCTTGTACTGTTCCTTAGTGTGGCGATGAGAGAACATTGATTTAAGAATTATCAGCATTTCGTCCCAGTATGGCAGTGGGCTCGTCAGTTGAACTGCCACACATTTCAAAGTCTCTGGTAACTGCTGCGCCTTAGAGACGCCACTGCAAGCCTCCTTCGTAGTACTATGTAGCGACTGTGCATAGGGAAGGTATGTACCTTCACTTATATGAATGCCTGCCTTTGGCTTTCCAGGTGGAAAGTTACGTTCCCGGAAGGAAGAAACAATTTAATTTCGATTGCGAATATTAAAGTAACTCCACCATTGCCGGTCCCAAGTCCGGGGCCCCATCTCGCAAGTGATGGGGAAGGAGGAGGGGGAGGAGTAACACCTCGTTAAAAAACCTGGGTCCATCTGGCTCCGGATGGTTGTACCCTGCCTAGGGTTACTAGGTGAAACCTGGTCAACGCTCTCAAAGACGGTAGAGGAGTTTCAGATTCCCAACGGCGGAGAGAGTGGAAGAGCTGCCTCCAGGACTCACAGTCCTGGTTGTATTTTTGTGGTCTTCGGGCCATACTAGAAATAACTTTCATCAGTGATGGAAGTGTGTCAAAGTCCTTAACGGCAACTTCGGCGGAGATGGAGACCATCGGTACGGTGTAGTTGGCAAATGAGGCTCTCTATCTTTCTGGGAGTTAATGCAGAGAGGAACGTAGCGTTTGTTCTCCAGAGGAGCAGCTACAAAAGGCGTCTGTTCTCCAGGTCAAGAGCGGCCTAACCACCTGCTGGCGGCAGCTCTAAAATGCTTGGTGACAGGCTTCGTGACAAGCCGGCCGTAAAAACATACCGTCACATCTTTATGGAAATGTTGTCTCATGGAATGGGAACCACGGCTAGGGCGTCCCCCGCTAAAAACGACGCGTGTTGGCAGGGCCCAGCCAGCACGAAAAGTATGCAAGGGTTACCGTCGTACGGGCGGCGACGGCTAAACAAGCGAGCCCCCACATTCTGTATAGCATCACTGAACGTCGGGACTATGAGTGGTCGAAGCAGTGAACTGGTCACAGCACTTGAAAGAAGGCATATAGACATCTGCGCGGTGCAGGAGACAAGATGGAGTGGAGAAAAGACACGTGACATTGGGTGTGGATACAAACTCATATACAACGGAACCCGAAGAACAACTAACGGTGTTGGCATTGTTATATCAGCAAAATTTGATGGTTCTGTCTCTGAGGTGCAACGCTACAATGATCGATTGATGAAAATCGTATATGTCGCGGATAGAAGGAAGGTCCATTTTTTCAGTGCTTATGCTCCACAAACCGGCCTAGACGCGGAAACAAAATATGCTTTCTGGGAACTGCTCGACGAGAAGACCGCTGAAGTGCCACCAGAAGACTACCTTATCGTTGCCGGTGATCTGAATGGACACGTTGGAGAGAGGAAAGAAGACCACACTGCCCATGGTGGACATGCATATGGAGAGAAGAACAGCGACGGCCAACGAATTCTTCATTATGCAGACCATAATCACGAACACCTGGTGCATCCAATCACGTACTACAGTGACTCCAATGCAACTCAGATTGACTACATCCTTGTGAGACGACGGAATTTCCTAGATACAAAAGTTATTCCTTACGAAACCGTCGCGATGCAACACCGGCCTGTCATCTGTAAGCTACGGATGAAGCCACCAAGAGCTGAATTCTTACCCAGAAATGGACCTAAAAGAATCAAATGGTGGCGCTACAAGGAGAAGGAGGCCGACATTGTTACAAAAATTACAGTGCCACCACTCACCATGGTTGAAGAGAGCTGCACTAAACTGAAAGACGCCGTTCATGAAGCCGCACACTCTATTCTTGGAACAACTAAACCAGGACGACGTAGGATTGACAAAGACACATGGCTTTGGAATGATGATGTTAAAGATGCAGTGCGGAAGCAGAAACAGCTGTACCATGAGTTTCTTTCAGATAAAACACCATCTCGTTGGGATGCCTACAAAACAGCCCGTAGCCCGTTTGCTGTAACAAAAGCAAACCGATATGCAGAGCTATATGCAAAACTTGACACGCGCGAAGGCGAGCGGCACATTTACCGGCTACTCAAATCGAGGCACCGCAAAACGGAAGACATCCAACGTTTCTACGGCATCAATGACGAAAAAGGTGACCTGCTGGTCGACTGGAAGAAAGCGCGAGAACGCTGGCGAAGCTATTTTGAGAAACTTTCAACCGAAGAATTTCCCCACCGACCAATCCCAACCACCTCCGTTATTGAAGGCCCAGTGAAGGAAATTGACGTCACGGAAGTTCAGGCTGTTCTGAAGGAGATGAAACCAGGAAACGCCACCGGCACCGATGACCTTCCGGCAGAGTTCTGGTGCTCTGAACGGTGGGATGCGGCAATATGGCTAACACAGCTTTTCAATCAGATCATCAAAGAAGGTAAAATACCATCAGATTGGCGACGGAGCATTACCGTACCAATCTTCAAGAAGAAGGGAGGTCCTGCCGATTGTTTTAATTATCGCCCAATCAGACTTCTGAGCCACGTGATGAAGATCTTCGAACGTATTCTCGACAAAAGGATTCGCCAGATAGCTAAACTTACAACGAACCAAGTTGGATTCGTGAAAAACTGTGGCACAACGGATGCAATCCACGCTGCACGGCTCTAGTTGAGAAACACCATGAAAAACATAAGCCTCTTCATCTCGCTTTTCTGTATCTTGATAAGGCCTTTGATCGGGTGCCACATGACCTAATCTGGTTAGCGCTACGAGAACATAGCATTCCAGAGCACCTTGTTAACTGGGTACAGATTTCTACGTAGAACCAAGGAGTTATGTTCAAGCTGCCGCAGGAGCGTCCGATGATTTCCGCATCACTGTAGGAGTACATAAAGGCTCTACCTTATCACCACTGCTGTTCATTCTTGTGATGGACACTGTTACATCCGATCTGCACAAGCCAATACCATGGACACTTCTCTATGCTGATGATGTCATGTTGGCTGCTGAGAATAAGTCTGATCTCCAGCGCCAAACAGAAGAGTGGAACAACCGACTAGCGCAATATGGCCTGCGCCTCAACAAAAAGAAGACAGAGTACATGACATTAGATCCTCGAGAAGTTGGAACCATCCACGTTGATGGTGAAGATCTACCACGAGTAGAGAAATTTAAATATCTTGGCTCCACACTCTCTGCCGATGGCAGACTTACTGATGAGGTCAACACAAGGATACACGCAGCCTGGCTAAAGTGGCGAATGACAACGGGCGTCACCTGCGACCGTCGGATGAAGGACCATCTGAAATCTAAGATCTACCGGACTGTTATCCGTCCCGTCGCTCTCTACGGCACCGAGTGTTGGCCTGCTACGAAGGAGGTAGAACGTCGACTAAGCGTCATAGAGACAAAGATGCTTAGGTGGACAGCTGGCATCACTAGACTGGATCATATTTCAAACGAGAATATTAGGAAACGCTTTGGCGTTGCACCAATCCAGAAGAAAATGCAGGAAAACCATCTGCGCTGGTTTGGACATGTGTTGCGTGCAGAAGACAATACACTAGCAAAGTCAGCGTATACATTGGAAGTCGCTGGAAAGAGGCCCAAGGAACGACCAAGACAGCGATGGATCGGTACAGTGCACAACGACCTGAAAGCTGTAAGACTACATCCTGACGTGGCCCGTGACCGAATTAAATGGAGACAACGAATCCATACAGCGGACCCTGCCACCAGGCGGGACAAACGCTAAAGAAGAAGAATAATAAGAAGAAGAATAAGAAGAAAATATTGCGAATATTAAAGTGTCCAAGCTCTTGAAATCCTCTGGTAGCGAACTTATTGTCACTCGACAAAATTAACTCATTAATAGCAAGTTAAGAACCGTCCAGGAGAATTAACTTCCCTTGTTTAATAGCAACACAATAGGAATTCCGAAATTGATACAGAGGCCGCTTAGATTGCACCGCTTCAGAATGTTTGCAGATCGGTAGCTTACGTATTGTTATTATTATTATTTGCTGTGATTTTTATTCAGTACTAGTGTGTTATGTCCGCCACTGTGCTGTAGTGGTTAGTGTGATTAGCTGCCACCCTCAGAGGCATGGGTTCGATTCCCAGCCCAGGCATGAAATTCGAAAAGTGATACGAGGACTGGATGAGGGTACACTCAGCCTCTGGAGGTCAACTGAGTAGAGGGGATTCGTTTCCCATCTCAGCCACCCACGAAGTGGCTTTCCGTGATTTCCCACTTCTTCTGCCGGGAAATGCCGGAATGGTACCTAACTTAAGGTGAACGCCGCTTCCTTCTCCCTTCCTTGACTATCCCTTCCAAACTTCCCGTCCCCCACAAAGCCCCTGTTCAGCATAGCAGGTCAGGCTACCTGGGCGAGGTACTGGTCTTTCTTTCCAGTTGTACCGTCCCGCCCCAATGTCTCACGCTCCAGGGCACTGTCCTTGAGGCAGTAGAGATGGGATCCTTCGCTGAGTCCTAGGGAAAATACAACCCTGCACGTTAAACTGATTTAATAATAATAATAATAATAATAATAATAATAATAATAATAATAATAATAATGACCGGTGTGTTATTTTTGTTTCTTTATCATACGGCAATTAACAAAAAAATGAATACAAATAGCAACAGGGAAGTTGTTATGCGTTTTTCCTACCTACTGAAAGGTTTCAATAGGGTACGGTGGCCTCCTAGAGGGTGACGACCTCTTTCAGATTAGGAAATGTGTTTCGGTTATTTGGGATGTGGAGAAGTACAAGAGAGGAGCAGCCTTGGTCTATAAAACGAACTGTTCCGGATTCGTCTTAGTGAGGAGAACGGAAAACCACAGAAAACTCTTCTCAAGACAGCCGACGTTGGCAGCCCCTGCCTCCTGAATGCGGAACTGTAGAGTCGAAGCCCTATAAGCCATAGCTACTCTGCTCGGTCACGATTTTCAATAGAATTCATAGACGTGTCTCCTCTACTCAGATGTACCGTGTGTAAGTTTAAACAAACATTTAGGGAAACGCCACTTGTTTTCAATAAGAAGTATGGCAGCCGAGTTGCAATAGCATTGTACTACTGAAGTTGCGTTTCAAAATACAGGCATTGTTGAATTTACATTAAACTGGAGGTCTATTATCTTCCATTATGATAATAAAGGTGAAGTAATACAGCCAGATCACACCTGGAGGCCATGACTGTTAGGGCGTGAAGTCTGTATTGCCTAGCTGGTTCGAGTCCCGATCGTGGAAAAAATTTCACCAACAGAATGTTGGCCGGCAGCGTAGGAGAGGTGGTGGTTGGTATACATTTCCTAATCGCCACAGTGCGTTCCGAAAACCTGGATTAAACTCCAAACCTCTCATATGGAGTGAGGGCTTATGACGCGGTTGATGGTGATTCGTCCGTTGGAGGGGTCATAGACCTTTGAGCAGACCCCTTGGTGTTATTCAACAGATGTAAGTTAGGTGCCGACGACGGGTTTTACACTCTCCCTACCTCATCATCATCATCGCACATTCAGACGAGCAGACCACGTATGGGCGTTAGAAAGACATCTCCGGAGGTCACACGAAATCAATCAATCAATCAATCAATCAATCAATCAATCAATCAATCAATCAATCAATCAATCAATCAATCAATCAATCAATCAATCAATCAATCAATCAATCAATCAATCAATCAATCAATCAATCAATCAATCAATCAATCAATCAATCAATCAATCAATCAATCAATCAATCAATCAATCAATCAATCAATCAATCAATCAATCAATCAATCAATCAATCAATCAATCAATCAATCAATCAATCAATCAATACTGTAAGCTCCCAGGTCTCAG
The DNA here is from genome assembly GCF_040414725.1 of Anabrus simplex. Classification (NCBI taxonomy): domain Eukaryota; kingdom Metazoa; phylum Arthropoda; class Insecta; order Orthoptera; family Tettigoniidae; genus Anabrus; species Anabrus simplex. The sequence goes on from NC_090268.1 coordinate 333,568,925, forward strand.
ATGATTTTTCAACTTGCTTTATCTATTTCGTATTTTTGTTTTTCAGAGAGAGTTTGCCGTGCGCTCAGGTCGCGCAGCTGTGAGCTTTCTTTCGAGTGATAGTGGGTTCTAATCCCATCGACGGCAGACACACTAGACAAATGTTAATTAAGGACACGTCCCAATCCCAGCCCTTTCCCATCGTTCCGACGTCGAAAACCTCCGATATTTTAGTGCGACGTTAAACAGGAAGCAAAAATCCTTTCTTCTTCTTCTTCTTCTTATTTTAATTCGCTCTCTTTACAAATTTGCCGATACCGAGTTAGCAACGTCTATGAAATCATTCATCCTTCTTTATCCTAAACCATAAAGCTGCAAAAAGAATGATCATATTCATTCTTAGTCATGGAACTGACCAGCTTCTAGTTATTCGCCCCCTCGCCCACGACCATCACCACCACCTCCCGCCTTAAGTTGAAACGCGGTTGGATGAACGATTGAGCCAATCAATTAATGACGTATACTGTACCAGCATATCGTGCCTGCCAGAATATACGGTGTCCGACTAATGAGTACACAGAAATCTTCCAGATAATGCATTGATGATGGCTAGCAGAAGAAAATTGGATTGCAGATTTGTAGGAGAAGTAAGGGGATTGATGAGGGGATCAGCTGTAGAGATAAGGGGTGGAACTCCGACGGGATGTCTTTCAGCAACTTATTTCCGGTGGGCGCATTTCAATTGGGCTCAATTACGAGGATAGCGTCAGCATTTTACTCGTCTACTCACTAGCTCCTTCTATGTTGGGACTGAGTGACTGAGAATTGTGATCCCAAGATTAAAATCTTACTCAGGATTGGGCAAGCCAAAAATTTGTTCAATAGTATGAGGGCCCTATTCACTGGTAGAGATCTCAACCTTCAATTCCGAGTTCGGATGCTGCGATGCTATGTTTTGCCTGCCCTTCTGTATGGTTTTGAAGGTTGGACGCTCGGATCTTTGCTGGAAAGGCGGATCGAAGCTTTCGAAATCACTTGCACAGAAGAATGCTTCGAATATCCTGGGACTGATGTGTAAGATGGCGGCCGAGCGCAACTACTTAGTGCTAGTGCTTTCGAGGAAATACATTGGTTATATGAGAGTAACTTGTTAAGTAAGGAAACAGAGCTTATAGCAACTATCAAGGAACGACAGCTCAGGTACATCGGGCAGTCGCGATATGAACTTCTCCAATTTATTACCGAGGGGAAAATTGAAGGAATGCGTCTGTGTGGATGCGGTGAAACTCCTGGCTTAAAGAACTGCGCCGCTGGTATGGACGAACTTCTATTGAAATCTTTCGAGCCGCTGTTTCACGAGTTATCATAATCAATTGGGTTGCCAACGTTCGTAGGGAGATGACGTCCTAAGAAGTGTTTCGAAATTACGTTGGACGTCAATTTGGCGACCATTTAGTTGTACTGGTGGTGTTGGCTTCCACGGTTTAGTATGTACTGTGTGAACTGCGACACGAACTCCTGACCTCCTGGAAACGTTAAGGCATAAGTTTCGTACACCGGTATAAGAAGATCATTTCTCCCGGCCATGAATGTCGCGTCCCTGTGGTTTGAATTTCACGTAAATCTGAGATTTATCAATCACCACTAATTTTCAGTTAGCACTTTCGCCCTGGTGACAGATCCCCTATCAGTTATTTTGCTAGGGTTTCCTTAAATTATTTCAAAGAAGTTGGAAATGTGTCGATCATCTACTTTGGTAAATTATTTCAATTCCTAATTCATCTTCCCCTAAACGAATATTTGCCACAATTTGTGCTCTTGAATTCCAGTGTTATCTCCATACTATGATATTTCCTACTTTTAAAAACCCTATTCAAGCTTACTGTCTACGAATGTCATTCCACGTCTTCTCCGTTGACATCATAGCGTTCAGTCGAGCAGATCGTCTCCTTAATTCCAAGTCTTCTCGGCTCAATGCTTGCAACATTAACGTAACACTACTCTTTTGTCGGAAATTACCCAGAACAGTTTGTGCTGCTTTCCTTTGGATCATTTCCAATTCTTGAATCAAGAAAACCTGGTGGGGACCCCATACTCCCTTACACTGGAACCATACACTAACGGAAATGAAATGGCGTATAGCTTTTAGAGCCGGTAGTGTCCGAGAGCAAGCTAGGTTCGCCAGATGCGGATCTTTTGATTTGACTCCCGTAGGCGACCTGCCCCCGTGCCAGCGGAATTATCCAATTACGGTTAAAGTTCCCGAACCCCAGTGACCAAAGACAGCACGCTAACCATTTACCCATGAGGCCAGACTTACATTCCCTACGTTTTATTACCTGCTACAACCCATAAATATCATCATAAACATATAAAGAGATCTGTAACCCTTATTTTAAACCTTGCTAATGTGATTACTCCAATTGATATTTTTTTCCTACATTACCAACTTCGGCAGTCACCATGGCACAGATTAAAACTGAGAAGACTTTTCTCTTGGTATAAGTACGACATCATCCTCAAAAGCCTTATTTATGATTCCATTTCCTTACTCATACAAATTATTTATAAGAAAACATGAAGGTCCAATAATACTTTTTCATGGAGGCCCGCTCTTAATCCTTACAACAGCAGATTATGCTTCACCTAAGCCAATTCAATCGCTTATTTTATAGTCCAATAACTCTCATATTAGTCAGTAGTATCTCATAATCTACCTTATCAGAAACCTTGGATAGGTCAATAGCGATACAGTCCATTTGACCTCCAGAATTTAAAATATCTGCTGTATCATGCTGGAATCCTGCACGGAGAACCTCACTGGAATAATCTTTCCTAAACCAGAACTGCCTTCTATCTTTTATGCCGTAAATATATATTCTTGCTTCTTAGAGATTTTACTTTCGTACGCTTTATTCAGTCAATAATTTTATGTGGCACGCTGCATGCGATTGATGATACGACGCTCCTGCTCTTTCTCCCCTTTAACAAAACCGGGCGAGTTGGCCATGCAGTTAGGTTCGCGCAGATGTGAGTTTGCATTCGGGACATAGTGGGTTTGAACCCCACTGTCGGCAGCCCTGAAGATGGCCTTCTGTGGTTTCCCATTTTCACACCAGGCAAATTCTGGGGCTGTACCTTATTAAGGCCACGGCCGCTTCCTTCTCACCCCTAGGCCTTTCCTATTCCGTCGTCACCATAAGACCTATCTGTGTCGGTGCGACGTAAAGCAATTGGAGATCCTTTGTAAAGTAAGGTCGAACATTTCTAGGCCGTGATTTTATCATAATTACAACTACAGTATAAGGGGAAGGAAGGGCAAACTGAAGTATGACTTTCCTACAGTAAAACTTAAATCCATTAGGCTAACAGTGTTTATAACTACAACCACTTTTATGAAATGTGACTGAGATATCATATTAACACTCTTCAAATTTATTCAAGGAAGGTAAGATGTCACTGATATGTGAAAATAAAAATGCACAGCCTGTTTTAATTCAACCTGGTCAGGAATGAAATGAATAAAGCCCCCATCTTGCGGCGAAGATAGAAAGTGTGCCTGCTGCTGAAGTCTGTCGCACTACTCTGGGTTAATGATTAATGACTGACAGATGAAATGATATTGGAGAGTGTTGCTGGAATGAAAGATGACAGGTAAAACCGAAGTACCTGGAGAAAATCCTGTCCCGCCTCTGCGCTTTGTCCAGCCCAACTCTCACCTGGAATGACCGGGATTTGAACCACGGAACCCAGTGGTGAGAAGCTGGCACGCTGCATCCTGAGCCTCGGAAGCTCTCACAAACATGACATACTTCGGAATAATATTATTTGTAATGTTTTTTTAAAATATGGTTTTTGAAATAATTACTAATAACTTGTGTACTTAGTCCGTCTGAAGCCTAATAACCTGTTTCACTGTATTGTCTGTACTATTGAGTGAGACTGTAAATAATTGGGGATAGAGTCGAAAAGGAAGTGATTGTGGCTGGTGTTATGGCTTCTGTTCTGACATTCGTTTGGAGCTGAGATAGAAAAGAAAGGCGATTATAATCCAGTTGGCTATAGAGTCCACAATAATTCTCTTGATGTTTTCAGGGCTGCAGAAAGTCATCAACTAGTCTTTTGAACATGTATTTCAATCTCCATTCTAATTCCCGAGTTTTTTCTAGACACCGAGGGTTTGTAGTTTTATCTCACAGGAGCTCTGTGACATTTTGAAAGCAAATGGCTCCCAGATGATGCATTCAAAACGCATTTAAATTCCACTAACCTCAGCTGGGATCGAAACCACTATCATAGGAAAAGATAATAATAATAATAATAATAATAATAATAATAATAATAATAATAATAATAATAATAATAATATTTTTTATTTATTTATAACTTATCTAAAATACATTTGCAAATATGCGGTAGGATATTATACATTATCTTTGCAATTATTTACACCAGCAAAGCACTTGATGTGCTTATCTGCCGGTGTAGTTGTTTCACATTTGTATACAATGTTGCAATACTTACTGTTTACAACATTAATAAGGTATGTATATTTACATTAGCAATGTAACTTTGTCCTGTGGTGTGAGTTTTTCTTAATCCCTGAAAGTATCACTCAAAATAGATAAGTCTTTGGTACATTTTTCATTCATGAACAAATATTTAAACTGTAATAATAATAATAATAATGTTATTTGCTTTATGTCCCACTAACTACTTTTACTGTTTTCGGAGGCGCCGAAGTACCGGAATTTAGTCCCACAGGAGTTCTCTTACGTGCCAGTAAATCTACCGACACGAGGATGACGTATTTGAGCACCTTCAAATACCACCGGACTGAACCAGTATCGAATCTGCGAAGTTGGGGTCAGAAGACCAGCGCCTCAACCATCTGAGGGACTCAGCCCGGCTTCGGAAAAGAAATCCTCAGACTAGGCGGTGTATCGACGTTAGTGTCTCAGCAAACCATTGGTTGCACTACCTTTCTCAAGGTAATAGCCTGTAACGATCACTCACCTATTTTCGGCTACCGTCATCTGGAACTCCATCTATGTTCATATACTCGTCGATACTTCATTCATCTAACCGGCCTTGGACTTTCTCTGCTGCTTCGCCGTGCATCCGTCCTGGTGAACTGCTGACTACACACTGAGTCTCCTCTGGTTTACGTCATCCGCTACGTCAGTGTCCGATATTTCTCGACGTTTTGTGTACTTTTTTCCGGAACTTTCTGCAGCGGTATAAAGGCTTCCCCCACATACTCGGTCTTCAGTCCAGCACTGATTCCGAGTGTGGTTGGAGGGTCGTCTGAGGACTTCCCAGTATTTGCTGGGAAGCTCCACTTCTTTTATTTGCTGTATTGGGTGAGCAACAGAGTATTTGTTTTATAATTACCACTATTATTCTTCTCCTATGGATTTTGGAGTTATCTTCATTTCTGTGGCCGGTTTTCTTTTAAGCCTGATATGAGTGATATTGTTCCTTAACAAATGAACATCGAGTGATATGCAATTTTAAGAGTTGGTGAGTGATTGAACTTGTGGCCTGGACGGTACAACTTATCACATAAAACTGTTCCTGCGTTTGGCAATGTTTATACTCAGGCGACTCCCATTATTGTGATCCCCGTCCCTGGTCCTTCCCGTGCCTTTCTTCTCCCTTTGTTTACTTTTTTGGAAATCTGTGTCCATATTCTTCGAGGCTTATAGGTTACCATGTTCGTTTGATTAGTCACATATTATAACTTGTAAATGGTCTAGGGATTCTATTCTAATGTACGTCATTCACGATGAGTGTTTTCTTTTGTGTGTCAGGTTACAAAATTTTGAGTTGTAAAATTTAAAATTGATTCCTTTTGTAGAAACAATATACTGTTTTGATTAACCTTTTTTCTTCTTATTATTACATCCACTAACCTCCCATTGGTCCCAGCTCTTTTCTCCTTGAACGTCTTGTCAAAGAATCTTAATCAACCAATACGTTGTTGCTATAAATCGTCACAAGCCTCAATCAAAACTGTGGTCGGAGGCATTTGAAAATGTTTGAATGCGATAACTCCATACTAGGCCTATTGGCTTCTAGCACCGTGGAGCACTCATGCGGGACAATATTCCGACACCCTGTCCTTTCCATAATAATAATTTCGTATGGCTATTTATAGCCGGGTGCAGCCCTTGTAAGGCAGACCCTCCGATGAGGGTGGGCGGCATCTGCCATTTGTAGGTAACTGCGTGTTATTGTGGTGGAGGATAGTGTTATGTGTGGTGTGTGAGTTGCAGGGATGTTGGGGACAGCACAAACACCCAGCCCCCGGGCCATTGAAATTAACCAATTAAGGTTAAAATCCCCGACCCGGCCGGGAATCGAACCCCGGACCCTCTGAACCGAAGGCCAGTACGCTGACCATTCAGCCAACGAGTCGGACTGTCCTTTCCATGAAACCTATAGTAATTACAACTTCGTTAAGACAGTGATCTTCTTAATCTGCTTACCCTCCAGGTTGGTTTTCCCCTCGGACTCCGCAAGGGATCCCACCTCTACCGCCTCAAACGTAGTGTCCTGGAGCTTCAGACATTGGGTCTAGGGATACAACTGGGGAGGATGGCCAGTACCTCGCCCAGGCGGCCTCACCTGCTATGCTGAACAGGGGCCTTGGTGGGGGATGAGTAGATTGGAATGCATAGACAAGGAAGCGGGAAGGAAGCGGCCATGGCTTTAAGTTAGGTACCATCCCGGCATTTGCCTGGAGGAGAAGTGGGAAACCATGGAAAACCACGTCCAGGATGGCTGAGGTGGGAATCGAACCCACCTCTACTCAGCTGACATCCCGAGGCTGAGAGGACCCCGTACCACTCGTACCCTCGTACCACTTTTCAAATTTCGTGGCAGAGCCGGAAATCGAACCCGGGCCTCCGAGGATGGCAGCTAATCACACTAACCACTACACCACAGAGACGGCTAAGACAGTGATCATTTTACAAAACCATCTGCCACTAGGGTCGGCTTACTTAATTTAATATTGAAAATTGAATGAATTGATATTATTTATTTATTTAGTTATTTATTTATTTATTTTCCCGTTGGGGTCTTCTAGGGACCAAGTGACAATTTCAATACTTCATCCTTTGTGTTTCCTTCTTCTTCCTCCAATACTCCTTCATCTGCTCAATATGCCTCCTTTCCCTCTCCTCGGAACATATTGAACCTGTTTTCTTTCTCTCCCGACCTTGGAATCCTTCCAATTTGAACATTTTCCCTCTCAAAATCTCTCTGTGTTGCTCCTCCTTCTCTTATATTGTTTCTTTCCAAATATATCTTGACTTCGTGAATCTATTTTGTTGTTTACTTCTTCTTCCAGAGATATTTGAAAATATGTTTGGTTAACCTGTTGTAATCAAATCTGCTATGAATGTCCAAAAAGTATCAGCCGCCTCTTCCGCATTGTTTCCAGTATGTTTTCTGTGTTCCGGTATATTTCATCATTACTTCTTGATTTCCAGAGTTCTGTAGTTCTTAGTGACCGAGTATTTTCCGTATATTTTTCATTCCAGTACAATTTATTCAGCTTGTAGTTCAGTACTAGACATTCACTCGTGTGTTGGCACTCCGGTTTGACTACTTCATTTTAGAATGGTATCTTGAGGTTTGTAGATAAAGAATTTGTTGTAGATATTTCTAGTTATACCGTATGTTATTTCCATTTTGTGTATCCTTTCTTCTACAGCAGATTTGTCCAAACCATTTTCTTGAATTGTTTCCCCCAAGTATCTGAATTTCTTTACCTTCCTTATTCGATCAGTTTCTATTATTAGAAATTAAGGAGCATTTTTTATATTTGTCATAAATTTGGCTCCTTTTTTTTACAGAAATTCTTAAAGGTGTTCTGCTGGCTATTTCTTCCAAGAGATTTACTTGTATTGCTGTATTTGTCAGGTTTTCTGAAATATTGGCGAAATCATCTGGAAATGCTAGATAGTTTATTTGAGCACCTTTGTGCTTTCTTCGCAGTGTTATTATTGAAAGTTTGTGTTCTTTCAGTTTTTCATTCCATGTTCTTACTATTTTCTCCAGAACGCAGTTGAATAGGAGTGGAGATAAGATATAAGTCATCACTTTGCCTTACACCTGTATTCATTTTGAACGGTTTAGATATTTCACCCATCAATTTTACTTTTGATATTATGTCGGTGATGGTTTCACGGATTAGGTTTGCCATTTTGATTTTAACCCCTTATAGGTTGGTGGCTAAATATTTAGGTCCATATTGTTAAATAATTGAAATGAATTTGGCCTTTATCGCCATAAACCACATGCCTGAACGGATAGTGGCTAAATAGTAAGCCACACAGAAGATTTTGAAGGCTATGCAAGCAACTGGAATTGGAATACGATCGAGGTGGCTAAGGATATTGCCACCATCCATTGAGGCTCCATGGAAAAACATGGTTATGCTATATTGGAGTGAATTCGATGTTGTTTTTCTAACAAACAAAATTTGAATTGCTTGTTGTGGTTATATCAATGTCTCCAGTTTATATTCAGACAGTTTATTCTGCCAAAAGTTAGCAGGTCTCTTCACAAGTACATTGTTTTATGAAGTTGTTTTGTTGACGTTGCGCCAAACAATACTATGCTTGCCAACTAATTATTTTGCATTATAAAGGAAACACGTATTATATCGTTATAGAATAATGTGAGGTAAAATGCATGTAGAAATAAACATGTATGTAACCAATATGCGGCTTTAGTATGGGAAATTATCCGCTCAGATAATATTATCACCTTTATCCGAGTTGGCAAGTGACAAAACATAACCTCACTTTTAACCGAAGGCCTAGGCCTATGTTTATGCTAGAAATGATCATTATAACAGCGTTCAGCTGCTATAAAACATCTGTCTATCCGTAATTTCTTATCTGTGTTTCAAAATACGTCATGGAGAAATACATGGACGTAAATAAACATGTCGGTACACGAGCTATTCGACTTACTAGATGCTGTTTCAGCAGATCAAGCATACGACCGCGAGGAACGTGGGGATAGTGATGCTGAAGATTCTGTTGCGTACAGAACTGGGATGATGGATACATCTACTCATTCTAAAAGCAGCAATGATTCTGTATTATACGATGTGTCAGAGATTGAATCAGCTGATCATGGGTACTGATGACATTGTCATACAAGATTATCCTGAAAATTTTCCTAGTCTCTCATCAAGGTTCATCCAAATTTGTAAAGACTATTCGTATTTGTCCTATGGTATTGTTTAAAAGTTCCTACAAATGAAAGAAAATTGTGGCTTCATATAACGAAGGTGGCTAAATAAGTAGCCACCATCCACATACAGAAAGTTGTGGGTCATAATGGATGGTGGCAAAATATTTAGCCACCCTATTTTTATTCGTATATAACAAATTTAGAAGCAAATTGCCTTAAAAACTGTTCTAACCTACTCGTTTGCAACTCAGGATTAAGAGAAACATAAAAATATACCCATAACCAAAGAAAAAAACCCTGCCCTATAAAGGGCTCAGAATTCTCGGGTTATTTCATCTATAGTTTTTATATCAACAGAGTCAAAAGCCTTTTTAAAATCTATAAATGTTTTTCTATGTCCTTGGAGCTCATTAATCTGTGACTGATTATGGACTTCAAGTTGAATTTCTGTTCTGAGCAAGATCTGCTCTTTCTAAATCTACTCTGATATTCACCCTCATGACTGTCAAGAGTTGCCTGTACCCTGTTCAGTAATATTGTTGAAAATATCATATAAGCCACCGGGAAAAGTTGTTGACATCTTGTTTGTAATCTTTCTAATGCAAAGAATATATAAGAACCATTTTTCATTTTTTCGGGATCTTCTCCGTTTTACAGATTTATTCAAATGTGATTTGAAGATCATCCATGATTTTTGGTTGAGGTCATTTGATAAGTTCAGCTGTAATGGGGTATTCTCCACTCCCTTTTTCAAGTTCCTTAACAGTACAGTAGATCTGCTTCTAACTTTTCATGAATCTCTGGAAATTCTAACTTGTGGTTCGTTCAGAAGTTGATCGAAGTGTTGTGCTAGTAATTCACAGTTCTCGCTATCGGTTAGAGCAATTCTGTCATTTTCATCTCTAAAGATAATTCTAGGAGCTTGATAGCCCTTCAGGTTAAATTTTAAAAGTTTGGTAGAAATTCTGTGAGTTACGTTTTTTGCACAGTTGTGATGTTTCAAAGATCGTTTACTACTCCTTATTATTCTTGTTTTTTTTCTTTGCTACCTAAATTTCTAAAAGTGTTCTTTCTTTCCAGAGCATTTATATGCTTATTATTATTATTATTATTATTATTATTATTATTATTATTATTATTATTATTGTTGTTGTTACGGAGTTACCCGTGGAAGGCAGAGGTGAAAGAAGGTGCGGGCTGGAATGGGTCTAACTACAAGGCCGAAAGATGAATTAAAATTTCAATAAAGGTTATATTTTCGGACATGGCAAAGTTTAACAATTTTTTACATAGAATTTGAAAACTTAACAAGTACAACAAGTCAACAGCTATCCAATAATCAAGTACAAGGTCTAATTTTACGAACGAAAGTACAAGTTTCGGGGTCTTAACAAGTTCTGGGCTTCGAGCCCCAATTCCACAATCCTAGATCTACTAGCCCAACTTTACCAAGACACACATTTGTTCAAAGGGCAGAAAAACCCTTTATACAAGGAGCATTAGCTCCAAAAAACATATCAGACCTCCTAGAGGCACTTTGCCACATCAAAAAGAGCTGACCCACTCTCAATTTTTCTGAGCCTACTAAAGGCCATAACAGATTTTACCAAAATTGCCCTCAAGGCACAACTTACAAGAAAACAGGGGTATCTTGTACCCAGCCTACTGGGCCTTAATAGAAAAGTAATAGGTTAATTTAAATGGCCCTAAATGCAAAAGGAATGGAGGCGTGAATTAGCACTCCTAAATACCCATTTTAAAACTTAAGAGGCACTAGGCCAATGACAAAGGAGCTATTCCCAAACTAGGGAGGTGACTCGTATAAGAAACATTTTAACACATTAAGGAAGAGGAGAAAATCGGTTACGAAAACGTAGTCACCTCAAATCAAAATGAAGGGGAGCTCGAGAGGGCAAAGCACTCTGTATCCCCGAATTACAGTTAAAGATATATGAAGTTTTACAAAGACTGAAAGATATTTACATGTTTCAAGAGATAGGTTACATATTAAAGGTTTCGGACCTGCCCCGCGAGTTAAACAGCTGAGCTAGCAAGAAATAAAGATGTTAAACGGCCATTACCTTGCTGAAGAGCTGCTGCCCGAAGGAAGGGACGCTACCCGCCCCCTGCTACACGTCCATACACAAAGCTAGATGTAGAAGAAGTGGCGAAGAGCCGTGAAAATTAGCAGTTTTTAAGCCCTCGGGGAAGTTTCTAGACCTTTCATGAATAATTAAGACACACCCACCGTCTTTTATTGGCTAACATCAAAAGTTGCACACAGAATCGGAGAAGAAACACATGATTGGTAGGAAATTAATTACAGAAATTCTTGACTGGTTAAAATCAAAACCGGCGGAAAGGAAAGATTAATACTGCCAACCTACAAATAAAAGAACGAAATTTAGTAAAGAGAAAAACTTATGAATACAAAATTTCTTCAAGTTCCTTCACTTCGCACCAGGGTGCATGATCATAGTTTCTTTAGTAGAGACATCTATAAGAGAAGGTCCACACTTCTTGATCAATAGAAAACAAAACACGTTGAAATCCACACAGTATTGACAACTTGGTAATCACAAAATTTTACTGTAGTGACATCTTCTGAGAACCGTATAAATTGGTCCAGTTTTTAAGGTGCAGATTTTCTCCAGTAGAGGAGGATTTATTGGCGTAAGATTTAAAATTGCGGCGTAGAGGTGTACCGCCCAGTAAAATTATTATTATTATTATTATTATTATTATTATTATTATTATTATTATTATTATTATTCCTTCGTTATGCCCTTTCAAAGAGCACGTTTGAAATTCGTTGGCCTGATGTGTTTCGCCTTCTTATCCTCCCAAAATCGCTTCATGAATGCGCTGTGTAACGTCTTGCGTTCTGTTGACCACTTCCTACCAGCTTTATTTTTAGATTTCTCCACCAATTTGTGCTTGGCTACTATTGTGCTGAAAGCTCCACGTTCCACATGATATTAATTTCATGGAGGTAGGCCTTTGTTTCTTCTAGTCAGTTTATTTTGACCTTCTTTGAGTTGATTACTTTAAATCATATTTTGGTGTACTGCCGCTGTACTTTCTATAAATATGACCATAGAATTTCAGGTGTCTTTTGCGTACGGCATCAGTGAACCTGTCAGTTAATGACTAGCGTACCGATGTTCTCCTCTTAATCCACATTCCATTTTCTCTAGTAGGACTATTCAATTTTCCTAGAATTTTCCTTTCTTGCTTTTCAATTTCTATGACTTTAGAGTGACCTCCAAGGGATATGGTTTCTGAGGCGTATAACGCTTCCGACAAAACAACTGTCTTGTAATGTCGTAATTTTGCAGTACGCGATATTATTATTATTATTATTACTATTATTATTATTATTATTATTATTATTATTATTATTATTGTACCGGGGCACACATTCTCCGGCCAGCTAAACTGCTCGTCTTCTATAAGGCCATATACGTAATCTGCCTTGAACTGATGTTACGCAGGATACTTGGGTTTTCAACCGCTTGATGTCTCTATCATCGGTTTTGTTGCTCACCCTAGCAGGTTGAACTCTTGATTTATTAAGAAATTTTTACTGTGACAGGTGGGAAACCTTAAGTTTGTGAAGATTGTTTAGTTCAACTCCTGGACATATCAACCAATCAGAAATTTTGTGAACATTTTCTCTAGACAATTAAAATTGGGTGTGTGAACAGGCAACCAGCCTATTTGTAAAGAGTTCTGGAAACTTCCCCTCGAAATCCTGTAAAAGATGGGCTCATTAGGGCTGTATCGTCATCTTCTTCACTCCATTTTTGTGAGTGCGGCATGTTATTCGGGGGTAGGGACCACAGGTCGGTGTTTGGAAGGCCCAGCAAAGGAAGTTAATGGGAGAAATTCATAATATGTAGTAACTCCAAGCAGATAGCTTGAGGGAACGTTTCAAACTTCTTTTATTCATGTAAAGTTCTAATTTCGTGGTTTAAAGGTAGATTTTCGGCAAGTTTAAGGACTCCAGTCAAATCCCGGCTGGGAAACATGTACACTAAGTGAACAAAGAGTTGATTCTGTTGATTCCCTTTCAAGTTGCTATGGGGTGAAAATTTTTCTGAACCTCTCAATTCTTAACACCCTTTTGGCATTTAACACTCAGCCTCTGTAACTTCGGGCCATAAGCCCACTTAGGGTTTTAAGAGTTTTCTAGAAGGAGTGCAGATTTTTCGCCTCCTTGTATTTTGTTTTTGGCCGATCATAATCAACCTTTCCTTTTTCATATGGAGGCCAGTAGTGTGGGCACTCACGCCTCTGTTTTATCAATTAATGGATTGTGGTGTTTTCTTTTTTGAACAAGTGAATGACATAACTGTTGAGCAGAAGATGAACCCAAACAAGGGCTAATTGATTGTATGAAACTTGTCAGGTTAATCTTGTGATGTAAGAATTAGGCCTCTGAGAGGCTAGAATGTATTTACGTTTGGAGCTCAGACTCCTAGGCTATATAATATAGGGGAGGAAGCATGCTCTTATAAAATAGTTTACCTGTTCGGAGCTATAATGCTCATCCCCTTGTATATGATCACGTTGATGATCCTCTCAAGTTTTGTTTTTGCTATTTGCTTTACGTCGCACCGACACAGACAGGTCTTTCGACGACGATGGGACAGGAAAGGGCTAGGAGTGGGAAGGAAGCGGCCGTGGCCTTAATTAAGGTACAGCCCCAGCATTTGCCTGGTGTGATAATGGGAAACCACGGAAAACCATCTTCATGGCTGCCGACAGTGGGGTTCGAACCTACTATCTCCCGATTACTGGATACTGGCCGCACTTAAGCGACTGCAGCTATCGAGCTCGGTCTCTCAAGTTTTGTACCTGATGTTGTGAACTGTAAGTCATTTTTGCCTGAGCTGAAAAGCTCATTGTAAGTTGTCATTGTTCATTCAGATTTTCTAATTATCAAATGTTAAATTCAAAAACGAAGAAAAAGGAAAGAAGTAAAATTTCAAAGTTTAGTGCAATAAATTATGCTCTGGTCAATTCCTTGTCTGCCGAATCACCCCAGAACCTTTTTACACCTCTGCAAACCACGGAATTTCCGTATCAATTATTATTATTATTATTACAGATTTTACAACAAAACCACATATAGGCAAGAACAGAGACTAAATCGGTGTTGGAAGTGTGTAAACAGAAGAAGACAGTGAAGAGATTAGCTTATGAGCAGCTGGATGTTAAAACATTGCGTCAAATCTCCCTACAAAAAATCGAAATGATCATTAATATAACTTATACGTATATCTCTCGGGCAAGCCCATCCATTATCGGTTGCTAATTCAGATGAGCGCCAGCCATAAGACATAGCCTCCACGGTTGCTAGGTTACACTTCCGTTACACATTTTGTTAATGACACTATTTCGCTACACAAATTTTTGGATGATCTCAAGTTCTAATGCCTATTGCACACCATTAAATTTTTATTTCAGTTCATTACTTCATAAGAAAAGTTGTAAAATCTTGTCAAAGATTGTTCAACATTGCTAAAGGTTAACGTATCCACAAAGACACACACGAAATGCTGTCAGGTGGTACAATTACTTTATTTACACGTATTTACAAATTAAACACACTCATAACCTTATTCACTGCTGTCACAGGAAAAAAGCCGCCATTTTAAAACAACTGAATAACACAGCACATAGAGGTTACAACCTTGAACCACGGTCGGAACAGATGACTACCGACTGCCTACATTGGCATGTCAGCCTAACCACAACACGCGTTCACCAATGAAACTCCTACTATACAATAACTCTCCATTACCGCCAAGACCACCTCCTTATGTATGTGCCTGGCCAGGCTTCTAGAAGGCTACATTACAAAATATACCTTCTCGAAAATTCGAGAGTGCCCAGTACATAGAAATAGTGTACAGAATATTCTCAATCATTCTCGTCTACCTATTACCATTCTGGAAGTTACAGTGTGTTTTACAATTATGGATTACAAAATACAGGTAACAATAAACTATATAATATTAATTTACAGGTATTTACATTAACTGAACTCATATAAATATTTATGTACAACACATGTTCCATCACATAACCTCACAAATAGCGCGAGCATATCGATGGCTTTCTTTTAAAACCTCGTATGTCCAAATGTTCTTCCTACCCATTATATTCCTTAAGACTGGTCACGCCTCCCGGTCATATATTTGTATGCGGTCCATCAGAATAATTTTCGCTGTGTCCATTTTCCTTTGCTAATGTCTAAAGGAAAATGGACCTTACCGTACCGTATTGTAGGGATGTTGATTGCATGGCAAATTTACACACTCCTACAGTACAATGTATTTAAGGTTCATTTTCCTTTACAGATTGGCAGAGGAAAATGACCATAACGAACATTATTCTTTTGGACTGCATATAAATATGAGACTGGGAGGCGTGACCAGTCTTAAGGAATATAATGGATAGGAAGAGTATTCGGACTTACGAGGTTTTTAAAGAAAGCCATCGATATAGTATGTACCTATGATGTAATAATAATAATAATAATAATAATAATAATAATAATAATAATGATGATGATGATGATGATGATGATAATAAATGGATCTAACCCTTCATAGCCATACATAAAATTAATATTAATAATAACAACCATAATCGTAAAATAATAATAATAATAATAATAATAATAATAATAATAATAATAATTGTTACGGAGTTTTCCGTGGTAGTTAGAGGTGAAAGAAGGTGCTGGGGTGAACAGGTCTCAAAATACGAAATTAAAATTAAGATAAAATTTAACAAGGTTATATTTTCTTTTCAAGATCAATAAATAACAATTATAACAGGTACTCAGTAGCCTAGCAACAATTCGAGAATGTACAATTACAGTGTTACAGGATTTGGGCTCCGAGAGCCAGACACATAATTCTTGAGCAATTAGCCCAACTCTAGCCAGATACCAGGTTTGACCAAGGGGCAGAAACCCCAATCATGGTCAGGAGTTCTTGCTCCCTATTACTCAGTAAAGCCTGCTCAAGGCACACAGAAATCAAAATTTTAAGAAAGAGCAACCCGCTCTTAAAGTTCAAGCCTATCAAAGGCCACACCAAACTCCCGTTTCAAGTTGACCTCCAAACACAAATAACACAGGGGTAAAAATACCCAACCTACTGAGGCCTATTCAGTGAAGAAACAGGACAATTACATGGTCTCCAAAATACCAACTTGAGAGGAGGCGAAACTGCACTCCTAATATACTTTACTAAAACCTACTTGGCACTAGGCCGCTAATGCAAGGGCTAATCCCATACTAAAGACGTGACTTATATAAGAAAACGATTTACATTACATTAGGAGGGAAGAAACGTTTGTGAAAATAAGTTCACATCAAAGCAATATGAGTGGGAGCTCGAGAGGGTTAAGCACTCTCTATCCCAATTTGTAGTTTAAAAAGATAGAATTGATACCAAGTGTCTATACATTTTAGAGGAAAGTTACATGGTAAAAAGGCTTCGGACCTGCCCCGAGAGTTAAACTGCTGAGCTAGCAAGAAAAGAAGTTATTAAACGGCCATTACCTGGTGGTTGAACTGCTGCCCGAAGAAAGAGGCGCTTCCCGCCCCCTGCTACGTACTTTACACACTGATAGATGTTACTGAAGTGGCGCGGAGACCAGAAAATCAGCAGTTTATATACCCTCGTGGAAAGTTCGAGGCGTTTCAGGAATGAAAACACCCGCCCACAATAATTTTATTGGCTAACAACGAAAACCCCTACACTCTATGAAGAAGAAACACATTATTGGTGGAAAATTAATTACAGAAATTCCTTATTGGTCGAATTCAAAACTGGCGGAAAGAAAGGGTTAATATTGCCAACTTAAACAATAACTGAAAGAAATTTAACCAAGAACAAACTTATGAATTCAAAATTTCTCCAAAAACACAGTTCTTTCACTTCGCACTAGGGTGCATAATTATAGTCCTTCAGTAGTGCCATCTGGAAGAGAATGTCCACACTTCTTACTACAGGCAAAACAAAAATACATCGAAAACGACCCAGTTCATAAACTTCAAAATTTACAAGTAGAGACATCTTCTGAGAAACTTGAGAATTAACACAGTAGATAAAGTTCAGACTTCCTCCAGTAGAGGAGTTGCAACTGGCGCAAAGTTTAAATTAGCGGCGTGGAGGTGTACCACCCGGTACAATAATAACTCGAGCTCGATATTTGCATTAGTTACCCATGGGCGAGAGAATATTGTTTTCAAGGTATAACTATTTATAGCACTTGCGTCAAGGTTTGACAAGATTTGAAAATATTTGGCAATGCTTCATAGATTTTTTTTTACGTGGATGAAGGCAAACAGTAGTTGTGGTTCTTGGACTAACAGCGGGATACATTCTTAAAAGGAAGCGAAACGCGTAATAAAGCGTAATTTACATGGAGAAAATATTAAAATGATTATCTTCAACATAATTTTTCAATGTATTTACTTCCGTACCGTGATTTGCAGAGATTATGTTGTATTGCATTTACTGAAATAAATTGAATAAACATGATAGCAATGCAACGGAAATGGATATCTTCTTATATGAATACATCTTAGAAATTCAATAATAATAATAATAATAATAATAATAATAATAATAATAATAATAATAATAATAATAATAATAATATGCAGAGATCGATATTGTTGACAGTGTTTACTTATAGTTTACCGTACGGAATTAAACACAAACACTGTCCACTTCCTTGCAATCTCCGCGTACGCTGCCGTTTTATTCTTGCTTATTGTGGTACTCCTCCTCTGCGAACCATGTGACCTTGCCGCGGTGGGGAGGCTTGCGTGTCCCAATGATGCAGATAGCCGAGCCGCAGGTGCAAACATATCGGATGGGTATCTGTTGAGAGACCAGACTAACGAATGGTTCATAGAAAGGGGGGTAGCAGCCTTTCGGTAGTTGCAAGGGCGGCAGTCTGGATGATTGACTGATACGGCCTTGTAATAATACTCAACATGGCTTACCTGTGTTGATACTGCTACACGGCTGAAAGCAAAGGGAAACTACAGCCGTAACTAACTCCCGAGGACATGCAGCTCTCTCTGTATGAATGATGTACTGATGATGGCTTCCTCCCGGGTAAAATATTCCGGAGGTAAACTAGTCCCCCATTCGGATCTCCGGGTGGGGACTACACGAGAGGGGGCGATCATCAGGAAGATGGATACTGACATTCTGCGAGTCGGAGCGTGGAATGTTAGAAGTTTGAATCGTTGTGGTAGGTTAGAGAATCTGAAAAGGGAGATGGATAGGCTAAAGTTAGATGTAGTTGGTATAAGTGAAGTACGTTGGCAGGAAGAACAAGATTTTTGGTCAGGCGACTACCGAATTATCAACACAAAATCAAACAGGGGAAATGCAGGAGTTGGTTTAATAATGAATAAGAAAATAGGGCACCGGGTAAGCTACTACGACCAGCATAGTGAAAGAACTATTGTCGTCAAGATAGACACCAAAGCAATGTCCACCACAATAGTGCAGGTCTATATGCCTACTAGTTCAGCGGATGATGAAGAAATCGAAAGAATATATGAGGAGATAGAAGATTTAATACAATATGTAAAAGGTGACGAGAATCTAATTGTGATGGGAGACTGGAATGCAGTGGTAGGCCAAGGAAGAGAAGGTAATACAGTAGGAGAATTTGGATTGGGACAAAGGAACGAAAGAGGAAGTCGGCTGGTTGAATTCTGCACTGATCATAATTTAGTCCTTGCCAACACTTGGTTCAAACACCACAAACGACGGCTGTATACGTGGACGAGACCTGGAGACACCGGAAGGTATCAAATAGACTTCATTATGATTAGGCAGAGATTCAGAAACCGGGTGTTGGATTGCAAAACTTTCCCAGGAGCAGACGTGGACTCTGACCATAACTTGTTGGTCATGAAATGCCATCTGAAGTTGAAGAAATTGAAGAAAGGAAAGAATGCAAAAAGATGGGATCTAGACAAGTTGAAAGAAAAGAGTGTGCTGCATACAGGAAAATCAAGGAAACCTTTGGAGAAAGGAAATCTAGCGGTATGAATATTAAGAGCTCAGATGGAAAGCCACTTCTAGGGAAAGAAGACAAAGCAGAAAGATGGCAGGAGCATATCCAACAGTTGTATCAAGGTAAAGATGTAAATAATTTGGTTCTGGACATGAAGAGTCTGTTGATGCTGATGAAATGGGAGACCCAATTTTGAGGTCAGAGTTTGACAGACCTGTGAGTGACCTCAATAGGAACAAGGCACCTGGAATTGATGACGTTCCCTCTGAATTACTGACTGCCTTAGGAGAAACCAGCATGGCAAGGTTATTACATTTAGTGTGCAAGATGTATGAGACAGGAGAAGTCCCATCCGATTTTCGGCAGAATGTTGTTATACCTATTCCCAAGAAAGCCGGTGCTGACAGGTGTGAAAACTACCGCACCATTAGTTTAGTATCTCATGCCTGCAAAATTTTAACACGTATTATTTACAGAAGAATGGAAAAACAAGTAGAAGCTGAGTTGGGAGAAGATCAATTTGGCTTCAGAAGAAATGTAGGCACACGCGAAGCAATACTGACTTTACGTCTGATCTTAGAGGATCGAATCAAGAAGGACAAGCCCACGTACATGGCATTCGTAGATCTAGAAAAGGCATTCGATAATGTTGATTGGACCAAGCTATTTATGATTCTGAAGATGATAGGGATCAGATACCGAGAATGAAGAATTATCTATAATCTGTATAAAAATCAGTCTGCAGTGATAAGAATCGAGGGCTTTGAAAAAGAAGTAGCAATCCAGAAAGGAGTGAGGCAAGGTTGCAGTTTGTCCCCTCTCCTTTTCAATGTTTACATAGAACAGGCAGTAAAGGAAATCAAAGAGAAATTTGGAAATGGAATCACAGTCCAAGGAGAGGAAATCAAAACCTTGAGATTTGCCGATGATATTGTTATTTTATCTGAGACTGCAGAAGATCTCGAGAAGTTGCTGAATGGTATGGATGAAGTCTTGGGTAAGGAGTACAAGATGAAAATAAGTAAGTCCAAAACAAAAGGAATGGAGTGCAGTCGAACAAAGGCAGGTGATGTAGGAAATATTAGATTAGGAAATGAAGTCTTAAAGGAAGTAGATGAATATTGTTACTTGGGTAGTAAAATAACTAACGATGGCAGAAATAAGGAGGACATAAAATGCAGACTAGCACAAGCAAGGAAGAGCTTTCTTAAGAAAATAAATTTGCTCACTTCAAACATTGATATCGGAATCAGAAAGATGTTTTTGAAGACTTTCGTGTGGAGCGTGGCATTGTATGGAAGTGAAACATGGACGATAACTAGCTCAGAAAGAAAGAGAATAGAAGCTTTTGAAATGTGGGGTTACAGAAGAATGCTGAAGGTGAGATGGATAGATCGAATCACAAATGAAGAGATACTGAATCGAATTGGTGAGAGGAGATCGATTTGGCTAAATTTGACGAAAATAAGAGATAGAATGATAGGACACATCTTAAGACACCCAGGACTTGTTCAGTTGGTTTTTGAAGGAAGTGTAGGTGGTAAGAACGGTAGGGGTTGACCAAGGTATGAATATGACTGGCAGATTAGAGCAGATGTAGGATGCAATAGTTACGTAGAAATGATAAGGTTAGCGCAGGATAGAGTGGCATGGAGAGCTGCATCAAACCAGTCTATGGTCTGATGACTCAAACAACAACAACATTGTGGTACTCTCCGGAGTCCACTGAATACAGGCAGAGATGTGCCTCATACTTAGCAAATAATACACACACAACACTCCTCGATCATAAAGAAGCCATTTTTGTTGTTTTGATTGCCGTCCCGACAATTCCAGCATGCCTAGAGCGCACCGTTAATACTAGAATTCCGTTGGTTAATTCTGTCAAACATTTGGCAATTCTTTGATCGATTACAGCATATTCTAATTCACTTTCAAGATTTTTTTTAGACTTCTCAAGACTGGTCAAGTATTGCAATGACTTGATAAGTAAACTTGTGAAATATTGAAATTTCATGCGAAGTTTTGTGAAGTCTTGAATGTGACAAAATATTGATTGTATACAACAGGCTTAAGACGTATCTATGTCAAAATTTTCAAACATTCTCGCTACTCGAAGTGAATTACACCTAGGCCCATTCGTCTCTAGATGGGAGGTATGAAGTTCGTAATATTCAAAATAACTTAGTCGCTAGTATCGTTCCGTCAAAATCGCGACCCCGCTCAGTGATTTAGAATAGTGACAAATTCTTAGAGAAGAGTCAGACTCAAATCACGTTGAGAACAAATGTCTTCAGAATCTCGTGCTCTGGCAGTGGGAAGCAGTATGGCAAGGACACGAAAAAATGTGTGCACGGGACAGGAATTTCAAGAGAAAAAGAGAAAGAAAGAGAAAAATGCCTTTCGTTTCAGTGGAGGAGGAAAACAAATTCTTCTCTGGTACGCTGTGGGAAGATCATCAATCACCTTTTTCTTTCCGCTTCTTTTTTCTTATCGAGATTTTGGGCGATGCGCTGTGTCTTCTTGTGCTACGTGTTGCACCGCGCAGAACACAAGTTTCAACCCGTCCTGCCCACAGCTGTCACTGTAAGCGCTCTTTGATTCCTAGGACACACAAGGAACACCAAATCACTCTGCGATTAGTCTCCCACAGAACGCAAGTTTAAATCCATCCTTGCAGTAGCTTTGTTGTGACTAATGGTTTCATGCTTTCCTCCGGTGATGTTTCATTCATACGAGTACCGAAGGCTTAGTGTGAAAAACGTAACTACAAATGTTAGACTTTTCAGAAAAGAAAATATGACAGTTTTAAATACAGATTTGTGGATAGAGAATGAAAGCAAGTTTATTATTTTTCAAGAAATCTTTTTTGTGAATCGTGTTTATAACGTTTTTGAAACATGAGTAATGACACTAATTGCGTGAAGAATCACTGAGATACGTCTTTATGTCACCAAACCAGCCGAGGAAATAGACATGAAGTTACATCAAGGTTTGTTTTTAAGAAGAAATACACATTTTCCTTAAGTATCTTCTGGACTCAGGATATCTTATTCGAAAAGTGAGAGACATGAATGTTGCAAGAATGATCGCTGTAACAAACAGGTGGGAACAATGGCAGGAAGCTAAAGGCTAAGTTAGGAATGCACTCGATGTATGAAGCTGTACGCATAAACAGGCTTCGGTGATGGGGTTTTGTGCGGCGAATGGAGGAGGATGGGTTATCTACAGCAATAATGGACTTGACTACGGAGGGTAAGAGAAGGAGGGGAGACCAAAAGATGATTGTTAGACTAAGTTTCTAATGATTCAAGGACAAGTGGTACGGAAGTAAACACGGCCACAGATCTAGTAACAAATAGAGGACTGTGGAGGCGTTTAGTAAATTAACAGAAGCTTACAGACTGAACGGTAAAATGGTTCGTAGTGAGAGGGGGAGAGGAAGACTACTGGTACAAACATCCAATCTCCGACTCAGAGGAATTAACCTTATGCGTTTAAAATTCACGACCTGGCCTGGAATCGATCCCGAGACCCTCTGAACCTAAGACCTCAGCGCTGACCATTCAGTGACGGAGTCTGACAAACACATGAAATTCCAGGACAGAATACTATACCTAGTTTTACCAGTTACAGAATGCTATAATAATAATAATAATAATAATAATAATAATAATAATAATAATAATAATAATAATAATAATAATAATAATAATAATAATAATAATAATAATAATAATAATAATAATGCCAGGCTGAGTGGCTCAGACGGTTAAGACGCTGGCCTTCTAACCCCAACTTGGCAGGTTCGATCCTGGCTCAGTCCGGTGGTATTTGAAGGTGCTCAAGTACGACAGCCCCGTGTCGGTAGATTTACTGGCACGTAAAAGAACTCCTATGGGACTAAATTCCAGCACCTTGACCGTCTCCGAAGACCTTAAAAAGTAGTTAGTGGGACGTAAAGCAAATAACATAATAATAATAATAATAATAATATCTTCGATTGGTTCATCTCTTTGGCTAAATGGTCGGCGTAGTAGCCTTCAGTTGATAGCGCCTTGGGTTCAGTTCTCGGCTGATCCGCGGATTTCATACACTTTTGACTGATTCATCTAGTTCAGGCTCTGGGCGTTTATGGTCGTCTTAATACCCAACTTCATATACACCCATCTCCTCACACAACTAAACACCACAGAGAAACGCAATGGTGATTACCTCCTTGCCTCGACGAAGAACATGCGATTGAAAACACGGGCTTTATCAGCCGAAACTAGATAACTGGTTAAAGTAAAGTAAACTCGTGGCCTCTTGCAGAAATTTTCAGGCAGAGCCCCAATGGTGGTGAGCTGCGTGTGTCATTTTAACCACATACCAGACCTTTTAAATTTCTGGCAGTTCCAGGAATCGAACCCTGGTCGCCTTCGACGGCATCTAATAACACTAACCGTTGCGCTAATGAGGCGTACAATTGGATAAAATGCCAGGAAAGAAGAATGTATACTTTTTATTGGTTATTATGCACTGTCGTTAACCATTATCGTATGCAGCAGAAGGGAAAAAGGACTATCTGCCCCACGGCATTCATTCCCTTATTCATTACGCTAAATTTGGACATTTTATTTTGCTTCATGGGCTTTTAGGGGAAAAAATACGACAAATCTGAAAAATGTAAGAGGGGGAATTTTGGCGAGGTTTCTTTTGGGTTCCATGGGGGGGGGGGGGGGGGGGCTGGGGGTTGGATAATAACATTGCTTGTGTCGTGTTTAAAAACATTATTGTGGGAAAATACTTTTAAGGTTTTGGAGATGTATCATAATGATCGTAGGGACTGGACTATACCGAGTTTTACCGCTTACAGATTCCTACCACCTACACCCTTGAATGAAAACATTAAAGAATACAATTTTTTTTTTTTTGCTAGGGGCTTTACGTCGCACCGACACAGATAGGTCTTATGGCGACGATGGGATAGGAAAGGCCTAGGAGTTGGAAGGAAGCGGCCGTGGCCTTAATTAAGGTACAGCCCCAGCATTTGCCTGGTGTGAAAATGGGAAACCACGGAAAACCATCTTCAGGGCTGCCGATAGTGGGATTCGAACCTACTATCTCCCGGATGCAAGCTCACAGCCGCGCGCCTCTACGCGCACAGCCAACTCGCCCGGTAATACAAAAATTAAGCACAGGATGTTTCAAATAATATGATGCAACAGTCACCACAAGTTACACTTACTGTCGAAGGCAGAAGAGAAAAAAACCCTGATGTATCATGTATGATACACGGGGTCACCAGAGGTTAGACAGTGCGTCGTAATGATCTACCCAGCCTTCGACGTTCTGACCACCACAAAGTTGTTATCCTTCTGAAATTCTGTTCGTAAAGTATTCCATTTTTTCCGTAATTGTTTTCTGTAGTTTCTGAGAGTACTCACTGTAAACAAAAACATAAGTGGCATATGAAATACAGTAAAACCTCCGTTAGCTCAAATAAAGTGGGGTTACACGATTTCGGAAACCAAACATTTCAGATAAAATGTCAAACGGCAACTTATATAGTGGTTTACATCGATATAACTGTTTCAGTTGACTGTATTTAAATTATAATTTACCGAATGAACATGTAAAATCAATATGTAGGCTTACAAAAATGATTATTCTCAAGTCCTATCCTTTTTTCACGGAATAGGCCTACCTGAAATTTTTTGAATTTCCTTTCAGGGCGGTTTTTGCTGCAATATCTCACCATTGTTTTATTAGCATGAAGCTCTCCGAAATAAATAAACTTTTGCACAAAATTCCTGAGTTGTAGATAAATTAGTCACGTTCTAATCACATTAAAACGAAACGCGCTTATTCCTAACGCATTAAATCCATCTTCGGCGGTGAACGGTTGGTTTGTACTTTTCGCCTGCATCCCTTTTAGTGCTTTCTCTCTATTTCAGCACCATATCAGAACTGTCCTGGTCATTAAAGAGTAATTCCATATCTTCCACATTTAACAGTTCACTAATCTATTGGGAAAGAAATAAAATGTTCTTCCGAATACTGAGGAAATAGTACACTTTAAAAAAAAAAGCAGCTGGTCATTTCGGTTAATAGAGATTTTATTGTATTTCCTTACATTGAAAGGAAGGTACGAGACTTCAGCTCGATGGAGCTGTGTACCCAGTGCCCTAGCTTGGCGACACATTCCGGCTGAAACCATCGGCACACAGTGTACGGCGTGCAGTAATCCCCAATCCACTCCGAGTATCGACACCCACTCGACGTTGATCCTCTCTGCGCGACAAGGCCGGTCCATTGTCAGCGCCCTCCCAGCTTCTCATAACAAAGGACCCAGCTTTTATCTAAGATACGCTACAATAATACACTTGGAGGGTGCCCCAGCGTCGTTAGATGCTTTCTTAAGGAACACGTTGCCTTCGGGAAGTAAAGTAGACTATATTATACTGTATAGCCTCCTTTATTGAAGGAAATCTACTGCTATTACTTCCTTCAGAGGGCCTCCCAGGTAAATTAATAATAATAATAATAATTGTATTTGAAGACACAGTGCACACATTGTGCACAGAGTTGAGAACAAACTAGAATTACTGCCATCAGTCACTTTTATAAAAGGTCACAACAGAATATCTCCTATTTTTAGAAGTGAGTACATGGTATCGGCTCCATTGTATACCGTATAATTTACATACGCAGGATTCGTCTGGGTCATGGAAGTACTCAGTATTACACAGCTTATGGTGGTAACCATGCACCGCCATCAAGTTAACAAAGTGCCGCAGTGTTTATCCATGCCCTATTCCGTTGTATGAAAGTCGATTCAGATTTCGTCTCTTTTCTTCTCTCTCCCCTGCATTAGTTTCTTACAGGTGTCTGTGAATGGTAGCCCTGTCTTCATCCGAAGGTCTTCGATGAAGAAGGTCTCCTTGGCAAGTTCACATGCTAGTCGAAACCTTGCGTATTTCGATACCCCCAGGGTAGCTTTCAGAAAACGCGACTTGACTGCTTCAAGTTTCCTCAAGTCCACCATAGTGAGTTTTTCTCAGGTGATATCCAGCCCGCATGTGGCGATGGGAGTTATTTTAGCGTCAAATAATCTGATAGCGGTTCCCAGTGAAAGCTTCGTGATTGATTTAATATCGTATAAGGCTTTGGTTTCCACCGTTACTCAAGAGTTTCTGTGGGCTCTGTAGACTCTAGCTGTTCTTTGTAATGTCATTCCTAGATAAGTGAATGTATTTACTGTCGCCGGCTGCTTCTCTGCCTCCTTTCCGAAACGTCATTTTTACAGTTTTCTCAGTGTTGATCTTCATATTGTTATCCTGTGCCCATCTGTCTAGATTGTCAGTGGTTTTTTGCATTTCAGGTAGGGAACCATATCATCTGCGCACAAGTATATATTATCACTACACCTCTGATTTTTAGGTGGTAATAGGTTAGAATGCGAAGTAATTTGATTTGTAGGAAGTGTGACGCAACCCATTATACCATAATGTAGGAAGAATAGAATAAATTCATGGAGTTCTATAGGCTGTACCCCTAATATCCATGCAAATCTCATATCATAACCGTTGTACAGTGTAGGGTATACTTGTTACTGTCTTAAGTAAGTTTCTAACCTATCAGTACCTAATAATCCGTACTCTATCACTAAGATTTGTACCCGTTTTTCGCACGGGAATTGTAAGTGGATTACGCGCTTCTTTAAGGAATTTTTGCGAAGTAACATGGCTGTATTCAGATGTTTAACGTGATATGTTAAAATTATATTTTCCTGCAACACCGTGGGGCAGTAACGAAAATATGATGAAGCTGAACAAAACAGAGAGAAAATGAGAATGATTTCTGAATTTATTGTACGGTACAGTTCCTGGTCCGAAGTTGTGCGAAATTCTCCGTGGTTCTCAGATTGCATATTGTATATGTGACCATTTGCGTGGCGCTCTGACATTGATGATACCTCACTTAATATCTGCCCTACCGAAAAGAGTAAAATGGCTCTTTAGTTTTTCCCCTTACTCACCTTGAAGTGACATGCGTGACATGCCCCACGGGCCTTGGACAAAATATCCAATTTTTCGCAATCATCTGCGATGTTAATCTTCGTACGATAAATACGTACTGTACATGGCGTAAAGGAACGGAAATAATATATACTGAAACGTTTGTTATATACAGTCTTTTGATAGACATAATGAAAATTGAAATCCACAGCCTGTTTCCAGTCATTCGACCGGGTCAGGAATGGAATGAATGAAGCCCCCATCTAGCGGCAGGGATAGGAAATGTGCCGGCAGCCAAAGCCTGTCGCACTCCTCTGGGGCAATGATTAATGAATGATTAATGAAATGAAATGATACTGGAGAGTGTTGCTAGAATAAAAGATGACAGGGAAAACCGGAGTACCCGGAGAAAACCCTTTCCTGCCTCCGCTTTGTCCAGCACAAAACTCACATAGAGTGATCGGGATTTGAACCACGGTATCCAGCGATGAGAAGCCGGCGGGCTGCCGCCTGAACCACGGAGGCTCATGATAGACATAATGTCAACGAAAATATTTGAGCGTAATCTTCCTATAAAACCAGCTCCTTGTGTTTACGATGACATCATATGCACCTCATAACACAGTAGATTTGGTTGAAATAAGTCCACCCGTTTTCCACTTTTAGGAGTATACAAACGGAGGGATAGATAGACAGACACGAAAAAGAAAACTCCTACCTCATGTTTCCTCGCTGTTCAGTTAAATTTGGTGGGATTAATTTTCAAGCCGAGAGAAATATTATGCATCCTCTGATTTTCTCCTTTTATGGATCATTCAAATAACTGTAGGTGTGCAAGGGTGTCCGCCACTGGCCGCAGAGCATGAAGCCCATAGAAAATAGTGTATTTCTCCGTCATTTAAAGAGTAAGCGAAATTATGTACAGAAAACATATTTAAAATCAAGGGGCGTTTCACATGTAGTACACAAATTTTACATATAATTAATAGTGTAAGGGGAAAGTGAAAAATAAAAGAACAAGCACTTCTGGTCTTCGTATAAATCCCTAGTCTATTCAGTGATTTTTAAATAATATGCATATCAAAACTTGCTCTCGGACAATTAGACTCTAAATATGAAGTTTGGTCGAGATATAATCAACAGTGTAAAAAACTGAAAAACTCTTCTTTTCCTTCCCCGGTATGAGTATACTCTAAATATGAAGTTTGGTCGAGATCTATCCAGCCGTTTCGCCGTGATGATGGAACAAACACACAGAGAAGAAAAATAAAAACAACAGATACGGTCTTGAGTTGACCTAACACGGAAAAATATCTGAAAAATTGGCAGAACAAATGAAATTACAGACAGCGGAACCTCTACAACTTTATTTATATAGATAAGCGTGGACATGTTTGTAAGTGCAGACCTTTATTTTGAGAGTTACTGCTTTGAAACTCTGCGATATATCGACAAACGTACTCGTATTTCACTATCAGACGCCCTCTTTAGTGCTCTACATGGTTGGTCCTATTACATTTTCTCGTATCTCTTATATTTATGGGTTAGATTGAGTTAGAGTCATTGAATAGGGCGACATTTTGTACAGTTTTCACATAACACTTTATTTTTTTGATACGGTACTCATGGGACAGCTGGAACCATAAAATTTGGCTGACATATGGCCAATGGTTATGAAAATGTGCTTCTCGAATGTAATGATTCTATCTTTCCTATAAGGGTGTCAAACAATAACATATACGTGTAAAAAGTACAAAATTAACTTGAAACAGGGAAATCCAGCTCTATTTAACGGATAAGGGATAGAGATACGACAAAAGTCATAGGACCAAAGTTGTAGATATCTCCAAATTGATCGGTGGTTCTGCTATCTGTTCTGTGATACGACTTACCTTTTAGCTACCAATTATCCCGAAACGAAGGTCTGCACCGTCATTAAAATTGCATCCATATTTCAATATTTTCCGGGGCCAAAAGATATACATTTTAACAGCTTAAAATTTTTTCTCAAAGAAAAGAGTGTCCAGGTTTCGGGATTAGCACACGCATAGGCCTACATAAGGAGTAGTTAAGGAAGAAAGTAATACGGTTAAGGAAGTTGAAATTAATAGAAAATAGGATTAAACTGTGGATAGCCGTAGAGGACAAATAGGGTGTATTTGAAAATATTCCCCTCAATAAATTGTGATGGTATGAGTTACCGATATAAGAAGGTGGCAACAGAGGAGAAATTTAGGTGCAGGGATTCTCAGGTGAACAGATAAGAAGATGACTTATGATATTATTACTTACGATTAAAGAGGCAGGGAAGAGGAATGAAATTAAAGTGGAGAACAGACATATAATATACACTGACTGACAGAGCAAATGCAGCACCAAGAAGGAGTGGTCAGAACTTTATGCCAATTGCAGGGTAGACTGACGTCACTGAGGTATGCTCATGATGTGAAATGCGCCGCTGTGCTGTGCACGTAGCGAACGATAAATGGGACACGGCGTTGGCGAATGGCCCACTTCGTACCGTGATTTCTCAGCCGACAGTCATTGTAGAACGTGTTGTCGTGTGCCACAGGACACGTGTATAGCTAAGAATGCCAGGCCGCCGTCAACGGAGGCATTTCCAGCAGACAGACGACTTTACGAGGGGTATGGTGATCGGGCTGAGAAGGGCAGGTTAGTCGCTTCGTCAAATCGCAGCCGATACCCATAGGGATGTGTCCACGGTGCAGCGCCTGTGGCGAAGATGGTTGGCGCAGGGACATGTGGCACGTGCGAGGGGTCCAGGCGCAGCCCGAGTGACGTCAGCACGCGAGGATCGGCGCATCCGCCGCCAAGCGGTGGCAGCCCCGCACGCCACGTCAACCGCCATTCTTCAGCATGTGCAAGACACCCTGGCTGTTCCAATATCGACCAGAACAATTTCCCGTCGATTGGTTGAAGGAGGCCTGCACTCCCGGCGTCCGCTCAGAAGACTACCATTGACTCCACAGCATAGACGTGCACGCCTGGCATGGTGCCGGGCTAGAGCGACTTGGATGAGGGAATGGCGGAACGTCGTGTTCTCCGATGAGTCACGCTTCTGTTCTGTCAGTGATAGTCACCGCAGACGAGTGTGGCGTCGGCGTGGAGAAAGGTGAAATCCGGCAGTAACTGTGGAGCGCCCTACCGCTAGACAACGCGGCATCATGGTTTGGGGCGCTATTGCGTATAATTCCACGTCACCTCTAGTGCGTATTTAAGGCACGTTAAATGCCCACCGCTACGTGCAGCATGTGCTGCGGCCGGTGGCACTCCCGTACCTTCAGGGGCTGCCCAATGCTCTGTTTCAGCAGGATAATGTCCGCCCACACACTGCTCGCATCTCCCAACAGGCTCTACGAGGTGTACAGATGCTTCCGTGGCCAGCGTACTCTCCGGATCTCTCACCAATCGAACACGTGTGGGATCTCATTGGACGCCGTTTGCAAACTCTGCCCCAGCCTCGTACGGACGACCAACTGTGGCAAATGGTTGACAGAGAATGGAGAACCATCCCTCAGGACACCATCCGCACTCTTATTGACTCTGTACCTCGACGTGTTTCTGCGTGCATCGCCGCTCGCGGTGGTCCTACATCCTACTGAGTCGATGCCGTGCGCAATGTGTAACCTGCATATCGGTTTGAAATAAACATCAATTATTCGTCCGTGCCGTCTCTGTTTTTTCCCCAACTTTCATCCCTTTCGAACCACTCCTTCTTGGTGTTGCATTTGCTCTGTCAGTCAGTGTAAATACAGAAAAAACTACAGCAAAAACCAGAAAACACCTTACGGTGTGAAATAATGGGCTACACTCCGTGGTACTGTTCAAATATTAACAACGCCAGTTCGAGGACGATTGTAACCTATTCCGCCAATATCTCACAGAATGGCTGATTGACGTCTCTCATGTTTTCTACCCAAGGAACATCCACGAGTTTACAGGAATGATGACGAAATGGCAATACGTTACTTCCCTGCTGGCAAGCAGTCAAAGACGTTGGCATGGTAACCTGTAGGTTCGTTGTCGTTCTGTCGATCACTCATTGCAGAGCATGACATCCGTAGAAGAAAAGTAATTTTCTCCGTCATTTGAAGAGCAAGCGAAATTATGTACGTAACAAAAGATGTTTATAATGAAGGAACGTTTCACGTATAGTCCACGGATTTTACAGAAAAACAATAGTATAAGGGAAAATGGAAGGTAACTGTTCTTGTTTTCCTATAAAACCCGTCTATTCAGAGATTTTTTAATTTTATACATATCAAAACCTTTCCCGGGATGAAAATAGTCTAAATATGAAGATTGGTCGATATCTATTCAGCCATTTTGCCGTGATGTTGGAACAAACAGACATACAGACACGAAAAATAGAAACCACAGATACGGTCTTGAGTCGACCTAAAATGGATAAATATCTCAAAAATTAGCAAACCAAACGAAATGACAGACAGAGGACCCCCTACAACTTTATTTATATACTCGTAGATTTACTGTTCGAAGCCATGTCGTATGCCGTCATATTAAAGAGTATGGAGCTGAGTGGGTCGCCTTGCAGTACTCCAATGGTTTGCGTTATCAGATTCGAAATTGTAACTCGTCATCAATTTGTATGTAGTTAGCCTCCAATTTCGCAGTTATTAACGGTCTGCTTATCGTGTCAAGAGTTTTTACCTAATCAACAAACATTACATGAACTTTGCGTCTTGGACATTGTAAGGTTTCGTCAGTGTCACTGATTAGGTTGCTAATGACATGGAGGGTACTCCGACCTTTGCAAAATCCGAACTGTTCATTTGGGAGTTTATGGTCAACTGCTTCTGTAATCCTTTTCGTAAGAAGTTTCGTCAGAACCTTCAGCATGTTCTTTTCTGTAGGAGTTTGGATTTGAATGGTCACCTTTCTCTTTGGACATTACTTTGATAGTCGAAATCCTTCATGCTGTGGGGATGTAACACACTCTGAGACACAGATTCATTAGGGCTGAAATCGTTGAAAGTAACGTCTCTGTTGGGTCTTTCACATATTCATTGCAAGTCCCGTCAGACCCTATGGCCTTATTTCCTTTTAGTGGCATGATAGCTTCATATATCTCCTCCGTTGTGAGCGGGTAATACATTCGTGAAGTCCCTGGAGTCAATTGCCTAGGACAGTGCATGTCAGCCGACGAGAGTGAAACATTGGTAGCAGACCCTAGCTGTGCCAAGCTGGAGAGGGTATACCACTCCTGCAAGAGCATTTACACATCCTAATACCTTTCCAAGAATCTTAAACTGAAACATTAAAAGTAAGTTACAAGAAGGCTTGTGCTCTACGCATCTGAATGTCTTTTGATGACCAGGGAGGACTCTCTCAGGAAAACAGAGCTCAAGGAACCAAAGTCTTGAGCAGGATATTAGGATTCATAGGAGAAGAGGATGGCACAACAATGAGTTGTATGATTATCAGGACGAAATCACATCCACGCGGGAAAGGCGACTAACTTTCAACTCCCACTTAACTCGGCATGGACTCCTGCATGCTTACTAACATGATCTTCACCACTACAGGTGGAGGGGAAGCCTCCAAGAACAAATGGATTACCGCAGTGAAATCGGGTGTTTTTCCAAACATGGAAATAGCTGTGCGTTTTCTAACTGCCTGTACAAAGTACATTATTAATATCTAAACTGGAGAACATCTAGCTTCTTTCATTAATAATCCTATACAACAACAACAACAACAACAAGTGTGGTATATGTACCATCACATTACAAAATATAAAGTAATTTTCCCGTCAAAGTGGAGTACAACAGGTAGTTTGTTATAAAAATCGTACAGAATGCCGTAGACTCTAAGTGGGAGCTTTAGATATTGGGAGAAAAAACATTTGATATTGTGAAAGTTTGCATTTTGAGGTTGTGTGTATCTGTGATATAATAAATGACATTTTCTAACTTTATTATTGCATTGCGTCCTTGATATTCCAAACGTTTTGCGGTGTATATAGTGTTTACTCTAAAATTCAATTTCAAATAATTAAACTGATAACAATATAAAAGTATGGAGTGGAAACAATTTATTGCGACATCGCTTTTAACGACTTACTGGATATAACGCCGAAATCTAATGGTCCCTTCTAATTCCTGTAAAAACACTGTATTTAAAAAGCTGCTTATTACAGCATATCGTGTGAAACGGCGTATTTTTGTCACATTTCCGTCCTTAGGAGGAAGTTCGGTTATTCCTGTTTTGTAAATTACCTCCAAAAGTTCCAAACTTTTTTTTTACGCACACAAGTCGTTTTACGTCGCACCGGCACAGATAGGTCTCATGGCGACGATGGGACAGGAATAGGGCTAGGAGTGGAAGGAAGTGGCCGTGACCTCAATTAAGGTACAGCCCCAGCATTTGCCTGGTGTGAAAATGATAAACCACGGAAAACCATCTTCAGGGCTGCTGACAGTAGGGTTCGAACCCGCTATCTCCCGAATACTGGATACTGGCCACACTTAAGCGACTGCAGCTATTGAGCTCCGTCACACCAGATTTAGTCTATGAGCATGAAATTGACATAAGGATAACGATTTTCTGCGATCAAATATATTAAACTAAAATAAGATGCACCGGGTGAGTTGGCCGTGCGGTTAGAGGCGCGCGGCTGTGAGCTTGCATCCGGGAGATAGTAGGTTCGAAACCCACTATCGGCAGCCCTGAAGATGGTTTTCCGTGGTTTCCCATTTTCACACCAGGCAAATGCTGGGGCTGTACCTTAATTAAGGCCACGGCCGCTTCCTTCCAACTCCTAGGCCTTGCCTATCCCATCGTCGCCATAAG
Organism: Anabrus simplex; assembly: GCF_040414725.1. Taxonomy (NCBI): domain Eukaryota; kingdom Metazoa; phylum Arthropoda; class Insecta; order Orthoptera; family Tettigoniidae; genus Anabrus; species Anabrus simplex. Next base: position 333,603,025 of record NC_090268.1, read on the forward strand.
ACCTATCTGTGTCGGTGCGACGTAAAGCCCCTAGCAAAATAAAATACATCCTAAAGCTGATAATACAAGCATATCATTTCTAGAAACTAGGTAATACCACATCACGTAGGTCTATCCTACACAAATAAAATTTAATATTAGTGTGACGAGTATCTAGCCGATCCACGCGCTTCCGTGGTGACATTAATCAGGTTCTGAGAAGAACATGTAGTTCACATAGTGTGGAGTCGCAGGCGAATCCCCACTTTCTCACGTTGGTCTTTGATCTGCCAACTCCAGTGCACAGCCTATTGAGTGCCTCCCATGCTGACCAACCTTCCTCATGACTTGAAGGGAGGCTTTCAGAAGGTACCATTATTTCGTTCTGCGAGGTAGCTGTATCTGGAACGTCATGAATTTACTCGAAATTTTGAAACTGGTTCATTGAGGCTTTCTTGACTTAAGCCTTCTGGTTGCTGGTTGATATCCATATAGGTCATGGATCATCAAGTTCAATGCCTTAGATTTTTCTAGTTTGGTTGTTATGCGGGTCGTTCAGGTAAAATAATTCAGAAACGGGACTTCCACTTCTGTAGAAGCACAGGGCCCTGCGGTTCTCTCAGCTTACACCAGAAATGAGTACGAGGTTAATATTATTAGGAAAAACGACTGAATAGTGAGCGAACCACACTCAGTGTCGAGGAGGAAGCCTTTCACTCCTCCAATGGCCTTCATGAGCTGTACGAAGATCTCTTTTTACTAACCCTGTAGATATGATCTGTTGTTCCCACAGAACCTCCAATCTGTCTGCTGTATCATGAAATAATTTATAAATGCATAAGCCTACCGTTATTTTGTAACGAGAAAATGATGTACAGGCAATGTTCTTAGAACCACCCTCCAGTAATCTGTGATGCAAGGGTAATAGAATATTGTTCCGTTATCGGAATCTATACATTATAAAGTGATATTCATCGGGTATAGCTCATCCCTTTAACAGATACAGTCGGTTGAGAATTCTTGCCATAGTTTGGAATGAATATGGAGCGCCTGTAATGAGTTGCTCGATCGATTGCCTTTCATCGTTTTGATAGCCTCCCACCCTTCGCTTTCATCCGATGTATCTTCCTCCTTATTCGTTGGCGCCAGAACTCAATTCGTTTTCCCTCGCAATTTCCTTCCAAGACTTACTTCCACTTGACTGACTCGTCGAACGAAGGGCAGTCGTATTTGAACCATTTCTCCCCGGTACAAACACCAGAACAGGATTTAGAATTCAGGAGAGTCTAAAAATATTAAATAATTTTAACTATGCAGTGCTCCAATTGCGTCCATTGTAGGTCTATATGTGGAAGAGAATATTCCTAAAGGCTAAGTCTCATACAGTGAATGAATGAATGAATGAATAGAATACTTTGTGTCGCAATCACATAAAGCCAGCAAATGTAGAGAGATTATTTATTAGGTAATTTGATTGTAATAATTTCTGACACATTCAACACGTTTTCTCTATCGCTAGATGTTTTGTTCTAAGTGGGATCAGATATGCCAGCATGTAATCATATTATTTGCCTCAAGGGCAGTGTCCTGGAACGTGAGACATTGGGTCGGGGGATACAACTGGGGAGAATGACCACTACCTCGCCCAGGCGTCCTCACCTGCTATGCTGAACAGGGGCCTTGGTGGGGGATGGGAAGATTGGAAAGGATAGGCAAGGAAGAGGGAAGGAAGCGGCCGTGGCCTTAAGTAAGGTACCATCCCGGCATTTGCCTGGAGGAGAAGTGGGAAACCACGGAAAACCACTTCCAGGATGGCTGACGTGGGAATCGAACCCACCTCTACTCATTTCACCTCCAGAAGCTGAGTGGACCCGGTTCCAGCCCTCGTATGACTTTTCAAATTTCGTGGCAGAGACTGGAATCAAACCCGGACCTCCGGGCGAGGCAGCTAAACACACTATCCACTACTCCACATAGTGGCCATGTTTCTAGCCTTTATTTGTAGAAATTTCAAACGTATTTTTCTTAAATCATAATTATCTAACCTTCAACCTTTTTCTTTCTTTCTTTCTTTCTTTCTTTCTTTCTTTCTTTCTTTCTTTGACTTACAAAGTCCAAATTCGAATTCCACAGCGCAAATTTGTGGTGAGGCGGACGAACGTATATTCTACAGTCGATCGATAAGTGAATTCTGGGATCGTAAATCTGATTGCTATAGTCTACTAGATGAGCCATATGATATCAGTACACTTGAAACTTGTAAACGAAAAGGAAGCTCTAACTTTATGCGGCTGTTGATGTTATTATCGCAGCAATGATTTACTTCTATGATGGGTTATCCAACAATATATTTCAATTCGAAGCTTGCTAAACAGCAGAAAAGTTTGGGAACTTTTAGAATGGGAAATTTATTAATGTATATTATTAATATGTATCAGCTTCAAGTAGCATTTTATCCTTGACGTAATATGCAGTATAGTTTAGTCAAAACACACATTTATTTGAGTAAAAGTATCTGACTTTAAAAAATTTATTATTATTATTATTTGCTTAACGTAACACCGACAGAGATAGGTCCTTTGGCGACGATGAAATGGAAAAGGCGGAAGGAAAGAAGGAAGCGGCCGTTGCCTTCATTAAGGTACAGCCCCAGCATTTGCCTGATGTGAAAATGGGAAACCACGGAAAACCATCTTCATGGCTGCCGAAAGTGGAGTTCGAACCCACTATCTCCCGAATGCAAGCTCACAGGTGCGCGACCATGACCGTACGGCCACTTGCTCGGCAAATGTATCTGAATAATATGATTCCTGTTAATTTCGGGCTTTTACCAATAAGAATTTGAGTTTGAAATATTGTGTTCTGGAACCCCCATGGATGAACTGAAGTTTCAAAAATATACGATGTTTACAGAACGACGTTTCGTCGTTCAGGACGGACAGATTATTTGCATGGTATATGTGGTTTTCTATGAAGGTGTAATTGGTGTATGATTTGGATATATTCCTCAGGAATTGAAATCGCGAAGCACCTGGCATTTTTCTGTACAAATTTTAGAGTATTTCAGGAAATAATGCGATCGTAAAGATCTTGTTATCACAGGGATTCAAATTTTAGTTTCGTATTATTCAGTTCCGTACCATTTTCAACTTGAGTGGACATAACAGGTCGTCAAGCATCGTCTTCAGTAAAGTTCTTTCTGATACGATTTCTCCGGGGTTGGAGATAACAATATGTCCGTACCTCATCTGTTAAGGTCGGTGAGCGGGAGGTAGAATGACAGACCGGAATCCCTGGCACGGAAGGTATGCTGACAAACGTCACTCAATGTCACAACCATCTCCACCTGCTTCGCCTGTTTGCTTGTTCATTTGGAATTGCTGTCGGTTGTTGGAAACTCTAACTGTTATTGGTCTAATAGTTTTCACAAAATGTTGTGTATGGCTGACAAAGATCACTGGCAATTTAATAATTCATTTCCATACGGCATAATGTAATGGAAATAGCAAAAAATAAAACTAAAAAAAAACAGCTGTTCTAATCAGTATGCAATTAAATCCCTCTGTGGAGCAGAGGTCGGCCTCCGGATCCAAGATAGCGGGTTCAAACCCGGCAGAGGTAATCGGAACTTAAAGGTTGGCAAAATTCCATTCGGCATTCCAAGTTGTATAATGTTTTATTTGATATTTACCCAAGAAAATTAATTAAACTCAACCATAAACCTCCTAACAGAGATATATTTGAAACAGACTTTCAATGTATTAGGTCGTGTTACGTACATGTAGTACGTGTTGAAGCGATGTTAAGTACAGAACAAAAATGGCCAGCCCGAGGTTGTGGGTTCGGATTCCACTGGTGTCCGGCTGGCCATTTTTGTTCTGTACTTAACATCGCTTCAACACGTACTACACGTACGTAACACGACCTAATACGTTGAAAGTCTGTTTCGATTACAATGCGGTCGTGAAAATTCAATATTCATTGACATGCCCCACAACGGGCGACTTAAACGCACTCTACAGTGTGCTAGCAGCAGTGCCAGACCTGTAGCTCAGATCCTTTCAAACAGAACAAAGATGGCCTAGGCCATCATAGCTCAATTGGTAGAGCAACAGACGCGAAATCGGGAGGTTGTGGGTTCGGATCTCACTGGTGTCCGGCTGGCCATTTTTGTTCAGTACTTAACATCTCTTCAACACGTACTACATGTTCGTAACACGACCTAATACGTTGAAAGTCTGTTTCGATTACAATGCGGTCGTGAAAATTCAATATTCAGAGATATATTTCTCTGCTATTTGATGGAACTAAATAGAACGTGGGCACTGAAAGGCAGGTGTACTAAATGGTATCAAATTGAAATTCACACGTGGGTTAGCTGGGGCCATGCCAGTATATTATTATTATTATTATTATTATTATTATTATTATTATTATTATTATTATTATTATTATTATTATTATTATATAATTCTCGTCAGTTCGGTAGATTTATTCCATAAGTGTAGAGTAAGATATCCAACTTTATAGTCTGAGTCTCCCAGGGTAGCCCACAACTCGAGAGACATGGACTACCGTTGCGAGATCTGAGATAAGCCCACAGCTTTTTTACCACTAACTGACGTTTTAAATCAGTTGTCATAGGATAAATTTCCAAGCTTGTTGTCAGAATTATATAGTTAAACAAGCGTGGTCAGTTTGAACAAAATAAAAGCACTCTTTGCAGGTGTGACAGCCGAGTGACACGCTCACTGAATTCTCACCAAGTCGTCTGCTGTTCGAATCAAGGCCAATGCATGTGAGATTTTACAGTTTGAAATAATCGTCCCTATTGTTTGTATTCCACGTAAGTCTGATGATCCCATGGGTGTAATCACGATATAAATATCCACTTAAGAGTAGAAGCTTGGTTTTTTTAAAGCGCTTCGCATACAGTGGAACACTGATATCTCGAATCACCTCAGGAGCTAATTTTTTATTTTGAGTTATCGAAATTTTGAGAAGTAGAGAATATAGTTTTTGAGCATATATAGCTCATAATTGAACCACATGCATCTACGGGTTTATACCGAATACATTACTTTTAACAGTCATCATCATCATCTGTTTACCCTCCAGGTTCGGCTTTTCCCTCGGACTCAGCGAGAGATCTCACCTCTACCGCCTCAAGGGCAGTGTCCTGGAGCTTCAGACTCTTGGTCGGGGATACAATTGGGGAAAATGACCAGTTCCTCGCCCAGGCGGCCTCACCTGCTATGCTGAATAGGGGCCTTGTGGAGGGATGGGAAGATTGGAAGGGATAGACAAGGAAGAGGGAAGGAAGTGGCCGTGGCCTTAAGTTAGGTACCATCCCGGCATTCGCCTGGAGGAAAAGTGGGAAACCACGGAAAACCACTTCGAGGATGGCTGAGGTGGGAATCGAACCCACCTCTACTCAGTTGACCTCCCGAGGCTGAGTGGACCCCGTTCCAGCCCTCGTACCACTTTTCAAATTTTCGTGGCAGAGCCGGGAATCGAACCCGGACCTCCGGGGGTGGCAGCTAACTACGCTAACCACTACACCACAGAGGCGGACACTTTTAACAGTACCTACTTAAAAACATACAAACAAACTCTGTTTTACGGCATCACTTTAATTATAACTGTTATTATAGTAACTTTTCAGAAAACAGGGTCATTAGCAGTGATTAGATGGGGGCGAGGGAGGGGGGCAGTCGGCCCCCACATTTTGGAGAAAATATTACATTTTTATTCGTATTTTTGCCGGATGAAACAAAAAATTATAGAAGTACTTAAATAGCAGTTTATACAAGCCCTGTTGTCTTATCAGCTAATTTTTCCGTGTATTTTCTTTAATTATAACAAAATTATTATCGGAAATACGCATAAAATGTCGTTCGTCCCGGCTAACCGATTTGTATACCGCCATAGCAAGTAGTGGAGACTTCGCTCGTGCTGTGAAGAGCAGAAGCAGCAGCAGCAGCAGCAGCAGCAGCAGCGGCAGCAGCATCCTTTCTCACTGGCGTAGGCGGGGCCTTACACCGTGAGCCTTTTTAGCCCTTCGACCCCATTCGGGCCTTGAGTGCTTTCACTTGATGTATATCTTCTCCGATGATATGGCGTTGTTGGTTTGTGGCTAGTATAGCTGTTATTATGTCTTCACTGGTCAGGATATGACCTGGCCCCTTGCGGGGCGGTTGTGAGGAGATAGACGTTGAATCTTCGTTGCCGGAGCCCAATGTAATCTGAAGAGGAGGGTCACCCATCCAGATGTTCACCACTCCCGATGTTGCTTCAGTATCGTGACGCTTAATTACGTTACAGCGCTTGGGACGAGGTAGGTTGGAATGGAGAGAGGGCATTTGCTTGGCGGTGCAGTTGTTGGGATTTAGGTTCTGATTAGGGCTCTAGAGCGAGGAGTTGAGTCTCTTGGCGGGGCAGGTTAATGCAGGAGGATTTGGTTGCTTGGCATGGTGGGGGCTTGTAGAAGGTTTAGTAGTGATAGAAGGAGGGTTGCATTTCCTTGGCGGGGCTGGGGGGTGGGTGGGGGTTGACTTAGGAGTGGAGGTGGTTTATTGCTAGTGTGCAGGTGCTGTGCGTGCTTGTAGTGTGCTCTAATTGCCCTTTTAAACAATGGGCAACCAGGGAACGAAGCGGCATGACTGCCTTGGCAGTTGGCACACTTCGCCTGGTCCTTCGGTACCTTACAATCTGTGTTACGGTGATTACCACCCCACCTATTGCAGCGGGTGACTTCCGTGCACGTAGCAGCGGTGTGGTTTAGTTTAAGGCAATTGTAGCACATTGTGACTATTGAGGAGGGTGCGTGCGTGGGAGGGTGGGGGCGTGAGGCAGTCTTACTGGGTGGTGTAGACTTGGGGGCAGATTTTTTACGTCTGCCCTTGGTCTGTGTGTTTGGAACTGGGTTTTCGGGCCCATAACCTGTATCTGTTAGAGGAGGTGGGGGGTTGGTCTGAACTTGGGTGGATTTGGTAGGTGGGGGGGGGGGATGGGGAAAGCGGGTTGGTTTGAACTTCGGAGTGGCGAGTGCTGGTGGTTTTGGTTTCTTTGGATCTGGTTTGGTTGCTGGTGTGGGTGGGGGCTGTGTTGTCTTGGCTCAGGGAGTTATTTACAGGATTGACAATGATTGGGGGTGGAATGTCGTGCTGTGAGGAAGGGTAGCAGAGGTGTACTTATATATTTTTGCCCAGGTCATGGACACTGAGATATGATTCACCCGCTGGAAGTGCGCATTCGTCAGTGTGGCAGTCTCATTTGTGTCTGTTCTTGGTGTGTAGTCAAACACTAAATTATTTTAATTGTACAATCACTCCATACTTCTATTTAATTGTGATAAATTCGTAATACTGCTCCTTTGGTGAAAGTTTTGTTGTGTAGTATTGAACCAAAATCTTACAAAAATATTATTATCGCATTTAAATTGGTAAAATGTCTACCTGTACTTCTCCGTCGAAATTCGCTCAGAGAGCATCAAAATAAGTTGCTTGTTTCTTCAGTTTTGATGTATATAATCCTCCACCCCGACCCCCACAAACCCGGGAACTGTTTGTTGCCTGTGTATGTTTTTTCCCCCGCACTTTTAATCCCCATTCGCCGCTACTGGACAGGGTACAATACATACACTAGTGAAACAAGAAACACACCTCCGTTAACACCTTCGGAAAATAAACAGTTAGCCCCTTCTGTTTGTTACTGTTATACTTTCCTCCCTTCACGTTGAAACTTCTCGTCAATACCACGCAGCCGAGATTCGTAAATGGAGCTGGTCATCCGCGACTTCGGAGGTTGCTTTCGTACGTGACCGCTAATTAATTCACACCCGAGAAACAGCGGGGCTTCAACGATTTTCTGGTCACTAGAAGTTTTAGTTTTTCGGTTCCCGTCATATTAGCTTCCAGCATCACTGTCACCTTTTCTATACTTGTTAACTGTTCCTCACAAACCATAAATGCCGTATTGCACAGTTAATGTTGTACAAAATTCGAGTTGCAGAGCATTTTTTGCATCAAAGGAGGAAATGTTTGCTTAAAGATATCGAGAAGTTCGTGTAATCGAATTTCGAGTAATAGAAAAATTAATACACGTGAATAATGGGAAAAACGGCCGGGAAATATAAGTTACTTCGAGATACTGAAAATTCGAGTAATGGAGGTTCGATATATCGAGGTTCGACTGTATATCGGTATATTATTATTATTATTATTATTATTATTATTATTATTATTATTATTATTATTATTATTATTATTATTATTATTTGCTAGGGCTTTACGTCGCGCCGACACAGATAGATCTTATGGCGACGATGAGATAGGAAAGGCCTAGGAGTTGGAGGGAAGCGGCCGTGTCCTTAATTAAGGTACAGCCCCAGCATTTGCCTGGTGTGAAAATGGGAAACCACGGAAAACCATTTTCAGGGCTGCCGATAGTGGGATTCGAACCTACTATCTCCCGGATGGAAGCTCACAGCCGCGCGCCTCTACGCGCACGGCCAACTCGCCCGGTATTATTATTATTATTATTATTATTATTATTATTATTATTATTATTATTATTATTATTATTATTATTATTATTATTATTATTTAGTCCCTTTACCCTCCAGTGTTGGTTTTCCTCCCTCCAGACTCAGCGAGGGATCCCACCTCTGCCGCCTCAAGACCAGTGTCCTGGAGCATGAGACATTTGGTCGGAGGGATACAAGTGAGAAGGAGGACCCATGTGGCCTCACCTTCTATGTTGAACAGGGGCCTTGTGGAGGATGCGAAGATTGGAAGGGATGGGCAAGAACGGAAAAGGAAACTGTCGTGGCCTCAAGTTATGTACCATCCGGGCATTTGCCTGGAAGAGAAGTGCGGAATCATGGTAAACCACTTCGAGGATGGCTGAAGAGGGAATGGAACCACCCCTCTACTCAGTTGAGCTCTCCCGATGCTGAGTGGACCCTGTTCCAGTACCTCGTACCACTTTTCAAATTTCGTGGCAGAGTCTGGAAATGAACCCGGGCTTTCGGGGGTGGCAGCTAAGTACACTAACCACTACACCACGGAGGTGATTCTTATATACAAAGAAACAATATATATATTTTCATTAATTCTATGCCCAGCCTCCGTGGCGCAGGTGGCAGCGCGCCGGCCTCTCACCGCTGGGTTCCGTGGTTCAAATCCCGGTCACTCCATGTGAGATTTGTGCTGGACAAAGCGGAGGGGAGACAGGTTTTTCTCCGGGTACTCCGGTTTTCCCTGTCATCTTTCATTCCAGCAACACTCTCCAGTATCATTTCATTTCATCTGTCATTCATTAATCATTGCCCCAGAGGAGTGCGACAGGCTTCGGCAGCTGGCACAATTCCTATCCTCGCCGCTAGATAGGGGCTTCATTCATTCCATTCCTGACCCGGTCGAATGACTGGAAACAGGCTGTGGATTTTCCTTTTCATTTTCATTAATTCTATGATATTGAAACGGCAGACATTAAAAGGATACGAAAGGTTAAGTAAATAGCTGGGCTGCGTGGTTCAGATCACAGAACGCTGGCTTTCAGGTAGCAGGTTTCATGATATGGTTCTGGCGGTATTTAAAAGCGCTCAAATACGGCAGATTTGTGAGAACAGATTGATCAGGTTTTTCAGAATTTGAAGAAATTCGAGCGAGACAAAATGCCCGATACTTCGTCGTTTCCGATAACCGTTCAATAGTCAGTGGGAAGTAAAACCAATATCATAATAAGATTAAATTAGAATGAAAAGCAACTGGGGGAGGAAGATGTGTGTTACATCACATTGTAATGTTACGTTGTAGGGAGAAGAATATGAGAACTGAACGTTTTGATTGTCTTCAGACTCATGCAAGTGAATTTTATTTATTTATTTATTTATTTATTTATTTATTTATTTATTTATTTATTTATTTATTTATTTATTTATTTATTTATTTATTTATTTGTTTGTGTCTTTATTAAGTGGCGAAGTTAGGGCTCTTGGCCCTCTCTTACACTTAACCACATACATTTTTTAATTTTACAGTATTAATCTGAAGTATCATTGTAATCAATTACTGTTATTGAGATATGTAAGTCAGATAAGGAATTACAATAATACAATTAATTGAGGTTAAATAATATGAAAAATTATAGGATAAATAGAGTGGATAATAAGAAAAAAATATATCAACTTATAACCTAAAGAATATATCTACAACTAGCTTAAAGAAAAACTTCTTCAAATATAAGGCTAAAATAAATTAACTAGTATGTTACGATCTCAGTGTACTAAAATCGACGTTACTATGTAGTCTATTTCTATGAACAGTCTATAGCCTTAAATGAGAGCAGTAAGAACGTAAACTAAGTTATAAAGTAAATTCGTATTATTTATAACTATTTATCGGTTTTTAAGATTCCCGATTGTTGGCTGTATGGTCGACTTACTCGTCTTCGGTTCAGAAAGCCTGGATTCGACTCCTCTCCGGACCAAGAATTTTAACTGTGTATGGTTAATTAATCTAGTTTGAAGACGGGATGTTTGTGTTCTTTGCATATAGACAACACATCTCACTAAAAATTAACACGGAAACACACAGGAGTGTATGTACACTCCCATAAAGCTGGTGTTAGGGAAGGGTATCCAGCCGTATAAAACGGGTCAAATCAATATAAAGTTCCGAACCCAATAAATAGAGCAAAGAACCAGGAATAATAATAATAATAAGAAGAAGAACAGTCGGTATAGAACTGGGTTATGTTGTGATGATTTCAAGTACTGAACTCATAATTGATGAAATGAGTTCGAACTATAGAGCGTTAATGAACGGGATAAATGAATGATTAACTAAAATTAACAGATAACCGGTGACGTAAAACAATGGCAACGCAGTTTACTGCTACACCGGTATTAGGGATTGGAATAACTTAGCCGGACCGAGTTGCTCAGACGGTTGAGGCGCTGGCTTTCTGACCCCAACTTGGCAGGTTCCATCCTGGCTGAGTCCCGTGGTATTTGAAAGTGCTCAAATACGTCAGCCTTGTTTGGGTAGACTTACTGAAACATAAGAACATCCTGCGGGACAAAAATACGGCACCTCCGCGTCTCCGAAAACCGTCAAAAGTATTTAGTGAGACTTAAAAACCATAACATTATTATTACTGGTATAACTTATAAAGTTCTCAGAAAAAAATAAGAAATGAAATGGCGTATGGCTTTTAGTGCCGGGAATGCCCAAGGACATATTCGGCTCGCCAGATGCAGGTCTTTTGATTTTACTCCCATAGGCGACCTGCGTGTCATGATGAGGATGAAATGATGATGAAGACGACACATACACCTAGTCCCTGTGTCAGCGAAATTAACCAATGATGGTTAAAATTCCCGACCTTACTGGAAATCGAACCCGGGACCCCCGTGACCAAACGCCAGCACGCTAAGCACTTAACCATGGAGCCGGACATTAAGAATAGAGTAGATAAACAAGTGTTAGGGCATTTCTATCTGGGTGATTGATCTAAAGGTAGATCCGTGTTGATTGATGGTTTGATGTTCCAAAACCTTTCAAATCGATCGACAACGACAACATATCTTCCAATTATCGAATATTTCTGGCTTCTCATTAATCTATCAACGACGTAAGAAATGGAAAGGGTCATTTAGCCGACTGACGCGGATTCAAGTTTGGCATTTACATTGATTTATTTTCATGGTCATTTGTTGTAAAACAGGTATCTTCGGCTCTAACAATGACGATTATACTTTTATTTATTGCTATAAAACAGCTTTTAGGCTGTAATAGCTTAGAATGAAAACTAATTTGGATATCAGGAAGTGTTCTCAACCCTCATCATTCCCAAATTGGGGTATGAGTACCCCTGCGGGACCGCGACGATAATCCAAAGGGTTCGCAATAGTAATGTAAGTTGTAAGAGCTAAATTTTATTGTACACACACAATTCATAGACCAATATAATAAATTTAGTAACTGTCTTCACTGTTGTGTAACTCACATACACGGTAGCGGCGCTAAGAAGCTCTCACCCCCGCAATAATTGAAAATGGGCCCCTCGTTTCGTGATAAGGAAAGTTACAAATTTATTCCGTAGTACAAGGTTGTGTACTGTACCAGGAAGGCATAGGCCCTGGCACATGCGAGTTATAAATCTTTATTCTTGAGCGAGCGGCTAAGTTACGATGCATAAACAGCTGTGCGAGAGAATGTTCTCGTTCTCGCTGCACTGCGTGAGGGAGACCACATGAGTGGGGCAAGGTCAAGTGACGTCAGCACTGCTTGTAGCTTGCCTCCCCTGAGAATTATCTCTAAACCATTTTTAAACTTCTCAACGACTGGATCAATTGGTGTGAGACCGACACTAAATTGTAGCCCATATTTTAAAAGTACAACCCTGCAAATTTGAGATCAATCCGTCCAGTGGTTTCCAACATATAACAAGTTGAAGTTTGGGAAGTGTTATCACCCCTTCATCACCTTATTCAGAGTGCTGATCGCAGCCGGATATAAATAGGTCAACGAACCGGGAGTATAACCAGTGTGTTCTACGATTATGACAGAACGACAGTATGCTCCGTCGCGATCCGCGAAGACGTAGAAGTCACACTCGAACACTTTGAAATTGTGCGAAGACGTCGCAAGTAAAGATTCTACCGCGTCGTGACGAATGAAGTGCTATAAAATTTTCTCCGACTAAATCGTCATTATATAATATTTAGGAGTGTGTTAACCGACTGAAGTTACCATAGAAATTGTGAATTGAAGTGTAATTGGAATTTAAGTATTTCATTTACCGGTTAATGATATTGTGGACTTGGTCGTTTTCACGCAATTCTGAACTTTATCATTGAATGTGACAGTATTCTAAGACATTGCGTGTGATGAACTAAACTTCTAATTTGTGACCATTTTAATGATCCTGAGACACATTTCTCCTATACTAGTACAATTGTAAACTGTGTGAGATACTATTCCACTAAATATTCACCAAATAACAAGGCTAAAAGCGACTATTTTTAGTGTATATTCTCCAACTTTCGATCACTACTACGAGAAACTAACTGAATATTAAAAAATTGTTATGGCAATATTAATTCGAACGGACTCGTATTATGCAAATTCAGTCATAAAATGTTCTTAATCTATGAACAGTATTATTCCAGAGACTGTTGAAGAGACTGTTGTTAAAGACATTTTTTCAAGTGTTTTATGGACTGTGATGATTATACTACAGTCGAACCTATGACATAATCAGCGACTATTATGAACTGTGACAGTGTTAAATTCTCATGCTATAAACTGTATATATGAAAAACTGTGTTTTCCGTTTTGAAAGCGATTGTAAGTCAATACTTCATTAACCTGACTTACAAATCATACTGTAGCATAGACTATGATATTGTAAGTCACGTATTCAACGCCGTAAAGCAAACGTGAGAATATGAACTGTGCATTGAGACTTGTGCCAGTGTATAATACCAATCTTAATAATAAATGAGAGCTCTATAGTCCATTATTTGATCCAATTAAACATTCCGTGTTCCGACATTATATCTCAGGAACATCGGAAATCTTGGCAAATTGTTGTGAGATTCTGCTGCGTCGAACGTTATTTCCAGCGAGGGATTAACATGGTTTCTTCTATTATGGTACCCATTGAGGCACGTCAACGACGGATATTAACGTGGTATTTTCACTGAACGGACTTGTCGCGTTGCTGGTGCTGAGTTCGAGCCTTCGCTGCACGCTTTCGAAAGTTCCAGTCACCAAGCCGCAGGACAGCATTACACCAACAATTATAAGCAGATTCCAGGTGATTTTCTTATATTTTGAGTGAGTAATTCCGTTTAGACTTTAACTGACTTTTAACAAAGCACTCAGCTAATCATAGTGCTCCATCCAACAACAGAAAAGTGTTTCGTGTGAATTTCAGCTTGCTATTCACAATAATTCAAGAAGGCTTCATGTCTTGCTTTTTGAAATGTAAATTATTCTTTAAAATCTTTTATAATTTGACGTAATTTCACGTAGATGAACTTTAGGGTTTGCAAGCGCACTATTTTATTTTCTCAATTAAGATGAACTGTAGGAGTATATAGCAAAGTGATCAAATGTATTTATTTGAAGTATCAACTTATTCATGGAAGTGTGTGTTAACATTATGTTCAAAAATACTAGAAAACTGTAGGTTTGCATCAAAAGTGATGGGCTTAATGAAATTCAATGTGCAAAGTGTTATTTTGGTATTTGAATCCATTTAAGAGGTCTTAGATGAATTGTAGCGTGTTTACCATCTCTAAAAGGGTGATATTTATTTTGAACATTTTTAATCAATTGGATGTCTCAGAATACAACAGCATCGATATTTAATTTTGAATTTTTGGAAATATTGACTGGAAATTTAATTTTGAAGTTTCAACCGCAGGGTGATTTTCATGAATATTTTTAATAAATATTATCAAAAATTTTTTACCATCTATTATTCGCCCTGCGATACAATCCATCTCTGTACCTGCTCCAATAAGCAACCGAACACTACCCGAGATCCTTCCCATGCTCTGTCCCCGTAAACATTTCCTGGTACAGTAATATTACAATGAACAACAACGACGACGGGAATAATAATAATAATAATAATAATAATAATAATAATAATAATAATAATAATAATAATAATAATAAAGAAGTTACAGTTTAGTTTTCAAATCCGAAGGAATTAAAATAATACAGTTATATGGAACAAACACACACAGATACACACACACACACACAAGGAATGCATATTACAATTATAGTAATCCAAACACGCTGAATGTCACAATATTAAAAAATTATCTCGTTCCTACGACCAAATAATTTACAACTCAACCGTCCATCGTAGGCCTACTTAGCTACACTGACTGCCGAAAGTTGTAAACCGGCTCGAAACTTCAGTTTTTCGAGTTTAGATAGGTAAGATGTCTTTGCTATCACATCTTCTCTGACTACTAGGTTCTCAGAACTGGCTGATTACTTCAAAAGCCTTGTTCATTGTTATGAGTGGCAGCAAGGGATGGTCATTATTGGAACGTGTCAGGAAATCCACATTCATTCAGAAGTATCTACCGTACTCCTATTGATGAAAGAAGCTCTGCACTACGACGGTCTAATTTTGGAATAACCCTCCGTAATACAAAAAATACTGTGTTGTGTGCTGTAGCTTTATCAGTATGTTAAATCACTCTTCAGCTCTTTGTACTGAAGTAAGAAACAGTCATGGACCCCTCACAAGCCATGGGTACCCTCACCCCACGGGGTCTGCGGGATCCTCATCGCCGCCACAGTACATACAGTATATGCAATTCTTAACTTGGCCGCTATATAATAAAAGTTAACAGCGGAAAAAGAAGAAATACTACAATACAGTGAAGGTGGTGTATCTACGCTCAAACCATATTTTCCGCCTCTGGTTGAGATAATCTCGTGGATCAGAAATATCTTCTTTGAAACTGAACATGAACTGCCCTCCCTTGAGGAAGATCAACTAGCCAAAGCATCTTGGGCAGAGAGAAAGTGAAAAATAAAGTGAAGTATTATATGGGTGGCCAATCAAATGGAGTGGAATGTTTAGCTCCAGGAAGTTTCATGAATGTATCACAAATCCACGCCTCTGGACGACTTTTGTGTCTATGACGTCCCCTATACCCTATAATTTCTAGAATGGAAATATGGCGTTTAATGCTTTTCATGACAACATACCTGTGTGAGTGTACATTTTCTAAAATGAAGTGCAGGAACAGAGCTTCGGTTTGAGCGACTTCGCTTGTAAAACACTTGGTCTTTCGAAAACAGCACCATCCGTCCCGTTGATCCAACACGTGAATTTTGTCAAGTAAGTTTCCAGATCCGAACTATTGTAATAATTAGTCAAGTGCCAAACTGTTTTATGATTTCTGTGCATGTATAAATTTTACATAAATATAAGTGAAGTTAAATTAAACTTTCAAGGAAAATAAATATCAGTCCTAAAGTATACGAATAAAATCACAGTATCATTAAAATCTTTTTATTTAGTTTACTAAATGCAGTATTATGTTCTGTGGCTAACTGGTCCATGGACATGCCACATGCTCAGGTGGTCTCAGAGACAAAAGGTTTGGGAAACACTGCTCTAGTCCAATCTTTCATAATATAGTGAGAGTAGCAAATTGTAGGGGTTCTGATGGACCGTACCCCTAATGTTTATGCAAAACTCACAGTAGAATCGTTGTGCAGGTTAGTGTACACTACTTGTTACTCACTACGGTAAATTTGGATTCTAACCTAACCTAACCCCATGGCACTACAGGGCTTACCAAGAGACTGCTGCTCAGCCCGAGGGCCTGCAGATTACGAGGTGTCATGTGGTCAGCACGACGGATCTTGGCCGTTATTCTCGGCTTTCTAGACCGGGTGCTATCCTATTACTGCCAAAAATTAATGTCTCTAATTATTATTAAGCCCATTACTAAAGGAATGGCGGTGAAATTGTGCGTACACTGAAATTATTTTCGTATGCATAAGATGGCAGTGAAATCTTAATAAGGCATGGGCGCTTAGTAACAAGTATACAAGTAAGTAACTGAGGGTGTGAGTTTCCGAGTGTGTGGTAAGGGAAGTAATCAAATAAAATTTATATTGTGTACGATTAATTAAATATGAAATTAAGTTAGCGGTTGCTTGTGAACGAGGAATATTACATTTTTGCATAAGAGAGCAATTAGAAGTATTCAGATGTCATACGGGAGTCGACTAATAAATGGAATCTGGTCTGCGATACATCAGAAGAAGCTATCATCGAATAACTATGCGGACAGGCTGTAAAGAGCGCTATGCATAGCTCTCTGGGGGAACTACGGCTCGATTGCACACAGCAAACATTTCACGACTTGTATGATTCATCACCTGTATTTACTTTTAACGAATCTGTTTTTAGCTGGACGTTGAGTGATGGGGTGATTTGTTAACCGGCCTTCAATAATGCTACACTCTTGTTCGCCTCATATAGAGATTTATGTTGCACTTTAAATTAACTTGCAGTAACAGCGCTCGGCATTGATGGATTCTATCTGTGTTTGACTTCATTAAACCCCATATTGCTCATTCCTTTAGGAAGGGTCGTGACTTCTGATATAAAGTGTGTTTGGTCGTGCTCTAACTGGGGAGGAAATACAATTCTGCTCTTACTTCAAAGAGGGGAAGGGAATTTCTTTTCGTTCTCTACATTTTAACCTTGACTATCCAGCTAACTGGAGCAATCCGAGGTTTAGATTGAATTAGTAGGATTAAAAGAGAAATTTCTTTAAGATCATTATGCTCTTTTTGGGGCCCAAGTGCTCAACACCCATGTATTCTTCATTTCAAGGACAAAACAAATAGAATATAAGTTTATGATGCAAAAAAAAAAAAAACGAATTCCCCACTTTCTTCTTCTTCCTGGGCGTTTTCCATTTAGATGGGGTTGGAGATAAATGTGAATTAAGTTCAGTTTTACGGCCGGGTGCTTCACCTCTAACCAATCCTACGTAGGATGATGTATTCATCATTGCAGTGGTTATTAGTGTGATCTGTTTTGTAAATGGAGATTTGTGTTGAGACGAATGCAAACATGTCTGAGCTAGAGGAATTAACCAGACGCAGCTGACATTCCCGAAATGACCGAGAATCGAATCCGGATCCCTCTGAACTCAAGGTCAAACAGATTATTCAACCAAGGAGCTGGATGCACAATAGAAATATAAGAGAGATAGCCGCCCCTACCAGGGAATCAAAAGATCATATTAGCAACATATATCTTATTTGGATTAAGAAGAGCTTGAGTCACAACTCAGGCAGATTTTCTCTTTCATATTCTATTTGAAAAAGAAATTCCCGAACATGATATTTCAAATCGGGGAGTACAAATGGTCTCTAACAATCACCAATGAAATTTTCAACGCAGAGTCCGCTATGGTGTGGATAATGTTGTCCAGGATTTTGTTTATTGTTAAGACGTTCAGCGCCTCCTTAGGAATTATCCTTCTTGCACCAATCATAAGGCAAAGGACTTCCCATTTTGTAATTTAATACCCCCTTCCGTGATCCTCATTGCTTGGTTTATATATGGTCCTCTTCTCCTTACACACTAATCGAGGCTGCTGTTCATTTTCCTCGAATCTTACCATACTTGTACCTTTTGCCAGATCGATGATAACAATATCATCTCGTCTTGTGGATTAAGTTATGCAAAGACAGCATACATCTCCAAGTGGTTTGTTTACAGAGGCTTCCAGCAATCAATGTGAGAACTGTATTATGCCGAATGATTATCATCAGCTGTCCCTTACGACAGAACCCTGAGGTAAGGTTTCGAACTCGTCACATCTTCTGCAACGGGATGATTAAGGCTCCTTCCTGGGAGAGTTCGAACAAAATAACAACAAGATTTAATTACAAAGTGTTTTATTCCAAGTGTAACAAATTAAATACTCAAACTTCAGTGATGATAGCAGAGACCAAAACAACACATTTTTATTTAATAACTATAGATCGGATATTAATAACTGAGGTATTTTTTGACGTGATCGGGAATAAAACGATTATATTTCAGTTTAATTTTCATCCTTTCTAACAGTTATTCAGAAGTTGAAATACAATTTTGTCTTCCCGACTTCACCACACATGACTTTCTTGTGTGGGGGAATTTGAAGATCCTAGTGTATGGGACTCCAATTGAAACACAGGAAGAGGTCATCACTCAGATGCTTGCAGCTGCCCACTCTATACAACATATGCTTGGAGTCTTTGAGCAGGTTCGATAGATGGTGACACGCCGTTGAAGAGCTTGTATTGCAGCAGTCTCTTCTATCATCCCCAGAAGTTTGAACACTGAATGTTGTTAAACCAGGTAGTCGAAAACATCAAGTTCAGTACTGTAACAATGATAAATGAATCTCTTAAAAAAGGACCAATCTAAAGTAGAAGGCACAACTTAATTTACCTGCCATAAGCACTTTGAGAATAGTTATTAACATCTGGTATTTCAAATCTGAAGCATTCTTGTATGATAGAGCCTGAACGATATCTTAGATGAGAGGTAGCCAAACTACTTTATTTTGTGATCTACTTTAGACAGTGAAAATCTTTCACAATCTGGCAGAGTTCGTTTAGAACTACTTTTTATGAACAAGAACAAATTCCACCCCAAATACTTAACCATCAACCTACTATGTTGGCATAGCAGGGGAGAGGTGATACTCCAACGTGGCACGTCCCAGGTGGCGGATAGCGGGGTCCTAGCCGGCTTGCCGGCGGACTTGAGTGAAATAAATTAGCTCTCGCGGACCTTACACACCCTGTGGGTGGGGGACGCACACGAGTAATACACCAACGTATGCCCTGCCTGTCGTAAGAGTCGACTAAATGGGGCTACCAAGGGATAATCAACCATGAGACTACTTGTAATTAGTACCATCACATGGGGAACATCATAAGTCGCCTTTACTTGCGAGTAGTAGACTATGTTAGCTAAATAATAGGTTTGTGAATAGTAGCAACATAGTGTGAATCAGGATGGGTGTTACAGTACCCGTGCCTAGTACCACTACATGCGGAACACCACGGGCTGACGGTGCCTGTGATTAGTACACCTATGTGAGGAACACCATAGCTTCGCGCCGCAATGTGAAAAAACACCATAGGTCAGCCTTACATGCGAGTAGTACCATAATGTGTGGAATACCGCGAGTCTACGCCACTTTTGATTAGAACCACAACATGACAAATGCCATGGTTCTACTTTACTAGCGATAAGTACCATTTTGAGGGGCCGATGACCTGGATTTTGGACCCGTTTAGACAACGAGAATCATCGATTCAGGACTGTGCTTTAGGAACGGTCCGTTGGTCAATAATACTCGTACTATTGTTTTACGATAGTTTCTGGGAATGTGGGACATTGCAGGTCGGATCCAGTGATGGTTTTAAATTCATATTCATCCATTCATTCTTCGTCATTACGTTATGAATTCTTTTCATTGGATGATTTTGGACATTTGTCATTACATTTCCCCTCATATCGTACCATTATGGACCGATGACCTAGATGTTAGGCACCTATAAACAACAGGCATCATCATCATCATCATCATCATCATCATCATCATCATCATCATCAAATACTTAACACATGCTTATGCTGTGAACCCTCGTATGCAATTACAAATAAATAATAATAAAAATAAAATAATATACCAGGTATTTACCGAGTGGAACGGCCGCACGTGTCAACGCGCTACGGGTATGGAGCCAGGTTCTGCATCCCGAAGACGGGTGAGTTTGATTTCCACCGAACGCTGTTTTCATAAAGCCTTTCTGTGGTTCCATGGGACAGTATCTATCCATACGCCACAGCCTATTCCTTCCACCTCCTTACTCAATTTCATTCATCATCATTCATTTCACTTTAATTAGCCTTTCAAATGAGGTTGGCATCAGGAAGGACATCCGACCGTAAAACATGCCATATAATTTTGTCTCACCTATCCCCGACCCAGCGTCGGAAAACAGGCCTAAGTGGTTGAGAGACAGTGAAATCTAAATGAGCAGAATGATCGTGCATGCTATTTATTTACACTGACTGACAGAGCAAATGCGACACCAAGAAGGAGTGGTTCGAAAGGGATGAAAGTTGGGGAAAAAATAGAGACGGCACGGACGAATAATTGATGTTTATTTCAAACCGATATGCAGGTTACACAATGCGCACGGCATCGACTCAGTAGGATGTAGGACCACCGCGAGCGGCGATGCACGCAGAAACACGTCGAGGTACAGAGTCAATAAGAGTGCGGATGGTGTCCTGAGGGATGGTTCTCCATTTTCTGTCAACCATTTGCCACAGTTGGTCGTCCGTACGAGGCTGGGGCAGAGTTTGCAAACGGCGTCCAATGAGATCCCACACGTGTTCGATTGGTGAGAGATCCGGAGAGTACGCTGGCCACGGAAGCATCTGTACACCTCGTAGAGCCTGTTGGGAGATGCGAGCAGTGTGTGGGCGGGCATTATCCTGCTGAAACAGAGCATTGGGCAGCCCCTGAAGGTACGGGAGTGCCACCAGCCGCAGCACATGCTGCACGTAGCGGTGGGCATTTAACGTGCCTTGAATACGCACTAAAGGTGACGTGGAATCATACGCAATAGCGCCCCAAACCATGATGCCGCGTTGTCTAGCGGTAGGGCGCTCCACAGTTACTGCCGGATTTGACCTTTCTCCACGCCGATGCCACACTCGTCTGCGGTGACTATCACTGACAGAACAGAAGCGTGACTCATCGGAGAACACGACGTTCCGCCATTTCCTCATCCAAGTCGCTCTAGCCCGGCACCATGCCAGGCGTGCACGTCTATGCTGTGGAGTCAATGGTAGTCTTCTGAGCGGACGCCGGGAGTGCAGGCCTCCTTCAACCAATCGACGGGAAATTGTTCTGGTCGATATTGGAACAGCCAGGGTGTCTTGCACATGCTGAAGAATGGCGGTTGACGTGGCGTGCGTGGCTGCCACCGCTTGGCGGCGGATGCGCCGATCCTCGCGTGCTGACGTCACTCGGGCTGCGCCTGGACCCCTCGCACGTGCCACATGTCCCTGCGCCAACCATCTTCGCCACAGGCGCTGCACCGTGGACACATCCCTATGGGTATCTATGGGTATCGGCTGCGATTTGACGAAGCGACCAACCTGCCCTTCTCAGCCCGATCACCATACCCCTCGTAAAGTCGTCTGTCTGCTGGAAATGCCTCCGTTGACGACGGCCTGGCATTCTTAGCTATACACGTGTCCTGTGGCACACGACAACACGTTCTACAATGACTGTTGGCTGAGAAATCACGGTACGAAGTGGGCCATTCGCCAACGCCGTGTCCCATTTATCGTTCGCTACGTGCGCAGCACAGCGGCGCATTTCACATCATGAGCATACCTCAGTGACGTCAGTCTACCCTGCAATTGGCATAAAGTTCTGACCACTCCTTCTTGGTGTTGCATTTGCTCTGTCAGTCAGTGTACATATGATTTTGCGAGTATTGCATCATGCAATATGATCGCCAATATAAATTCTTAGATAAGTAAAATGTTAGTTCAGTTAAATGTGTTCAATAAGAAAAAGGTATTTTATCTCCAAAATTTAATTTGAAGTTGAAGTATGGCACTGCATTTCTTCCGAAAGTTGAGAGGAATATGGTTCGTAATTGGTTAAATAGAAATGAAAATAGGACATTAAATGGTCATCGGAGAAACTCGTTCCATACTTTAATTCGTGATTATTTTTATTTGAGGGAAGGCTACTACGCGAAGGTAAGTAGAAGGAGGAAATTCTGTCAAAACGAAGAGCCGCGAATCTCTCTTCATGTAGATGAGACTGGAAACTGCTTTCAGAAACGCGTGCTATCAAGGCAATATTAGTTTTCAGGTTCAATATCATTCATTCTCCACATCCGATGCACTGAAATGAAATGAATCAGAGAACATAACACCAATCAAGTGGCTGCGTGGTTTGGGTCATGTAGCTATCAGCTTGCATTCGGGAGGTTGTGGTGGTGGTGATTATTGTTTTAAGAGGAAGTACAACTATTCAACCATCCTCTATATAACACTAATCAGAGATAAGAAATTGAAGGGATCCGACATCTCTAAAATGAAGGTATCAGTCAAATGAAGACAAGGACCATGAAGGGCGTGAAAAGGAAAGACTCCCTAGGCCTCCATACGTAATACCGTCGGGGTAGAAAACGAACAAGAGTTGACCAAGGGACGTCGATAAGGATAGATGAAAGTGAGGAGCCGAGAAAAAGTAAGTGGAGACAATTCCAATACTCAGCTAAGAGCACTTGAGCACCTAGTCGCCTCTTACGATAGGCAGGGGATAATGTGGGTGTTATTCTACCGCCCCCATCCACAGGGGGAGCATTCGGGAGCTGGTGGGTTCGAATCCCACTCTCGGTAGCCCTGAAAATGATTTTCCGTGGTTTCTCATTTCCACACCAGGCAAATACCAGAGCTGTTCCTTAATTGAATAAGGCCTCGGTCGATTCCTTGCCACTCCTAGACCTCTGTCGCTATAAGATACACAGTTCAGAAAAATTAGGGGAACATGTCTTTGAACGTATACCATGATCCACAAAACAATACCTCACACCCAGATATATTACCAACTAAACCTTTATTCTTCACCGTTGAAGTATGCAAAAGATCAGTATGGTGTATGTCCTCCACGAGCATTTATCACAGCTTGGCACCTACGTGGCGTGCTCCGTATAAGTCGACGGAGGTCACGTAGCGGTATCAGGTCCCATTCCTCAATGAGAGCCTAGTCGCGGTCTTGGAGAGTCTGTGGTGGAACAGGACGACCACGAACACTTCTGTCAAGCCTGTCCCACATATTCTTGATGGGATTAAGGTCGGGACTCATTGCTGGCCATTCCATCTCTTGAATGTCCAGTTCTCGCAAGACAGCTCTGGTGATGCGCGCTACACGAGCCCTGGCATTTTCGTGCATGAATACCGTATGCAGCAGCCAACACATGCTGTAGAAGTATCTGCTCGATGTACCCCGCAGCGGTAAGATTACTACGGACGACGACAAGATCCGTACGGCCATCAATACTGATGCCACCCCACACATCACAGAACCTTGTCCGAATCGGTAGCCTTCCTGGACAACACTTGGCATGTACTGCTCACCACGGCGTCTCCATACACGTTGACGTCCATCACGCTGTGTCAGGGGAAATCTGAACTCGTCTGTGAACAACACAGGTCTCCATTGGCGAAGCTGCCAGTTGACATGGATACAGGTAAACAGTAAGCCAGCAGTGTGATGTTGCTGCGTTAAATGGGACACTCAAACAGGACGTCTGGGTCGTAAGGACACTTCTCTTAACCTGTTCCTTACTGTCTGGTCAGACACCATGACTCCAGTGACCATCCTGAGGTCTTGTTGCAGTTCTCTGGCAGTTGCTGAACGTCGCCGCAACGGATATATAGTCAGATATCGGTCATCATAGGGGATAGTCATGCGTCCGCGACCTTGTCCAACCCTCCTTGTGAACGCGACATACGAGGCATTGTTCCTTCACCGGCGATATGTTGATTTTCTGACGAGAGGAAATTCCATCGAGGCTGTGTTAGAGTTTTGGACGTAAATGTATGTTCAGCCATTGTCCCGTTTCTCTGCTAGGTCGGCTATGAAGTGAGATAAATCTTCGTAGTGAAAGTTTACACCTGGATGCCCTTCCTGACATCAACCTCATCAGATGAGTTAATAAGATGAAATGAATGACGTGATATATGATAATAGGAAGGAAAAGGGTGAACCCTGAGCCGGCACATAGCCTACTTCTGTCGATTATCACCGAGGGATCTGCTCAAGGTTTAACGTTCCCATACCATAGACCAATCACCATTAATAGCATCTTAAATTCTTGCTATATACTAACACTACGGGGAGGTTTGGATGATGAAAGATTTGTCGACCAACGGGACTCGAACTGGTGTCAGACCGTATAGATTAGAATCCTTAACGGTCATTGCCACTAGTCAGGCTAGTTACGTCCGTGTATATTGAAGTAAAATACATACCGTGTGGTAAGTACTGGCGAAATGAAGTACATAATCAGTTTAATATTCTGTTTTTTATTTGTCAACAAATTTTCGCATCCTTAAGACCATAAGTCTCTCGTAAGTTTCCACCACTAAGGCCGTAATGAACAAGGCCAGAGCTCTAGGAGCACCGATCTCACCTCACGATTCTCGGTAACCTTAAATTTGAGACACTCCAGATAAGCCTTTCGACATTGAACACTGGTGATGTTGGACATTTTAGGAGTTCTGACAAGCCCCTTTATTCTCTCGAATGTGTCTTCGATAATTCTCGCACTTCTTCGCACCACCATTTTCTCAAATGCTCACTATGATTGTATTTGTGTCGTACACATGCAGATCTCACTGAGGTGAACCAAATAATATTAAACACGACATGGTATCAGTAAAGAACAGATGTTTAGGCATATATGTAGGTTAGAATGCCAACTTACTGAAGCGAGTTATCAGTTATGCTATGAGATTTGCATAAGCATAAGGGGGCTGGCTTTTTAGAACCCCTAAAATTTACGTTACTCTCGCTACATGACGGAAGCGCGGGCTCGGCCATTTGAGGCCTTTACCCTCATTTTCATTTATTCACAATTTGCTTTACGTCGTACCGACACAGATAGGTCTTATGGTGACGATTAACATTAAGAAGACCGGGCGAGTTGGCCGTGCGGTTAGGTGCGTGCAGCTGTGAGCTTGCATTCGGGAGATAGTGGGTTCGAACCCCACTGTCGGCAGCCCTGAAGATGGTTTTTCGCGGTTTCCCATCTTCAACCAGGAAAATGCTGGGGTTGTACCTTAATTAAGGTCACAGCCGCTTCCTTCCCATTCCTAGGCCTTTCCTCTCTCGTCGTCGCCATAAGACCTATCTGTGTCGGAGCGACGTTAAGCAAATAGAAAAAAAATAAGAAGGAATGATTTAATAATTAATGTTATTTGCTTTACGTCCCACTAACTACTTTTACGGTCTTCGGAGACGCAGAGGTGCCGGAATTTAGTCCCGCAGGAGTACTTTTACGTGCCAGTAAATCTACCGACACGAGGCTGTCGTATTTGAGCACCTTCAAATACCACCGGACTGAGCCAGGATCAAACCTGCCAAGTTGGGGTTAGAAGGCCAGCGTCTTAACCGTCTGAGCCACTCAGCCCGGCGAAGGAATGATTAGCGAGTTGTACTACCCTTTATAACAATAATTACAACCATCATGATGAGATTGCTTTTGTCACTGGTACCTCTCATATTTTTTTGTTTTCACACCAGGCAAATGCTGGGTCTGTACCTTAATTAAGGCCACGGCCGCTTCCTTCCCATTCCTAGGCCTGTCCTATCCCATCGTCACCATAAGACCTATCTGTGTCGGTGCGACGTAAAGCAAATAGCAATAATAATAATAATGATAATAATAATAATAATGATAATAATAATAATAATAATGAACCCGACAGGGGCATGATCCAAGGACCTTTGGTTGATATTGATCTTCGTAATTGCGCACGCAATGCTATTTAAGGGAAATAATGCTGAAACTGATTAATATGCATATCATTGATAGAGGTAATACCGTTACTAATTAATATTCATACCATTGAGATGGATAAATTGTGTATTTTAAAAATTATTCTACGAGATTTCTTTGTCTGCAACTTATTGCGCAGTATTGTCCTTTGTGTGGCGGGGGCCCACAGAGGAAGCCAAGCCACCTTAGACCCGGGAGGGGTTATGAATGGGGATTCCCCGTGACATCACTCGAGAGAAGACATCCCTCCTCAAGACTCACAGAATGAGGGGAAACCAACTTTTTCGAAACAAAATATAGGAGCCATCTTGGATTCGGACTAGCCAACTTAATTACCTACGGTCTAGAAAATTAATGAAACTCAAATTATGCAGTCGTCTCCCGATTTAAAAGGGATAAATGTCACTGGGACATTTATTTAGAGTGCTTAATGTCCCTTTTCTTGATAAATTTCAGAAGAAGAAAGAATACTGTGTGGTTTCTGCGTGGAAAAGTACTGGGCCATCTGGTTAGTCTCATGACACGTCCTCGAAGAAGGGAGTTCACCACGCAAGGTGGGGGAAGCCGGACAGATTTTAATTAATTGAAGGAGATCCAGCGAAGTATAATAGAATGGTTATGTCTCAATCGCATCAACTATATATTGGTCACCGATTATCCGTACTATTATACCTCGAGTATGCCGTGAATAGGCGATACGCAAATTAGTGGAAGGGGTATCGCTCCCTTGTAAAAACTACTGCAGTGAGGGACGGGCGTCATTCGAGGCTAGCGGCTCATCGACGGCGAAGCTATGCTCGGTTAAGCCCTCGTTAGTTCTTTGTTCAAGTGAAGTTAACTCCCATTTTAACTGAAATAATAGAATTCGCATAAACAGTGTATAGTTTGGTCTCTGTGACGCCAGTGTTAACCTTTTTATAAAACCGTGATGTGTAAAGTAATATTATTATCATTACTATAGCATAATAATCTTACGTAGCAGCAGACTGAATAGTGGCAGAGAGATAGACGAGATTCGGTACTGAACCGCGGACTACGTAGTCGCTTACGAGATCGTGACCGGACGTTCACAGTGAACGCTGTTAACCGGAGTGTGAATTAAACGGTGACGTTGTGTGTGTACAGGATTAACTGCCAGCGGCTCCACCAGCATCGAACAATTGATCTTCAACTTCAAGATGGAATGGAAATGGAAGTAATCATTGCGGTGCCCATGGACCAGGAGTAAGCTCATGATGGACCTCCTGAGCTGACGAAGGTGTTATCATGTGATAGAGATGAGTACAAAGTTTCAATATCTGGCATGCATAGAGGGGATGGGAATGTTTATTGTAAACTGACGCTATAAGAGATTAAAGATGTAGTCCTGTTGAAATAGAGCGCCGAAATGGGCGCGTAGTTGTTAATTCTTAGTTTAGGAAAACGACGACAGGTCTGAGTAATTGATTGTAAATAATTTAGGGAATATAATACTTTAGCTTTGCATGGGGTAGAGATTTATTCAATTATTTCTTTCTTGGGAGATTCTGTTTGTTTATTTGCGTCAGAAGACCAGGAGTAATTAGTTTAGGGGAGTGCAGTGAGAGTAGTTATTAATTAGAGTAATCATTAAATTGATAAGTGTATGGCAAATAAAACGGTAAGTACTACAGTGCGTATGGCACGTAACTACGAGGCTCAGCGGCCGAACTGACAGCCAAAAACCCCACCCTTTGAAATACTTAGATAGGAAGTGATATGATTTAAATTGATTATGTGATTAAATTTACCAGGAAGTGATCATAATGCGTGTGTCAAATATCAATCCGTGTGAATATTAATTAATTAATGAATGTACTGCCGTGTGACGATAAAGCAACCATGTGCTGACCATCGATTAATTAGCAGTCAGTAATCAGATGTTAATTGCCGCGCGAGCACTTAATTGTGTTGTAATTGCTGAATAGATTCCGCACGATGACCATGCATAATTAATGTAGCGGGTAAGCCATGCAGGACGGCAGGAATAATAATAATAATAATAATAATAATAATAATAATAATAATAATAGTGATCGGGCAAAGATTACCATTGTAATACCGGAGTCGCGTTGTGAAAATGACGTGATACTGTTGGGTAAATATGTGTTGAATTCAAGGCGATTTGCGCGAGTCTTTGGGACCGCAGTTTATTGTAGATGTACTTCCGAGTGAAGTGTTACTGTTTCCTTTGAAAAGGGAACGTCACGCGTGTTATGTGGGCTGTTGACCCTTGGGGTGGCGGACCCGGCCGTCTGACCTTGCCCCAGTTGTGTTTCCTTTTTTGTTTGGGTGTCCCGTAAGCTGAGAAAGGAGGGACATTGCTGTTAAAGAGAAATTGGCTTCTTTGAACGGCAAAATATGTGATTACCTAACACGCCAGAGCAGTGTAGTAATTAACAAGCGACCCGGCCGATAATGATAATGCTTGCCAATGAATCATTGTTAATTGTTCGAGTATAATATAGATAGGGATTACAGGACCCTGCCTTCATCACAAGAGGTTGTCAGTTCGATGCTCAACGTAGACATAGGAGGCCTACAGCGTCAGAAGAAAGATCAAAGTGCCTTTACGTATTTGTTGCATATCATGTATGATTTATGTGTTATTTATGTCATGTGTGGTTGTAAATAAGGTCAGTGGTGGTTCTGTCCATCAGCTTGGCGATGTCTATACTAGCGAGGGTCGGTTCGAACCCAGGTGTTGTATCATATGTGTGTATTCTCTTTTACGTCATTTCATTGGGGAATCTAGGTCTTCATTAGAATAGGGATTGCTCAGACGTGTTGTCGGGTGCATGTTAGTTTTATGTGTTAGTGATAATATAGCCTCAGTGTTATGATAAAATTACCATTCGCTACATGTCACGATACACCACTTCGCAGTAAACGTACTCATTTCTATCAAGCCTAACGAACAGATGTTCACATAACAAGTCACTACAAACATTTATAAATCTTAATGTAATTCATTAGTGTTATTTAATGCGCCATTTCCCATCATCATTAAGGTTGAATAACCGGTTTGTGAATTAAATATTCTAATTCGAATGTGTTCTCATTTTAGTTATGTATGCCCCGCTTCTCCTCCCCTGTACGCCTTTAAGTTTACTTTAGTTCAGCGCCTATTTATTTCATTCTACTTGACCCATGTGCGACCCTGTAGATTCCATGCCGGTGCCATTTAGGGAGGGGGCGGGTGCAATAATAATAATAATAATTTTTGTATTTCAATATTATACGCAGTAACAACGCTTTGTGCTCAAAATCAATTACAAAACCAAGCTACCATTTAAGCTTTTCCAAAAATATGTCTACAAACATGATTTGTATATTCGATGCACCTACTGTGTATTTCAGGGGAAATGTAAGCAACCCTACAAAACAACGCGTAGTTTTGCTCGTTATTCAAAGTACGTCCAGAATCAAATATAATTTCAGGTTTGGACTAAATTACTAACAGAAAGTGTCGGGTCATAAAAACAACTTTTATAAATTTGACGACTTACATACTTCCCTTCAAAGGCATAATATGATCCACCGTCATTAAGTAGTGACGGGATGTTCGATTCATTTTAATTAATCGATTCACTTGATTCCGTTCACGTTACTGAATCGATACAGTGAGCCGATCCGAGGCACATTAGAATCATCGATCCTATTGCATCTGTGTAGTGTGTACTAATAAGACATTAGCACCAACATTCAATGCTTGCTGCTGCCATCTGGTCATCATTATATGAACTGCTTTCCTATGCGTCATCTAACTTTCAGATTCAGTACTATACTTGCTTATTATGTTACAGCACGGAACGTACGTAGTTAATAATAATAATAATAATAATAATAATAATAATAATAATAATAATAATTACTGACATAACTCAAATTTTATACACTACCTAATGGTTTTTTACATTTCTCTGAAAGTTGCAACTCTCTCTCTCTCTCTCTCACACACACACACACACACACACACACACACATATATATATATATATATAATGTTATCAATTAACTAATTTCTTCATCAAAAGTAGGTGTTAATTACTATAAAATGGTTTAAGAGACCAGTACTTACTTTCAGTCATGTGATGATGAATTTATTATGTTATTGATTCATTTAATAAATGAGTTAATGTTAATTCTTTCGATTACAATAGGTATAAATCTATGGTTGGCCCCACAGATTTCTGAACATTCTGAAATCAGCAGAGGATTTTTTAAAATCGTCATATTTTGTATAGGCTACACGAGATGTAGAATAGCCCACTATATATATATATATATATATATATATATATATATATATATATATATATATATATATATAGAGAGAGAGAGAGAGAGAGAGAGAGGGAATTAGATGTAAAAATACCTGTGTCCACAATAAGTTGCTTTACGCACCGACAGAGATAGGTCTTACGGCGACGAAGAGAAGAGATACGAAAGGGCTAGAAGTGGGAAGGAAGCGGCCGTGGCATTAATTAAGGTACAGCACAAGCATGTGTCTGGTGTAAAAATGGGAAACCACGGGCAACCATCTTAACGGCTGCCGACGGTAGGATTCGAACCCACCATTCCCCGAATGCAAGCTCATAGCTATGCGACCCTAAATGCATGGCAAACTAGCTCAGTCATCTTTGAAAATGTCTTTTTCTATCAGCAGGGGATTTTTAAATCGCCATATTTTGTATAGGCTACACGAGATATAGAGTATCTCCCTGGTTTTCTGGTTAAACATCTTTTTATTTAAGCTATTGCATCAGTCTACTTACATACAAACTGTCCACGTACACCGGTGACCTCGTGATTCGATTATTGAAGTATTGTGCAATGATGCGACATACGAACTGAGATAATATCGAGCGGTTCTTCCGAATATAAAACAGACAATTTCGAGTGGTCATGAGCATGACTCATAGTCATAAGGTAGGCTAGATAATAATGTTATTGGCTTTATGTCCCACTAACAACTTTTATGGTTTTTGGAGACGCCGAGATGCAGGAATTTAGTCCCGCTGGAGCTCTTTTACGTGCCAGTAAATCTACCGACACGAGGCTGAGCACATTCGAATACCATCGCACTGAGCCAGGATCGAACCTGCCAAGTTGGGTTCAGAAGGCCAGCGCCTCAACCGTCTTAGTCACTCAGCCAGGCGTGGAGGCTAGAGAGCTGAGTTTAAGTAATTGTAGAACGTCAACTAGTTATAAAAATACCTATTGATTAAACTAATACGGTACACCTAATAGCCTACTTACTTACAAGCTCGGTACTTTGGAATTATGTTTTGACCACCTTTATAACACGGCTAATAAATGTATCTATTATTTAAAACTCCCTGTAACAAGAGGACAGTGAATGCCAGTGGGTATTATTTTCAAATGAGCTGAGCTGGAGAGTCCATTATAGCGTACGATTCTTTCAGTGTACCGTGGCTCTGTATGTATTGCTTCTGGGGAAGTTCGGATTCCCTCCATTGTCCATTGTCCAGTGTTCCGCTATGAGCCATGAGTGCGCCACTCAGCACTGTCCGCTGCGAGTCAGCTGAAATGTGTGCCGTGAGCTCGCCGTTCCTGAGAATCGATACACTGCTTCGAATCATACACTCAGTAGCCATCACTATCATTAAGTGAACCGCACTGTCGGAAACCCAGAAGATGGTTCTCCTCGTCTTCCGATTTCCACACCAGACAATGCTGGGGATGTACATTAAATAAGGCCACGATCGCTTCATTCCATGCCTAGCCTAGCCTCAAGTGGCGTGAAAATGAAAGATCTTACAAATATAATACCGTCGGGGTTGGAAGAGAACGAGAGAGGTCGAATGAGAGAAAGTGAAGTGAGGTGGCTGCCCAAGAAAGTGAAAGTATTGCTGGACTCAGATATTGTCTCTGTGGATCACCAATTTGAGACCGGCTAAGGTTTACTTTTATAGTCGCATCCTTCGAAAGGCAAAATATACCGTTAATTTTTAAAATGTAATAATACTGTACAAACATAACTCATATGCATCGAGCTGGCACGAAAAAGGGTTTCTCATAGAGTAACAAAGCCACTCTAGACGATACCTCTGGGAGGGATGTATGGTTTTTGTCTTAGTATCAAGCTTGAGTTTGCTGGTTTGAAGATTACCTCCCTTGCCTTGCTACTGATTGGTAACATGAAAGCTCTCACTGGCGAGGTAATGCAGTTAGGACGGCAGCCAACACCCAAAGAGCCCCACACTAACCGTTACGGGGCAAGTTTATCGAGTCCAGTCTCCAATAAGCTGCTTCGAGCACACAGCATTTCTAAGAGATAACCTAGTATCTACGGCAAGACCGGTCAAACAGTCGAAAGTGACGGCTTTACGGGTAGATCCCAATGTTTAAGTTTGGAAAATAATAGCATTAATCAGAAATCGCTCCTTATGTTCAAGTAAGGAATAAAGGAAATATTTGTAGTCTAGTAAACTAGTACATTTGTAATGGCATGGTATGTTTAATGTTGTGTGATGTTTGCATTATTGCAATGCAGTTTTATGACACTTTGTGCTCTCATAGAATCCATAAAACTGTAACAAAATCTAACCTAGCGCAATTTTTTTTATAAATATAGGTAAGTGGATGTCGTATTATTAGCAGCATATAATGTTGTTTCAAATATTTATGCGGTGATCTTGGAATATGTCTTTCATCTGAAGCAATAATAATAATAATAATAATAATAATAATAATAATAATAATAATAATAATAATAATAATAATAATAATAATAATAATAATAATAATAAAAATAATAATAATAATCCTCGTTTTACAACCAGCTGTGTGACCTCTTTTAGTTCCACATCTTTTATCTTAAAATTGAGTCTTCGCTTTGTCGTCTTGGGTCTAGCCCCCCTTTTTACCCTCTATTTTCGAGTCCATTTTTCTCCTAGGTAATCTATCCTCCATGCGCCCCACATGAACAAACTACCGAAGCTGGTATATGTGCACATCTTCGTCCATCGAGTTTATTCATAGCTTTTATCTCTTCATTTCCAGTACCTTTCTGCCATTGTTTCTACCTGGTGTATAGTCTTTGAGGAGTGTGATGTTTATAATTTCATGTAGATAAGGTCTTTACAGGGGCTACCTGGCCGAGGCGGTAAAGGCGTGCTCGGTTCGCCCGGAAGGACATGGGTTGGAATCCCCGTCAGGAAGTCGTAAAAATTTAAGAAACGAGATTTCCACTTCCGGAGGTGCATATGGCCCTGAGATTCACTCAGCCTACATAAATAATGAGCACCACGTTAATTCCTGGGGGCATGGAGCTAACCACTCCACCCCATCGGGTGCCGAGGTTAACAATGGTGGAGGCCTTTACCTTCCACTCCTCCAAAGGCCTTCATGGCCTGTACGGAGGTGACTTTGCTTTGCTAAGGTCTTTACAATTGGTTTTACGTCGCACCGACACATTATTATGGAGACGATCGGGTAGAAAAGGGCTAGGAGTGGGAAGAAAGCGGCCGTGACCTTAATTAAGGTACAGCCCGAGCATTTGCATGATTTGGAAATGGGAAACCACGGAAAACCATACTCAGGGCTGCCGGAGTTTGGTTGGAACCCACTATCTCCCGAATTGAAGCTCACTGCTTTGCGTCCCAAACCGCACGGCCAACTCGCTGAGTAAATAAATTTTATAGACATCGATGTTCTCTCGTAAATTAACCAGATTTCTCAATTATTCTTTTTAACGAGCCACGTTTGTTTCTTCAGACGTTGACGATCACTACGACACAGGACCTGCGCTTTTCTGTCTTGTGGCAGGTTATAAAAAGCTGTTGTGCATTGTGGGTATTGGAAGATACCTTGATGTCACTTAGTCATGACTCTCTTTTGGATCCAACTCCACCACCTCCTCTCGATTTTCCCTCTTAACATAATGTGACCTGTTGTCGGAGTAGATAAATGAATAAATGCGTACAGAATCTGGTAGCAACCTATTTCTACTATTTATTAACTTAGCACTACAATTACAGATTTACACACACACAGACGATAGCCGAGATTACAACTTACGCAAGTACACTCACACGGTTCGCGCTCTCTCTCTTAGTTTCTCATGTTCCATTTACAATGACACACACACACACACACACACACACACACAGAGTCATCGATTATGTACACTACACTCACTCAGCCACTCAGTCACACTCGTTAGCGCTGTCACGGTCCACAGCCTACACGTCAGTCTCGCAGGTCGGGATAGCATCCGCTGTTCACTCAATCCGTCGAACCCTGTTCGCAGTCTGCACACGTCGGCACCCAGTGTTCCTTTCGCGCTGCTCCAGAACACTGCAGGTTCCCCTCCAGCAGCCAGTCTCAAGGGACACACCCACGACCTCAGGGAAACAGGAACGAGTCCTCAGCTCCAACAGGCAGATACTCGATCAGGCTGACATTTCAGCCCAGGCTATCACTGACTGCGCTCTTCGCTAACTCACACCAGCGAACTCAACCTCGCTCTCATTCACTCACTAACTAACTCTCACTCTCACTCTGACTATCACTCCAAGTTACTCCTCTCCTTATAGACCTGCTCTGGGCCTTCCAGAACAGTCCGGATGCTAGATGTATCCAGGAACCTCGCGAGATGGAACACTCCAGATTAATAGTCGAGTAATTTCCGTCGTCCTCTGCGGTGGGACCGCGGACGGAGGCGAGAGGGCCAGCCTAGCACCAAGTGTTGCTCGTGATTGGCGCGCTCGACCGTAAGGGGAGTGGGGCCGAAACGATGACTCCCCCGGGCGCGTAGCGACTTGGCATGGCGGACGCTATAACCATTACAATAATTATAAATGGGGATTATGGCGACAGGAATTTCTAATTTTGCTTGACGGCCTAACAGCGGCAACACTTGCTGCACGGGCACCAACTGGATACCTCTGCTTCCCTCAAAATACTAAACAGCTGCCAAGTTATAAACTGCATGCGTGGCATATTGCTATTACACAAATGCGCAGAAAAATTAATAACCAGTAGTATTAATTTCATGAGGCCATTTTAACTTTGTGCAACCATTGTCAGGAAGACTCTCTGATGAGGGTGGGTGGCATCTGTTGTGTATGGAAAACTGCATTTTTGTGTGGTGAAGAATAGTGTTGTGTGTACTACATGAGTTTTAGGAATGTTAGGGACAACACACACTGAGTACCCGAGCTAAAGAAAGTAACCTTTTAAGATTAAAATGACTCCACCTAGCCGGTAATCAAACCCGGAGCCCCGAGGACCGAATGCCAAGACGTTCACATTTCCGCCATTAAACCAGAACTGATTGTAATTGCGTTTTAGCATCCTTTTTATTTTCGTGGATATTTTATGAATGGTTTTATACTCGCACTGAACGATACATCGCTTCTCAACTGTCCTATAAGACAGTCTCATATCCATTTAATTCCAGATAAAACTTTCGGCAGAGGATTGATCTATTGATCATTAAACCTCGAACTGGATCATTTTGTCGAATGAGATTGTGGATGGGGTACAGAAGAAAGCGAGGAAAGAAGTAAGAAAAATCCAACTTGTAGTTCAAATGAAAGTTGATATTATTGTGGTCATACTCATGACGTTAGATTGGAACCACTACGATGGTGCATTTCGTTTCCAAAATTGAGCAAGATTTGAACCGCGGCCTTGATGTAAAAAATCAGTGATGTCACTCACTCACTCACTCACTCACTCACTCAGGAAAGTACACGTCACCATGACCGCTATAATTGATAATTGGGAATCGTGGGAGACCATTTCAAGGGCGGTCGATGGAGAAATCGGAGTCCACGTTTCTCCTGAGTCTGGAAAGTCTGACGTGTATCACCAACCGAGTTGAATTTCAAAAATTGTTCACTGAGTGAGTTGGGAACAGGGTAGCAGTAACATTGAGAGATGACTGATGGCTGATTCAAACCCCTCTACCGTCAGATTTTATGGTTTCCCATTTCCACGACTTTCTAGTGCTTAGGTTCCAATAATAAACATATACTTTGAAAATATAGACTTAACTATTTATGTTTACGTCTGAAGTACAGAATTCAGCAAAACAAACAATACACAAATGACAAATCTGCTCTGAACATCAAAGAGTTCCGAACGTCGCCAGAAACCTGCAACTTCAATGACAATGGATGCAGCAAGATGGAGCTACAGACCACATCGCAAGAGGGTCACTTGCTCTTCTGCAAAAACACTTGGGAGTAGATTACTTTCCCGTGGAACATAATTCCCGAATCTTTTCCACTTCCCGGGCATCATGCCCTCAAATGCCTATATATGCTGCGAGAGTAATTTTTCCGGTCACATGACCAACCTAGGAACGTTCCAAATTACGAGACAAGATGAAGTCACTTTGTGTGTCTCTACAGGAAACACTTTCGATAATCTACGAGGGACCATTATGAACAAACTGCGAGACGTGTAACAAACCACTAGCCATTGCACCACTGTTGGGTGACAATTGTAATCCACTTGAATACTTCGCCTCATGTTTGGGTTTTAATTCTAACATTATGATTCGCGCCGTATTGTCCTCCCTCGTGCAGATTTCGGCTAGTCACCGCTGACATAAAGCGCCATCCAACTTGATGCACATGGAAATTGTTCCGGGGTTTATCGTGGAACGCAGAGGTTAAAGAAGGTGCCGGGGTGGATAGGTCTAACTACAATATCAAGAATTGAATTTAAAACGTAAACTGAAGGTTATATTTTTGAAAAACAACAAACTTAACAACTTTTCACTTAGTGAGATAACAATGACATTTCAGGTACAAAATAGCAATTGAGAAACAAGACTTAGAAAAATCCAAGATTTCAGAACTTTAACGCTCTTGGGCTACAAGCTCCCAGTTTACAATTTTCGAGCTCCCAGCTCAAATTTTACAGACGAGCATAAATGTGTTCAAATAGCAGAAATCCCCTAAAATCCTGGAGCAATTGCTCCCAAAATACAACATCTAGCCTTCAAGAGACATACAGTAATCTTACTTTGAAAAAGAGCTAATAGGCTCTCAGCTTTCCAAGCCTATTCAAGGCAACATCAACTTACAGTTCTGGGCTCTGAAGGCACAACTTACAATAGGAAAATGCTTATACAGGGGTTAAATAAATGGCCCGAACACAAAATGATTGGAGGCGAATACCTTGCACTCCTAGATATGAACACTTAAAACGTAAAGGACACTAGGCCGATGAAACAAGGGCTATTCCCAAACTGTAGAGGTGACTCGTATAAGAATAGATTATAACATTACGGAAAGGAAGAAAACCAGTTATCAAACGTAGTCACCTCAATCCAATATGAAGGGGAGCTCGAGAGGGTACATCACTCTCTATCCCCGATTTACAGTTAAAGATTTTACGAAGTTTTTACATTAGCCGGCTGAAAGTTACATTTTTAGGAAAACTAGGTTACATAGTTAATGATTCGGACCTTTCCTTTAGGTTAAACTGCGGAGCTAGCAAGAAATAAAGATGTTATGTGATCATTACGTTGTCGGAGTACTGCTGCCTGATGAAAGAGGCGCCGCCCGCCTCCTGCTTGACACACACACTAGGTCATATGACGATTAATTGGCCAAGAGACGAGAAAATCCGCAGTTTATAAACCCTCGGGGAAAGTTCGAGACCATTCAAGATTAACTAGCCACGCCCTCACAATTTTATTGGTTCATTTAAAAGTTACACTGAAAACCGAAGAAGAAGACTGTGATTGGTAGAAAATTAATTACAGAAATTAGGGATTGACTGGATTCAAAACTGGCGGAAAGGAAAGGTAAATATTGCCAACCCAAAAATAAATGAACATCAATTAGTAAAAAAAAAAAAACGTATGAATACAAAACTTCTTTAAATGCAGCAGGGTGCATGATCATAGTTTTTTGAAGTGACATTTATGGATGAAAGTCCTAACTTCTTGATGAATGCCAAACTAAACAAGTATAAATACAGTCAGTTAAGGAAACTTCACAATAACAAAATTACATTAGATTTCTGTGATGACATCTTCTGAGTAAATTTATAAGTTGGTCTAGTTTCAATTTCACTGTTTCTCCACTAGAGGAGTTCTTTTAGGCGCTAGATTTAAATGCGCGGCGTTGGGGTGTACCTCCCGGTACAGAAATATTTATCAAGCTACTTCCACATAGCCTGATGGACTGACGATAGTTCGTGTGCGACCGAATTGAGGCAGTCCACAGTCTATGCCTCACTTTACAACACTGGCACAACAAATACACAAGCTCAGATTTCATACATATCGAACCGGTAGCACGATATACTGACAACAGTCACGGCCCACACGCAATGAATACGGACTGATAGTCACCACACAACAAGTATTCACCGAAAAATATGAGTAACGTCACGCGTCCTCTGAATCCGAATATGCTATCTTCCCCAGACTATCCTCGCTACGAACCTTTTCTACTTCACTCAAAACGAAATCTGTTCCGTTCAATCACTTCACCTTTTCATAATCCGGTGATTGGAAAAACACAGCCTTCCAAATTTTCCGTTCTGTATTCATCACATGCATGTGTCTGCTTTTATTTGGATATTCATATCTATGGTTTTACCCAAGATTACATACGTAGGCTAAGTTGAAATGTACCAGAAAAGTCTGCCTGATTCTTACCACTAATACATGTTAACAAATAAATACTTGAAATGCCTAACTTAATTATAATAATCCAGATATGTATATTACAATATTAGCAATTAATTTCGGCATAAATCTTGTGTTTACAGTGCACTATGTCTTCTAATGTAGGCAAGAACGAATTTGTTACTTTTATTGACCTGTCTTAGTCTCATCCTTGGCTTTGACACCTTGAAAGTCACCGATGTCTGAGTGATGTTAGTATTGCCATTCTTTACGAAGCCAGTCTCTATTATGAATGGTGTGAAAATGTTGTTCATAGGGTCTGTTGGTGCATGTATTTCAGTAGGCTTGGCAGATTGATATGTAATAGCAACTTCTGAATCAGTGACGAAAGCAATGGGAAACTACCATACTCCTCATCTCCCTCGTACTCATCTTCAGTAACACCTGGTCCACCTGTGACGGCTGATGGCGGAGCTATTGAGGTCGAAACCAATCTCCGGGCTTAGCATTGAACATACATGCAATATATATTATGTCATAATAATAACAACAGCAAGGACATTATTGCCTCCATATTTACGTACATAATAAGCTATTGCGCATTAATAATATACAGCAACCTAGACAGCCGTGCGTGTAACATGGTACATGTTTCAGACGTGAGGTTACACGGTTGAACATATGCTGTACCAAAAAACTTAAATACGTGTTGTATGTTACAATGACTTACATTGATGTTCAGAACCTGTTTGTAATTTCATTACTATTTGTTTTGCTACATACTGTATTGTAATGTAGAAATTGGATCAACAGGGTACTCTGTAGATGATTTCTTTCTACACAATTTGAAATCTCCTTACGAGAAATGTTGGCAATCTTCTGTTTCTTGTCCTGTGTTAAACGTGGCCTCTTCACTGTGTAAGATGCACAAGCTAAATTGCATGCGGCGGCTGTCACATTGATATTAACATAATAACACTGCGAGCAGCCATTACCGGCCGCACTGACTGTGATGACAGTTGACACATCGTCCGTTGCCATGTTACTCTGTACAGTACAGGCCAAAAGGAGCGAGCCACGGATCCTTCCTGCGTATATTCAAGAAACATTAATGTGTGGATATAAGAGAAAAATACTCAGATTATTTCTTCT
Source organism: Anabrus simplex (assembly GCF_040414725.1). Lineage (NCBI taxonomy): Eukaryota > Metazoa > Arthropoda > Insecta > Orthoptera > Tettigoniidae > Anabrus > Anabrus simplex. The sequence continues at coordinate 333,642,976 of NC_090268.1, forward strand.
AAGTGTAATTGGGAGCCGAGGGTAAATAATGGTGTTTAAATGATTTTTAATGAAATTTGCTTAGCAAAGATTATGAAGCTGTGATGGGTGTGTTCCGGTGTAGAATACTTCTATAGTTTCGGAACTGAAATTTGCACGGTGAGTGTTATAATGCATGTCAAAAAGAAATCCAAACCCCATGGCAAAACAGCCTCAAAGAGCCATGGCCTGCCAAGTGACCGCTGCTCAGTCCAAATGCCTGCAAGTTACGAGGTGTCGTGTGGTCAGCACGACGAATCCTCTCGGCGCTTATTATTGGCTTTCTAGGACGGGGCTGCAATCTCACCGTCAGATAACTTCTCAATTGCAATCTTGTAGCATGAGTGGTCCTCGAATCAGCCCTCAGACCCAGATAAAAATCCATGAACTGGTAGGGAATCAAACTGGGGCCTCCGGGTAAGAGGCGGGCACGCTACCCTTATACTGCGGGGCCGGCTTTATAATAGCATGGTATTCTTAAAAAAAGAAATAATTTATTGACGACACGTACGACGGCATAGTTCAGTAGCACACTGTAAAGAGGAAGAATCAAAGAGTCCGATCCTGCTATGATGTCATCAGGTGGTGCAGGGATGCTGCCATTTTGAGGCACTAAATCGCCGTGCCACGCGGGAAACAATTAGTGTAGCTCCGAACTCTGACGTGGTAGCTAGATCCTAGACGTACAGGCAGTAACAAGTTAGAGTGCAAACTAAATTTGGCTAGGAGGCAGTGTCGCCTAGCCCGCGCTTCCGTAATGTTGCGAGAGTAACATAACTGATAGGGGTTCTAATCAGCTGGCCCCCTAATGCTTATGCAAATCTCATAGCATAACTGACCACTCGCTTCCGTAAGTTGGCATTCTAACCTATATATGTCTAAACATCTGTTCTCCACTGATACCATGTCGTGTTTAGTGGCATTTTGTTCACCTCAGTGAGATCTGCATGTGTACGGCGCAAATACAATCATAGTGAGCATTTGAGAAAATGGCGGTGCAAAAAGTGCGAGAATTATCGAAGACACATTCGAGAGAATAACGGGGCTTGCCAGAACTCCTAAAATGTCCAACATCACCAGTTTTGAATGTCGAAACGCTTATCTGGAGTGTTTAACATTTAAGGTTGCCGAGCATTTTGAGGTGAGTTCGGTGCTCCTGGAGCTCTGGTCTTGTGCATTACGGCCTTAGTGGTGGAAAGTCCGGCTCCAGTAACCTTTGGTCACTGGGGTCCCGGATTCGGTTCCCGGTAGGGTCGGGAATTTTAACCAATAATTGGTTAATTTCGCTGACACGGGGCGTGGGTGTATGTGCCGTCTTCATCATCATTTCATCCTCATCACGACGCGCAGGTCGCCTACAGGAGTCGAATCCAAAGACCTGTATCTGGCGAGCCGAACTTGTCCTTGGACACTCCCGGCACTAAAAGCCATACGCCGTTTCATTTCAGTGGTGGAAAATTATGAGAGACCCATGGTCTTAAAGACGCATAAATTTGTTTAGAATTAAGAAACAGAACATCAAACTGCCCATGTACTTCATTTCGCCAGTACTTACCACACGCTATGTGTTTTACTTCAATATTTACTGTCGTAACTAGCCTGGCTAGTGGCAATGACCGTTAAAGCTTCTAGTCTATACGGTCTGACACCGGTTCGAATCCCGTTGTTCGTCAAATCATTCATCATCCAAACCTCTCCGCAGTGTTCGTATCGAGCGAGAATTTACGATGTTGTTAATAGTGATTGGTCCATCGTATGGGGACGAGAAGCTTTGAGCATACCCCTCGGTGCTAATCGACAAGAGTAGACTATGTGGCGGCCCAGGGTTTCATCCTCTCCCTTCCTATTATCATATATCACGTCATTCATTTCATCTCATTAACTCCTCTGATGAGCTTGATGTCAGGAAGGGCACCGGAAAGAAAATCCGGCTGTGAAGATTTATCTCACTTCATACCCGACCACGCAGAGGAACGGTACAATGGTTGAACATACTTTTACGTCCGTAACTCTAACACAGTCTCGATGGAATTTTCTCTCGTCAGGAAATCAACATATCTCCGGTGAAGAAACAATACCTTGTATGTCACAATGTTCTTCCTATCCATTAGTTTCCTTTAGACTTGTCACTCCTTCCAGCCGCACATGGATATGCAGCCCATCAGAACATTTTTCGCTATGTTTATTTTACTATCCCAATGTGTAAAGTAAAACGAACTTTAAATACATTATACTGTAGGAGTTCATAAAAACGTCAGACAAATTTACATTCTTGCAGTTCGGTGCGGTAAGGTTCATTTACCTTTGTTTATCAGCATAGGAAATTGAACACAACGAAAAATGTTCTGATGGACCGCATATCCATGCGTGGCTGGGAGGCGTGACCAGTCTTAAGGAAAATAATGAATAGGAAGAGCATTGTGATACACGATGTTTTGTTTCTTCAACGCCTATCCTTATTTTTGCTATGTTCTTATTGCCATTTACTTCAATTTTGGTGCTCTGCGACTTGTGTAAATTTAGTATAAGTTGCCTATTATTCCAATCAAGGCCAGTTCTTTTCTTAGCCAGTAATAGGGGTTTCTAATTTACCGTATCAAAAGCTTTTTCTAAGTCATTACTGTACCATTATATCTGACCGCAAGCATGGATATTTAACGCAGTAATAATTTTGCAGTAGGGCGCAGTTTGTGAGGGCGTGATGCTATACAGAGCGCGGGAATCGAGAAGGTGATTTCCCGAGGCAAGGCGGCGTCAGGTGTGACGAAGAGAGAATATGTGAGGAAGAGAGAAAGAGAGATGGGATTTTGTCGGAGGGAGAGACCTGCCATCTTAACAGAGATTTTAGCGGGAGCAGACAGGCCCACCACATTACGGAAATTGTGCCGTAATTCCCGTAATTGAAGGTTTTCCAAGAAAATAAAAAGATGGAAATGGTTACTAGAATTTTACGAAACGATAGATACATCTAAGGTTATTAACATAGGATTAGATCAATAAATATGTTCCAAGCAGAACCACCGTGGGAAACTCTGTAGTGGCCACATTCCAGACTCAAGTTGTTTCTCGGGACTTCCCCAGGCGTCCTTTGGTGTGCGGCCTCATATAAAAGCTGAGTGATATGGGGGGAGATCATCCAGTTGACTATCATATTGCTGCCGGCACGCGTCGCGCGTCTGCCTAGATTGCTCCAGAAACCCTTTGTTCAGAACAAAGACAGTGTGTAATTATTACAGTGCGATAACTTTGATCCAGTGGATAGGAGACTTACGGAGACAGGTGTGGATCTGTAAGTGGCGCGATATTCAGATACATATCAATGAGATCGCGTGTGCTTAATGCTATCAGTAACCATAGAAAGCTGTACTTGCAGACTCGACTAAATAGCGGTAGGGGCGAAGCTCCCGAGGTGCCGAGGAAGTGTAGACAATAGACTGAGGAGGTCTATATTTATTCTCTGATAGAATGTTGAATCCAAATTAAGCGGGCGTAAAACAATAACTGAGTGGATAAGTCCTAGAGCAGAAAATAGCTTGTGGTACAGTACACAAATTAGCGAGTGTGCAGCTATATATGAAGGGAGGACGAGGAGTGTGCATTGCAAAGTGTTAGCGCTGTGTGCTAGCTCAACATAAGTAAATGTCCAGAATGTGGTGTAGTGGGTAAAGTGAATCTCTCATTATAGTAAGAAGTCGAGATATTCTGAGGGGAGTGAGAGGCTAGAACTTCAGAACGTGGCTTCGAAGACGTCACCTTGAACGAGGCATCCCTCAAGAAGAAGGCGGCACTATGGACCAGAGGGGCATGAAGAATGGACTACAAGAATCGAACCTGGATGAGACACCTATCATGATGTGCTAAATCATGCTAGCCGTACCCGGAGGGAGAGACGAGGAGATTATTTAAGATAAGTGGACCAATGAATTATTAGATGCATGGTAGAGTTAAGGTATCACGCAGAGATAGTAGAATTAAACATGTAAATATTCATATAGGATTTGATGGTGGCCCATCAGGCTGCATATTAAGATTGTTTGATATCTACGGGTAAGAGTAGTTAGATGTGTTTTCTTGTATCTTTGTATAAAGCGGACAATGAGGTAATATTTGTTATCGCGGCAAGACGTGGTGTGCCTTGTGATACATATTTGTTTGCGTACTATAGACCGGATATTTTTCCTTTGGGGTCGATCGTGAAGTACATGTTACTTATAGGATCTGGCAATATATATAATTCCCATTATATTCTAAGGGAAGGGCAGATATACCTGCGTTGTGTAAGGTATGCAGGCTGTTGACATTTATTTAGTTAAGGGGCTCTACGTACGTGTGTTAGATGGGCGTAAACTATAGCGGAGGTGCAGGTTTTGACGCTATTCGACTCTGTGCTACTCTGCCAAATGTGGGATTTGAACCTCTGACTCCCGAGGTTACCGTTGTCACGCCGCATATTGGCGGTGATGGTTTGATATGATTGAATTGTAGAACACTTCATGTGATTCGACTGCGACCCGAGTGGGTGGTTAATTGAAGTCAGGAGCGATGTGAGATGTGTTTTCCTCACTTATTTTATGCCATTGGATGGTATGTGTAGAAGCTTGAAAGTCCCTTTGTGAAAGAATGTAGGGTAAGACGTCTAGCGGGAGCTTGTTTACGTATTTTTTGTGTGTGGAAGGGGGCTCCAGACCTGACTTCAGGTCAACGTTCGCCTGCTCTGTATTGGGGTGAGCTCGGCCATTTTTAAAGTGCTCTGGAGGGCGGTCATTCTCCTTTGGCAGGGAGTATTTTGCCAAGCTATGCGTCATTTAGTTTTATCCATTTCACCTGTATTCCTTTCTCGTTTGATTCGTATTATTAGGGTTGTGTAGTCTACTAATGTGACCTTGGCACTATGCCAATGGTATGACTGCTCTGTTGGCACATGTTTCTGCCTAGTGGACGTGGGTTCATATCCGTGTACATATATAATGTTGAGGGCGCTAGAGTAGGTTATCTTAGTTTATTTTTATTTACCTATTGTGCTGCTAATTTTTGTGTATGTAAATATCCCTGTATGGGAGGAAACTTTCATCATAGCGGTAATCTCTGCAGGTATCCTTAATTCTACCATTATATCATTTTATGTCACAGACATAGGGATGTAGTTTCCAAGAACACATCCAGTTTTCTTTCTTTGGTTCACAGATCGACAAATCTCAGCATAACGTCATCATCCAGACTGTATTTGCTTGTTGTCTTTTTAATTTGTAGAGGTGAGCCTTCGGCGCACGTATTTTGGCACTACAGGTGCAATCCTTGTAATTAACTTATATTATGAATACAAACTTATGCTCAAAACTCTGATCATAGCGAAAGTGTTCCTCATTTGGTAGTTTAATGTAGTATTGAGCTCCCCATGATCCTCTCGTCATAAGAACCCAATATTATCGACCCTTTTCTGCCGATTGTAGCTGAGCTGGTGCCCGTATGCAAGAATAGAAGAGCAGGTAGGTATCATCCTGCAGTATTAATGTGCCCTATAGGGTACATTATATGTGTCAGTACTTTTCCTGTTCAGTTCTATTTTCGTTTAAAGAATCGTGCGTAATGATACAATTGCCTCCATGATGTCTTTCTAAGCTCTGAAACTGACCATCATCGAAATACTGCTCAACCCTTCCATGTTATGTATTTCGAAGGATATGCACAGATTGGGCAAATTAAAACTGACCCTGAAAATATTTTCTATAGGACAGGCGCGGGACTGACCCTTGTTAATGGGAATCACAGTAGATGCTGGATAATACCCACCGTTGACGTCGATGCAGCGCTGTGCTCGATTGATCGAACTGTGAGATACGCGTAGCAGCTCTGCCTGAGGGATAGTAGCAATAGTGTTTTCAATGTTCTGTTGTAGCCCTTCCAGTGTGTGAGGATTATGGGAGTACACTAGACCCCATAGGTAACAATCACAGGGAGAGAGATCAGATGATCGAGGTGGCCAGTCGATTGCACTGCATTGCTGATTGTCCTCTCCTCACCGAATAGCTCATGCACTCGTGACAAAGCGGTGTATGCTTTTGCTCAGTCTTGCTGAAAATATCAATAGCGGCGTTCATCTTCTGTGTGTTGATCCACATATGGATTAAGCAGTGTCTGTACATACCGGATAGCATAAACAGTTTGGTGATGCGGACACCAGACACGGTTTTCACACATCAATCTTGAAATTAAGCTACGGCCTTTCGACGTACCGATGGGGATATTCTGATGCTTAAGAGCGCGTGTTCTGTGAGTTCACATACCCTGACAGGATGAACCAAGCCTCATCTGAAGAAATGAAAAACTGAAGATCCTAAAGTCCAGAAACCACCGGCAGAACTCAACACGCGAGGTTCGTCTGGACGCTTTAACGCATTTACAAGCAGTTCATTTGTAAGGATACGGTTTAGGTCCTTCTTGATAATGTTTAGACACGACGATCTCTTAATTTCCACTCGCATAGATAAATAGCGTTTGGATTTCATCGGACTTCGTTCCAGGCTTTCCTTCTCTCGAACAATATTTTCTGGTGTTCGAACTGTTTTCGGATAGTTACGGTTTTTATTCGCTGCAGAGGCCGTTTCACGCCATTTTGCCACTAAAGTTTGCATTGCAGACTTTACTGGAGGTATTATCAAGACACTTCCAGTCTTGAACTCCTGCCCAAACAGTTCTGCACAGGTTTTCCACTAATCGACAATAAACACGCGCTCTTTTACCGTGAACAATATATTGTGTACTAAAAATGGCTTTCACAGCCTCAGATCTTACGAACACAGGAATAGAACCAGCTTTTGGGTGGTTACGCCGTGTGCGTTTGCAGAGTTGCCCCTAGACGTGCCTTTAGGGCTCATCAGTTTTGTGCTGTGTTCAACTGGTCACTAAACACGTCCGCTCGTCTCATTCACCCACTTACACGTATTGACATAGCAACATAATGGGGAGATGCGGGAAATGCCTGCGCAGAAATGTTATAGCAACCGATTGGTGCAGTTGCTGTGATGGGCAGTTCATTAGCAAGGGTCAATTCCGCCGCAGTCTTATAAATATGTTCCAGGCCAATTTTATTTTTCCCACAACATGCAGCAAGCTATACAAAATCAACAAAAACGCTACAAATGCACAAAGTTGGTAATGTGCTATTTTGAACCCACCGCTGGTGCCCTGCTCTGGAGGACCATAGCATAAAAAGACAGCCATCCCTGTTAGCGACACGAGGACAGCGATATCCGGGACTTCCTGCGACCACGTGTGCTGTCCTTCATGGCAGGGCTTCCAAGATACATTTTCCCGCAGGTTAGTATGATGTTCGGCTGCAAAGAGCAAGGGTATGACAGGAGTGCCTCTATAAAATTACAATACACACGTGGCCTGCCCTGTTGCCAAATATATCATATTTCGACCATGCCTGGAATCACCTGCGGTACCAACGCCAGCAGCCTAGGAATATACACGATCTAAAGGACAAGTTACAGTAAATATGTATGTACATATGTACTCTTGGGGACCGTTTACGCCTCCATGCCTAATCCTTTCACATTTTGTGTCGAAGCTAAAGGTACTAGAGTTTTACGTCAAGTGCTATGTTTTCCAAAATAAACTATAGTTTTACTCTGACAATGTAATGATTTACTTACACCAGCTTCACCATACCCAATGGCAATATAAAGTAAATAAAAATTTGACAATTCCGTCCTCATGTGAGATTATTTTATCTATGGATATACGCATATAACAACTTAATAGTGGACGTGGAATATAGTTTATTCAAGAGTTAAGAAGTGTTACCAACCTGCCAGCCGAATTTTTCGGATAAGCATATGAGTTGATGTTTATCTTTCTCTGAAAACTCACTATTTTCTCACTGTGTACTAATATATCTATTATTTCAAAGTGTAATCTTATACTAATTTAAATTCCGTTAATTATGTATGGAAAAAGACTTCAGTATGCATAGCGTTAAAAGGTGGTCGTTACATCTTAATCTCTTACTTATAATATGTCTTCAATAGAAATTGCTTCAGTTCTCCAATAAATGGAGCTTTATTTGTTCCTTGTTTTTCAAAACTATCTTTCAGAGAGTTGTCTGAAACTTTCTGACATTTAAGTACTGGAATTATAAAGGATATCTCAGTGAATCCGGACTATCTCCGCGTTTCGTTTAAGTCGAACAGCAACGAAAAAAAGGACTGTCGTTTTCTTTTTGTGTGATAATACATGTGGGGGAGGTTAAGAAGGCATCATGGCCTCGTTTGCGAGGGAAGAGGGAAAACATCTCCATTTATCTCTGGCTTCTTCTCTTGACACCGAGTGGCGCGTGCCCTTACAGAGAGCTCTTCCCTCGCCAGCCAATTCTAAATTATTGTACGCATTTCTTCACTTCAGAATTACAGTAAGTACGACGTGTTCGATTAATCTCATACATAGAATATTTTTTTTTGCTAGTTGTTTTACGTCGCACCGACACAGATAGGTCTTATGGGGACGATGGGACAGGAAAGGGCTAGGAGTGGGAAGGAAGTGGCCGTGGCCTTAATTAAGGTACAGCCCCAACATTTGCCTGGTGTGAAAATGGGAAACCATGGAAAACCATTTTCAGGACTGCCGACAGTGGGGTTCGAACCTACTATCTCCCGAATACTGGATACTGGCCGCACTTAAGCGACTGCAGCTATCGAGCTCGGTCATAGAACATTTTAACAGCATATCTTCGCAAGGTAGCAGTCCCATGAGTTCTTCTGACTGGACTTTCGAAAGTGCAAGGGGCTTCACAAAAGGTAGATTTCGATGCATATTTCTCAATATTATGAAATAGTTTGTTCATAAAACCCTATACATTGTGTTCTTACCGTCACTATTTATTTTTCCTATAGTCTCCATTTTTCTAAGAGAGAGACAAGTTTTTCCGTGTCACTCTCGTAAAATGTGGTGTCGTGTCTGTTGACTCAGCGTTTCTTCACTGATCTGAGATCATCATGACTTTAAAATCCGTGCACGTCTGGATGTTCTTTTAAAACCGGGAAGGGATTAAAATAACTTCTCTGCCATGCCAACTGTTTTCACGCTCCCGGTTTGAAATTGGAAGCACTATTTTTCCACATTCTGACGATTCATCAAATTTTGATATTGATTAATATCAACTGATGATGAATTTCCGCAGCTGGAAAATCTCTTGTGTTGAAATATGCTATAACACCACGAACTTCCCGCTTGAACCACTGCTCCATCTTTAACAGACTTTTATCGTCAGCTGCTACAGTGCTACCAGCAAATCAACCAATACATGGAAATACCAACAGAAACAGAAACAAGGTTTCGCTACAATATTGCAATCAGTACAGGTTCATGAATACAGGTGATAAATGTCTTGTAAAAACTTACTTTTGGTACGCCCATCGTATTTTCAATTCATATTAAGATTTTAAAAAATCATGAATTCAATTCCTGACGTGATAAACCAAACGATCTCGTCAGGGTCTGCCCACCAAAGTGGCCACGGTTCGAACCCCAGACAATGTATGCGTGCGAGATCTTAAAAATCAAAACTCACGTAATTGAGCTTTCCTCCTTGTCCAGTAGTTCTTCATTTCCGTCGACTGTTGTAATTTATGTTCCTCCGACCAGGTACGTCGTGTTGGTTTCTTCTCACCTTCCTCAAATGAACTTGCGTGAACACTTTTCCTGATCACATTTCTGCCCTGTACATTTGGAGATCCTAATTCTTCTACTTGCTTATACCATCTAGATCTTGTACGTTTGATGTGCAGATATTTGTGCATTCTATAAGTAAGTCTTGTGTTATTCATTCTTTGCAAATGGCTTAAACATTGAATTCGTTGCAGTCTCATTATATCACTAAGTTTAGAAATGTTTAAATATATTTAATAATATATATACAATATATCATTAATATATTTAATTAAATAAATTTCCGAGTTTTCTCATAATTTTCTTTTTAATCTCTTATTGTTCCTTTAAGTTTTTATGAGGTAAATCGAGCGTTTCTGAAGCATTGAGAGCTTCAGGATTGATCACTGTTAAGTACTGACGAATTTTACTGTTCGAGGACAATTTTTTTGTTATTAACATTATATTCGTGAATAAGCCCATTAGAACTATGCAGAGTACTTGCCTTCTTTTGTGTCCATATTTCATTCATTGTTTTACTGTGTACTGTCTTTCTGTCTTCAGACCAGATTCTTTGAACTTTCCCGTGGGTCAACATACCACTTGTGAATTTTGGATCTGAATATTACCCGATTTTGGACATCTGCTGGTGTAACTTCTGCCTGTTTAAGACAGTTTTTTATTTCACCAATTGTGTCTGTTTTGGCTTTGCTCCTGTTTTCATATAGTTCAACTATATCTTTTGTAAGTCTGCCTGGGTCCATTTTTAATATGTCAATAACAATTTAACATGCTTTTTCTATTCTCACTGTGAATATTTTTGTATTTGTGTATTGATTTCCTGTTTGCGTCTGAATCGGTGTTATTTTTATTATTATTATTATTATTATTATTATTATTATTATTATTATTATTATGTTACAAGCCTTTTTAGAGAGGCTACGTAAAAGGAGATCTCCCGATTTTTTGCAACACACCAGTGTGAGTTTTCTAATCTTGCGAAGAACCGTAAAACAGAAAGGATAAACCCCTTAGCAGTATTCTATTTATGAGACGAATTTCGATTTATGGCGCGATATCGGTCAGAGGAAGACAAGGACCACGAAGGGCGTGAAAATGAAACACTCCCTAGGCCTCAAGTGCTCTAATACCGTCGGGGTCGGAAAAGAAGAAGAGTTGACCAAGGGAGGTCGGATAGGATAGATGAAAGTGAGGAGCCTGGTACAAGTAAGTGGAAGCAATGCCAGGACTCAGCTAAGGGCCTACTCACGCTCGCAAGTTGAGAGCCCCTGGGGCCCCTTTCAGTCGCCTCTTACGGCGGACAGTGGATACCATGGGTGTCATTCTACCGCCCCCACCCACAGGGGGACACCATCGCTTCTATTCATAGCAATTAAACCGCATCTCATAACAGACACACCGTTCTAACATCCGCTTTAAATATTGGGGAATGGAAAAAAAGGTGTTCGTACATTGAGACGAGTAGTGTAATCTCATTTTTGCGTAATAATAATAATAATAATTGTACCGGGTGGTACACCTCCACGCCGCTAATTTAAATGCGCGCCAGTTAAAACTCCTCTGCTGGAGGAAGTCTGAACTTTATTGACGTTATTAATTTTCTACCTTCTCAGAAGATGTCACTACCTGTAAATTTTGGAGTTTTAGAACTGTGTCATTTTTGATGTGTTTTTGTTTCGCTTGAAGTAAGAAGTGTGAACTTTCTCTTCTAGAGGACACTACTGAAGATCTACAATAGTGCAACCTAGTGCGGAGTCAAAGAACTATTTTGTTGGAGAAAATTTAATTTCAAGAGTTTGTTCTTTGTTAAATTTCTTTCTGTCCTTGTTTAAGTTGGCAATATTTACCCCTTTCTTCCCCTTGTTATGAATGTATCCAATCCCGGAATTCTTCTATTAATTTCTGACCAATCTGGAGTATCTTCCCCCAACTTGTATCGATTGCGGGGTCCTAGCCAATAAAATAATTGTGGGCGGGTGTTTTCATTCCCCTAACGCCTAGAACCTTCCACGAGAGGTTATAAACTGCTGATTTTTGGGTCTCCGGGCCACTTGTGTTCCATCTTTCAGTGTGTTAAGTACATAGCAGGGGGCGGGAAGCGACTCTTTCTTCGGCAGCGGTCAACAACAAGGTAATGGCCGATTAATAACTTCTTTCTTTGCTAGCTCAGCAGTTTAACTTTCGGGGCGGGTTCTAAGCGTTCAACCATGTAACCTTTTCCTAAAATGTAAAAACAACTGGTATCTATTCTATTTTCAAACGACATATCGGGATAGAGAGTGCTTAACCCTCTCGAGCTCCCACTCACATCGTATTGAGGTGAACTTATTTTTCTCAACCAATCCTTCCGTAATATAATGTAAATTGCTATTAAGTCACCTCTGTAGTATGGGATTAGCCCTTGTATTAACGGCCTAGTGCCAAGTAGGTATTAAGCAAAGTGTATTAGGAGTGCAAGTTCGCCTCCTCTCAAATTGTATTTTAGAGGTCATGTATTAATCTTCTTGTTATTTAACAGACCTCAGTAGGTTGGGTATTTTGCCCCTGTGTATATGTCCTTTGAGGACGGCTTAAAGGTGGAGTTCGGAGTGGCCTATGATAGGCTTGGATTTTAGGGGGAAGTTGCCCTTTTTGAAAATTGTGTTTCTGCCTCAAGCAGGCTTTTGGATGTAATTGGAAGCAGATGTTTCTGGCATGTTTGGGGGTTTTCGGCCCCTTTGTTGTATGGTGTTCATTGTAAGGTTGGGCTCATTGCTCAAGAATTATGTTTCTGACTTTTGAAGCCCCAAATGGGGTACCTATGTAAATGTATTTGTCAATCGTGTTTCGGCTACTAAGTACCTGTTCTATTTGTTGTTACCTAATTTTGAAAAGAAAATATAACCTTGTTAGATTTTAAAATTAATTTCACTTCAGTAGCTTGAGACCCGTTCACCACCCCCGCACCTTCTTTCATGCATAACTACCACCAAAAACACGGTAACAAGTGGTAGCAGAGCGTGGTTGAATGGGTCTCAATTTAGCCCGTTTTGACGGCTAAACATTGTTTGTTCCGAACTCTAACTATTTTCCCAGTTGCTGGAATTTTTTGACCTTTTCAAAATTGGTCTGTCATCATGCCCGGCCCTCGCGATGTTCTCCTTCTTAACTATTTGCGCAAGGAGGAGTTGATCTATGAATTAACTATCAGAAATGTACAATCTGGAGGTACGGTTGCAGTAGACACAAACAAGCTTAGAGAGTCCCTAGATTTGCCTATTTCCATCCCCAATTTGGGAGAGAAAGAAATTGACGACTCTCTTTCCACGATCACGGAGAATATTACTGGGCTAGCTTCTGTAGTTAGTTTTTTTGATGAAAATGATCCGTCTCCTAATCAAATTAAGCGTGTGCAAGGCAGGCTATATCATTTTTCGAATAGGGTTAACGATCTGTTGTCTCTAAAACTGAATGGCGTTCAGAGGAAGGAAGCTAGTACGCTCCTGGAAAATATTTCCGAATTATCTAGTAAGGTCACTCAATTGTTAACTGGGGAAGTTCCTCCCAAATCTGATCAACCCACCATAGTGAATGTAGGTAGCGAGGAAGAACCTGCTAACGGAGAAGTAAATAGGAAAACCATCGCTGCTCAAACTATCTCTGCCCCATTGGACAACGAGTCTGAACGCCGTGCATCGCTGAGTAACATTCGTTCTGAATTAACTTCCTTGCCATTGAAACCTTTACCTGCTATGTCACCCGGGTTTAGCAGCTTGCCTCATCCATTGGCAATGTTGCTCAGAGGTATTTCTAAGTTTTCTGTTAATACCACCAGTGATGTAATTTCATTTTTAAGATTTCTAGTTGAATTTCAGGATCATGCCCTTGTGTTTTCTCTGTCTCCATGTCAAATTTTGCAAATTATCTATCCGTATGCTATTGGTATTCTCTCAGATAAAATTGTAAGAGCCATTGCCGAGCAATCATCTATTGAGGATTTCCATGCCCATTTGCTAGCTAATTTCATCCCGGCTAGGGCCAGGTCCTCCCTTATTCAGAAGTACTATTATCGTGTACAGCGCTTGGATGAAAACTTGGCTGATTTCATACAGGACATTAAGTTTTACACTAGAGTGTTTGCCCTTCATTTTCCTGAAGATCAGATTGTACAGGCTATTGTAGAAGGCATTTCACCATCTTATAGATCATACTTGTGTTTCGCGGCGTGCCCGCAAACCTTCTCTGAACTTGAAGCATTGGCCGTCTCAGCGGAAGGAGTTAGATACGCCGATTCTTTGCGTGTCGCGAAAGAACCCCCGCCTTCCTTTAGTAACACTCGGACGTCACCTCGCCGACCAGTCAATCCCCGTAAATGTTATGCTTGCGGGTCGCCGGACCATCTGCGCAACAAGTGTCCGCTGATCAAGTCAAGTGGGACAAGGAATGGAGCCGGGTCATCACAAGGCTGTTTTAAATGTGGGGCTTTCTCACATATTGCCAAGAATTGTCCGAACTCAAATAGCACCCCCTCCTGCTCAACTTCTGGTGCAAGTTCCATCTATGCCAATAATAAAAAGTGACTAGTGGCTTCGGCTGAGTCGACTAATCCATCTTCCCGAGACTCAGCCCCTAGTAAACAGGTTGTAAATGCAGAGAACGATCAGCCTTCAAATTCATCTTTTGAATGCCGTAAAGAGTGTCTTAGGATTGCGGCGGATACCCCCGCACCTGTTCCTTTTCTTAAGATTGAGTTAAATAACGAGCCTATAACAGCTCTCTTAGATTCAGGCAGTGTTTGTTCGATTATTTCGGCTGAATGGTATTCTAAATTGAAATCGGTTTGTAAACTTCCTGACTATGTCTCTTCTCCTGTTCAATACGTTTCGGCTAATTCATCTCCATTAGAAATTCTAGGTTCCTTACTGGTCAAGATTCGTATTTTTAAGTTTACATGGAAAATTAAATTGTTTGTGGCCAAGCAATTGTCTTGCCCCATTATATTGGGAGCTGACTTTATTTCTCACACTGGTCTTGTGCTCGATCTCCAGTCTAGGTCGTGCACATTCAAATTTGCTTCTAGTTGTAAAATACCACTATTAAAGTGTAATTCTGTGTCATGTTCTTCTATTTCGCCTACCCAGGATGAGATGTTGTTAGACCTTAGACATCTACCTGAGGAGCAGGCTGATAGTATTCGCAAACTGTGTCAGTCGTTTCCCGAGGTGTTCTCTGATACTCTTGGTGTTACTGACCTTATTGAATACAAAATTGAGGTCACGGATTCGATTCCTGTCCGTTTTCCACCTTATAGGCTATCTCCACCTAAAATGAAGGCTCTGAAAGAAATTATCGATCAGATGTTGAAGGATGGTATTATTAGGCCCTCTAAGTCGGCGTATTCATCGCCTATTTTTCTAGTCCCGAAACCCCAAGGAGGCTTCAGGCCTGTCATTGATTACAGGGCTCTCAATCGGAAGGTGGTGTTGCAATCTGTGCCCCTTCCTGACCTTCATTCTTGTTTTTCATGGTTTCGTAAGGCCAAGTTCTTCACCATCTTGGACTTAAATCAGGCCTATCATCAAATTCCCCTTGCTGAAGAGTCTAAACACCTTACAGCGTTTGCCACGGACTGGAATTTATACGAATACAACCGCGTGCCTTTCGGGCTCCCCACCGGAGCAGCTGTACTCACTAGGCTACTAGATAGGGTCTTCTCCGACATCAAATTCGAGTACTTATATTACTACTTAGATGATGTCGTCGTATTTTCAGAGACTTTTGAAGAACATCTAGATCATCTGCGAGAAGTTCTCGATCGCCTTCGTAAGGCTGGGTTAACTGTTAAGTTGTCCAAGGTTGCCTTTGCTAAGCCATCTATGTCATTCCTAGGGCATATTGTGTCACCCGATGGTGTAGCAGTCGATCATTCTAGAACACAGGCCATCCGTGATTTTAAACCTCCCAAGGACATTAAAGGTATCGCCAGGTTCATTGGTATGGTGAATTTCTTCAGAAAGTTCATTCCTAACTTTGCTAATAGAGCGGCGCCCTTAAACCTTCTTCGTAGGAAAGGCATCAAATTCGAGTGGGGACCTTCTCAACAAGCCGCTTTTGAAGACCTTAAATTAGCACTTTGTAATGCCCCTGTACTTGCTATGCCTGATTTCTCGAAGAAATTCATCGTCCAAACCGACGCGTCGTCGTCAGCGGTAGCTGCAGTCCTTCTTCAAGAGACTGAATTAGGGAGGCGCCCCATCGCCTATGCGTCTAGGACATTGTCGGCTCAAGAAGCCAAGTATTCCATCTATGAGCTCGAAGGGTTGGCAGTCTTAATTGCCTTAGAAAAGTTCCGTTTCTATCTGGAACATGTCAAATTCGACCTGGAGACAGATAATCAAGCCTTAAGCTGGGTCTTAGGTAGGCCGCGTCGTACTGGTCGTATAGCCCGCTGGGCTATTCGTATTTCCGCCTTCCAATTTGATGTCAGGCATATCAGAGGTACCGAAAATGTTGTTGCTGATGGACTCAGCCGTATGTTTCATAACGACGTCGAGACCCACGAATCGGTCGATAGTTCATTACCTTCCGAGTCCATACTATCTGGTATTAATGCCATCTTAACAGATGCTCCCATGCTTTTTAGGGATATTGAGAAATACCAACGTGAAGATCCGACGCTGGCTCCGATAATGGAAACCCTTTCTTCTGGGGAACATGTCGTCCCTTATGTTCTGAGGAATGGTGTTCTATGTTGCCCTTCGAGGCATGATAAGATGATGAAAGTTGTTGTTCCAGCGGTTCTTGTACCTATGCTCTTCAAGTATTATCATGAGACCCCATTAGGAGGGCATCTTGGTATCTTTAAAACCCGTGAAAAGATTCGTGAAATGTTCATCTGGAAAGGTATGGACGGCGAAATTCGTGAACTTGTAAAAGCTTGTAAATCTTGTTTGCTCAGTAAACCCACCATGTCCACCAAGGTTGGCCTTTTGTCTTCGCATCAAGCGTCGCGTCCCATGGAACGTCTGTATATCGATTATGTAGGACCTTTCCCCCAGTCAAAGGGTAATGCTAACAAGTTCATCTTTGTGTGCGTAGATGGTTTTACCAGATTTTCTTGGTTATTTCCGACTAAGCTGGCTACCGCTCAGTCTACCATTACCTGCTTAAATTCTATTTTTGCTTCTTTTGGTCCGTGTCAATATATTGTATCTGATAATGCTAAGGCTTTTACATCTAATTTATTTCGTAAATTCTGTTTTGACTTATCAATCTCTCATGTAACTACTTCTGCTTATTACCCTCAACCATCTCTGGCTGAACGGGTTAACCGTAATCTCAGGTCCGCACTGATTGCCTATCATCATGATGATCATTCCAGGTGGGACACGTCCCTGCATTGGATAGCTTTTGCTTTGAATTCGGCGGTTCATGAATCTCACAAGTTTACTCCAGCTTCTTTGATGTTCAAGTTTGTTCCCAACTCGCCGCTCTCTAACCTCTGGTCTCTGAATGACATTCTACCCGAGACAATAGATCCGGATAACATTAAAGATCTTTGGAAGAAGGCTAAAGCTAATCTTAAAGTGTCTCATGAAAAGGTTAGGGAAAAGTATGATCGTGGACGGAGACCCACCACTTTGAAGGTAGGTGACCAGGTGATGGTCAAAAATTTTGTTCCCGCGGGCAAGCTTGCCCCCAGATTTCATGGGCCATGCATCATTCTCGATTTTCTCACCCCGGTTACATTGTTAGTAAGTAATCCAGCCACCGAGAGGATATTTAGGGTTCACCTGTCCCAGGTGAAACCGGTGTAAATTTTGTGTTAACTTGCTTCATATAACTTGAAAGGAATATGAAGGTTATATTTTTTTTTTGAGTTCAACTTTTAAGGCATTCTGCCCCTTCTGTAATATTTTGGTTTTAGATGTAAGCATTTCTTGTAAACCTCCCCGATTGTTAAACTGCCATCCTGTCCTTACCTCGGCCATTACCACGCTCCCGTCTCCTGCTTCAATACACACAGTTGCTTGACTTATGCCATGGATATTTGCACGCCGCTGGCCCCTCAACCTCTCCACAAGCCGGTACCCTTAAAAAAGATGATGGTCCAACACAATTCTGCCGCCAAACTTTAATGTTTCAGTGCCCCCGCAGCCGCGCGGCGCCGTGCAGCAACTGGAGCTGAGGACGGGCCCCCTCGGCCCCAGCGAGGAAGACGTGTGCACGGCGAGCCGGAGCTCTCCTCCCGGCCAAGGCTGATGTGCGGCGCACAACCTGCTACTTGCCCGCAGCCTGCATATGTTCACCGCGGGCGCGGCGTACTTCAACACCTCTGCTCCCCTCATAGTGCGGGCGAGCGGTATCTCAGGGTACTTGAGGGGTCCGAGCGGCCTCCTTTGGACGCAAGCTGCAACGGCCGGTCTGGCCATCCAACTTAGCCTACATCAACTACATGGACAGTCACTATAAGAGATGATTACACTTGGGAATTCAACAACAAATTTGGTGGACATTGCAAAATTTTTCATCAACTTTTAAAAGATTATCTTCAGAAATTCGCCTTCTACAAACATAAAAACCTTACGTTACCAATTACAACAAAAATTTTGGAACTGAATTAAGAAATTTCTCAAATACTTCTGCAATTTATTTTAATATCAACATCAAAACTTGGACCTTATTTTCAAACAAAAGTTTATGTTCTTCTGTGTTACCCCTTGGAGGAACTTTTGGGGGGGGGGGAGGTCTGTACCGGGTGGTACACCTCCACGCCGCTAATTTAAATGCGCGCCAGTTAAAACTCCTCTGCTGGAGGAAGTCTGAACTTTATTGACGTTATTAATTTTCTACCTTCTCAGAAGATGTCACTACCTGTAAATTTTGGAGTTTTAGAACTGTGTCATTTTTGATGTGTTTTTGTTTCGCTTGAAGTAAGAAGTGTGAACTTTCTCTTCTAGAGGACACTACTGAAGATCTACAATAGTGCAACCTAGTGCGGAGTCAAAGAACTATTTTGTTGGAGAAAATTTAATTTCAAGAGTTTGTTCTTTGTTAAATTTCTTTCTGTCCTTGTTTAAGTTGGCAATATTTACCCCTTTCTTCCCCTTGTTATGAATGTATCCAATCCCGGAATTCTTCTATTAATTTCTGACCAATCTGGAGTATCTTCCCCCAACTTGTATCGATTGCGGGGTCCTAGCCAATAAAATAATTGTGGGCGGGTGTTTTCATTCCCCTAACGCCTAGAACCTTCCACGAGAGGTTATAAACTGCTGATTTTTGGGTCTCCGGGCCACTTGTGTTCCATCTTTCAGTGTGTTAAGTACATAGCAGGGGGCGGGAAGCGCCTCTTTCTTCGGCAGCGGTCAACAACAAGGTAATGGCCGATTAATAACTTCTTTCTTTGCTAGCTCAGCAGTTTAACTTTCGGGGCGGGTTCTAAGCTTTCAACCATGTAACCTTTTCCTAAAATGTAAAAACAACTGGTATCTATTCTATTTTCAAACGACATATCGGGATAGAGAGTGCTTAACCCTCTCGAGCTCCCACTCACATCGTATTGAGGTGAACTTATTTTTCTCAACCAATCCTTCCGTAATATAATGTAAATTGCTATTAAGTCACCTCTGTAGTATGGGATTAGCCCTTGTATTAACGGCCTAGTGCCAAGTAGGTATTAAGCAAAGTGTATTAGGAGTGCAAGTTCGCCTCCTCTCAAATTGTATTTTAGAGGTCATGTATTAATCTTCTTGTTATTTAACAGACCTCAGTAGGTTGGGTATTTTGCCCCTGTGTATATGTCCTTTGAGGACGGCTTAAAGGTGGAGTTCGGAGTGGCCTATGATAGGCTTGTATTTTAGGGGGAAGTTGCCCTTTTTGAAAATTGTGTTTCTGCCTCAAGCAGGCTTTTGGATGTAATTGGAAGCAGATGTTTCTGGCATGTTTGGGGGTTTTCGGCCCTTTTGTTGTATGGTGTTCATTGTAAGGTTGGGCTCATTGCTCAAGAATTATGTTTCTGACTTTTGAAGCCCCAAATGGGGTACCTATGTAAATGTATTTGTCAATCGTGTTTCGGCTACTAAGTACCTGTTCTATTTGTTGTTACCTAATTTTGAAAAGAAAATATAACCTTGTTAGATTTTAAAATTAATTTCACTTCAGTAGCTTGAGACCCGTTCACCACCCCCGCACCTTCTTTCATGCATAACTACCACCAAAAACACGGTAACAATAATAATAATAATAATAATAATAATAATAATAATAATAATAATAATAATAATAATAATAATAATAATAATAATAATAATAATAATAATAATAATAAATACTATCAAGTTAAAAGTATTAGGGACATCGATCAATGTCGGTGTCATTGTTACAACTGAAGTAGGGAGCTTCAGATGTTGCTGAAGATGTTGGCAAGCTGTGCCTGTTTTTGGTCCGCGAGAGGTATTTTATTTCCCTCAAACTCTCCGGACAAGTCCGGCAAGCCTCTCGATCCGCCACCTGGGACGCGTCCGATAAGGTAACAGGCTGAAAGAATTTCCAAATTACAGAAAGCATACAGGATCACTTGGAACAGGTATAATAAAAAATCAATATCTCGGAATGCAAAACTTAGACACTATAATACAGTGATCAAACCTGAAGCGTTATATGCCTCAGAAACCTTAATAATTGGTGGCGGATCTTTAACCAAAGACATTGAGAAACAACAAAGGAAAATTTTACGAAAAATGTTTGGCCCAGTTTGTATAGATGGAATATGGAGAAAAAATCGTCATTCTGAAAAAAAATTATCACACTTTTCGGAAAAGACGATTGAAATTTTATGGACACATCAGAATGAACACTAACAGGCTAACTAAAAGAATTCTCAACCTGGCCCTTTCATTAAAAACCAAGAACAGCTGGCTTCGTGAAATTGAAACAGATCTCCAGGAAATCAACACCTCAGAAGACATTGTACAGCACAGATGTAAATTCAGAACCAAAATCGACAATCACCAGTTTGAAGACAAACCCAACACCAGAGCCACTATAACTTGGACAGACGAACGAAGGAAGAAGCTCAGCGAGAGGATGAAGAGATTGTGGGAGGAAAAGAAGGCCAACACATCAGCTAAGCAAGTTTAACCGTGCTCCTGAGTAGGGCATGACGATGTAAAAAAATGAATACCAGTGCTATTTATTGGTTCCACGTGCTCCTTAAACGAATGTACATATAATAATAATAATAATAATAATAATAATAATAATAATAATAATAATAATAATAATAATAATAATAGTAATAATAATAATAATAATCAAATCACCGAGTGAGTTGGCCGTGCAGTTAGGATCACCTAGCTGTGTGTTTGCATTCAGGGGGTGGTGGGTTCGAATCCCAACGTGGTTTTGTGCGGTTTTCCATTTTCACACCTTAATTAAGGCCACAGCCGCTACTTTCCCAATCCTAGCCCTTTTCTCACACTTGCGTCGCCGAAAACGTTCCATGTGTTATGCGATGTTAAACCACTAGAAAATAAACCGAACCTGGGCTCCCGGTTATTATGGTAGGTATTACTAACCGTTAAAATACAGAGGAGGATATTTTAAATGACACGTCAGCCACAAATAAATACTGCAGAAAATTTCATATATTATTGGGAACAGACGTTTTCTGCTTCAACTTTATTATTATTATTATTATTATGATTATTATTATTATTATTATTATTATTATTATTATTATTATTATTATTATTATTATTATTATTATCATTATTATTATTATTATTATTATTATTATTAATTCTTCGCATCACTAGTACAGCTGGATGCAGACCTTGTGAGGTTGGCCCTCTGATGAGGTGGTTGGCGTTTGCCATGGATCGATTAGTGTTGATATTGTTGTGGAGAAAATTGTTATGTGTGGTGGGTGAGTTTTGTGAATGTTGGGGACAGTGAAAACATCCAATGCTAGACCCAAAGGAATATATCAGTTTACAATTAAAGGCCTACGATCCATCCGGAGTCAAATCCGAACTTCCGAGACTCGATGGTCAAGAAAATGACCTCTCAACAATGGAGCCAGACTAAATTCTTGTCCTGGTATTTCTCCGATTAATGCGAGTTGCATGAATATTTTCAACTATATGCCAGTTCCCCTGAGAAATCTTAAATCTCAGACAGGGCGAGAATCAAACCTGGGCTCCCGATTATGGCAGCTAATGGCACTACAGAGGCAGTTATTTTAAAGGACACATCGACCGCATAGGAGCATTGCAAAACGTGACGTGAATTTCTGGGAGCGAACGTTATATTACTGCACAATACCGCTAGACCATACGCAGTGTACATTAGGGCCTACACGTAAGTTGGATCGACGGTACTACAGGCAGGTAGTTGTCCACCATGTCCTGTAGACAGACCGATATCCATTCTTTTGGACCACCGAGGAAATATCTGCATGGACGAGGATTTGGAACCGGTGGTGAAGGTCAACGAGCGGCCATGTCGTAACACCAGCCATGTCCTTGATATCTGTTAAGAAATATGCACGGACAAGTATTCAAATTATGTCTCAAAATAGTATAAGGAGTTCCGTAAATTGAACTTAGTCTGCTCAATCACCCACGTCATATTCATATCGAAGTTGATTAGATGTGTCTTGTGTCATTCTAAGATGTGACATATTGTGTTGTGTCTATTATTTATTTCCTTTATACGTTTACTCCCTTCCCTCCTTGCATCACCGATGTGTTAGAGTGACGTTAAACCGCTGGCGAAACACGAAACAAAATCCAGTGCACACATACATACATGAATAAGAATGTGAGTGGTGTATTTTGAAAATACTGTTCAGGACGTTATAACTAGTTTGTAAGGAACATTTTTCCTAGCAACCCTATAGTTGCATGTAAGCGTGTTCATGTTCATCATAAGTAAGCTTTCAAACACACTGTTCACACTGTTGTCCCGTTTTAATTCTCTCTCCCTTGATATGCATTTCTAATCTTGCGATAATCGTAAAACCGAAAGGATAAACTCCTTAGAAGTATTCTATTTATGAGACGAATTTCTTTTTATGGCGCGACCGTCGACTTAACATTTGATTTCGTTTTATATCGAGCATTGCAGCCCTGTGTTCTTTATGAGCGCACCCAACACGCCCACCCACCATCCCGTTCCTTTTCGTGAGCAACAACTCAACAATAAATTGGCATGCAACAATGCCATCGATTTAGCATCAAATATAAAGTAAAATGTTATGAAGAAACGACTAGAGAATGCAAATCAAATTCCTGTCTGCTCTTTTCTCCATCTCTTTATTTCACAATTCTTTCAGTCTGAGTTTTCTTCTTTTTTACCCTCGTCTTCTCGTCTGTGTTTTCATAATGAAGAAAATACACAATAGATGATTGAGGTGGAAAGATCGGTGGAAGGAGGGATGGATGTGCGCGCTTTGCACATAAAAGGAGATTTTGCTAGACTTACGCGCACGAATTCCTTAAGCCAGGTCGTGCACTTCATTTGTTTAAAAGACATGCTAATTTCTAATCTGTATTCACAAACCGATCGTTTTGTCCTGGGCTTGGACGTGATTTACGTCGTATAGAATTAGTTAATGGAGGGGTACATATTGATAGAATGTTGATGGTGGCATTTAACTCGACGGCTTGAGATATTTAGGCTATGAGAAGGGTAAAGATCCTTTGTATTTTATGGTTATAGTCAATTTTGATAGATAATGTATATTAATGCTTTTTACTGGCCAGTCACACATAATGATAATTATTATAATAACGAACATATTTTTGAAAACTGACCGAGCTTGCATCTTAGTGATGGTTAGTTGAAACCCACCGCATGCAGCCCTGAAGATGTTTCTACATAGTTTACCATTTTCACTTCTTTTTATGATAGCTTCTCTTCTCAGAACGTTGGCGACTACCATAGAGGAACTTCTCCAATTTTGCATTTCTCATATCAAAGCTGCCGTATTGTGGATGTCGTAACACGGCCGGGGTTCAACGCCCAGGATTACCTTTCCTTCCCATAGCCACGTTTCCCAACTACTGTACATTGCCTTCTATGATCGGTCGTATCAGGCTGTATTCGTCATTTCGGAAAATATGACAGGTATAATCTGATTTCCTGCAATTTGCACGGGTTAAAATTTCACATGATTTTCCAGCACGACGAAGTATCTCCTGCTTTATGATGTGGTCTAATGATGGTATCTTCAACATTCTGTGATACATTCATATTACAATGCTCTGAATTCTGTTCACTGACGAAGCCTTCAGCGCAGGTGCGTTTAAATCATTTGGACGTTGGGCCACTTCATGTATAGTGTTACCAAATCTCTCGCGGGCAACACGTGATCTACAGACCTTGCCAACACTGAATCTATAAAAAGAATTAATTGGCTCTAAATTATTGCTTGTTACCGATTCATATTTATAGTTTATAGTGCATTAATAACGGTTTCAATGGAAATCAAAATATGTTAAAATAAAACATAAATATTATGAAGGGACACTTTAATCCGGATTTCAGTATGTATCTTATTTCAATTTACAAAAGAAGAAATTAATTTAACTTGCTAAGCACAGATTTCGCCAGAAACACAAAGCATTGAAAAGCAATTTTTTTTGCTAGTGGCTTTACGTCGCGCCGACACAGATAGGTCCTACGGCGACGATGGGATAAGAAAGGCCTAGGAGTTGGAAGGAAGTGGCCATGGCCTTAATTAAGGTACAGACCCAGCATTTACCTGGTGTGAAAATGGGAAACCATGGAAAACCATCTTCAGGGCTGCCGATAGTGGGATTCGAACCCACGATCTCCCGCATGTAAGCTTACAGCCGCGCGCCTCTGACCGCACGGCCAACTCGCCCGGTGAAAAAAGCAAGTTTAATCCAAAGAATATCTATTTCAAGTTGATAACAGTTTTCACCAGAAACACTTTAATGATGCTCCTGCCCTCTCGTTTGCACCATGCAAGATTTGGTGAAGGCCACACCAAGTGGTCGAGATCTTGTGAAATTCTGGTCCGTTATAATATAATTGATCCTTTGAATGTACCTCTAATATATTTCTACCAGTTAGGCCTACTTAATTATTTCTCATTCTTAACTAAGATTTATATGATATATTGCTTCTGATACAAATAAATAAATAACCAGAAACACAACTGACCAACTCAAAAAAGTTAATAATTTTTGCCAGATATTTGTCGCCGCTTGGTTGCAAACGGTTTTGGAAGATTCGGAGTAAGAGGTGCCGAAAACACTTCATTACAGAAGAAATATTGACATGTATTAGCTTGTTCTGTGAGTTGTTTTGTTAGCTTTCGTATGTGAAAACAGCTCTTCTCATGAATATGTGTTCGGAAAGTAACACAGGATTTCTACCCCAAACTTTCTCATCTGTGCAAACTTTTGCGCTAAATATGAGTAGATGTTTGGGATTACATCTTCTCGGCTTTTTTATTTCAACACTGAATCATTTTCAAATCTAATAATTTCATCTGTAAGGAAATAGAAGTATTGTCGACATTATAAGAAATGGAACCAGTGAAAGGAGTAAAGTCGTACTCGTGCGTCTTGAGATCTTTAAATCATCGCTCACAATATTCAATGGTTTGTGTTATTTTGAAAATTATAATGCTGATTTTGAATTTTGAATCGTTCGCATGCAGGGAAGTAAGTTAGGTTACCTTCCTGGAATGATTTTTGCCACAACATAACAGTTTTTGAAAAACAATCAGTGCAACGAACATGTGAGTGAGTTATCAGTATGTATCTCCCATGTGGATTGATATTTATATCATTTAAGTGCCCTTTATATCCACTAGGAAAGCCAGAACTTGTACCGATGAATGAACACATTGTCCATTTTCATCACAAAGGAACACTGACACTGCTGACGAATAAACCGTGGAAACTTTGCAGGTTTTGTTTTTCCGGATACTCGTCTTTCAGCTTCTTTTCTGCAGATCCTTTGTCTCCGTCGATCATCGCTGGAGCACCATCCGTAATCACAGCCACAAATCGCTGAGGGAAAAGTTTGTATTTTTGTAAAATTTCTTACACAACATGAAAAAATGTCTTCCCTAGTAGTAGTTCCATGACTGGGAGTTGATTCCAAAAGCTCTTCAGTTACTTTCAAATTACCGTCGTGGGCTCGAAGAAACAACGCGGTTTGTGCCACTTTAGCCAAGTGCTGTTGGGAAACATCGAGAAGATGAAGATTATTCTTGTAGTTGTTCACGAAAGTTATTTCAGATATTTTGCGAGCCACTATATTTCTTGACACCCACATTGACTGGAACGCTTTCACTTCATCGAAACGGACGTTTTCTGCCGTTTTAATTATGCATTCCTGATCTATGCTAATATAACAGTTTTTGTAAGTTTTCTGGGATAAATCCGACAGATGACCCATTGTAAACATACTACAGTAACACGGCTGCATATGATTAGTTAAGCGAAGAGGATATTCGTTACGAATTAAATCAAATGTTGACGAACGCAATGATAGTGAGTTTGAAATTTGTAGTTTGGATAATGAAAGTGATATGGAAGCAGATGGGACGGAAGATAGACATGAATTAAATCGAAATAAATTGCATGGGACTGGAGATGCTCATTGAGGTAGGCCTATTGTCCCCCAGTATCCTGTTAAAATCTTATTCCTACTTTGACAGAAATATCAGTTAGAATCCTTCAGTTCTCCCCATTTAGATCTATGGGTCTGGTGCCTAAATTTATCTGTCAATCTTATTCTATGTTATATAGTTTGTAAATTGAATGTCTGAGAGGTGGTATGAAGTATCTTCATCCAACGTACCACAAAGATAGATTTTTTGTGATTTGTGTTGAGTTCCTGTGTTCTCTACATTATCAAGAAGAGAAGCATCCAACCAGATAGACTTATAGAGCAATTCTGCCTGCCTTCGTGATTTATCATACCGAATTGTGGGGTATGATATACGGTAATCTCATTGTTTCATTTTAGAACAAGGGTAGTTTATTTAACCTTGTTGAAGAATGTGAAACACATATCTTAAGTGTGTTTTACAAAATACACCTTTTAGTGAAGGTTCTTCACAACTATCCCTGATAAGCAAATTATTACTCAAGATTTTGCCTGATAATGAATCAAAGAATGCCCGTGGAAAGGAGTTAAATTAAATTAAATTGTGATTGTATTTCCCCAATGAGGTAGGCCACAAAAACATACAAAGGGTCATTTGCGGCCCGCGGGCCACCAGTTTGAAATACCTGCTGTAGTTTCTCTCTTTGGACACCGCTAAGCAGCACCGGTAACACACCACATTTTATTCACAGCTGGCAATTTGATACCTTAATTATACTTTCTCGCCGCAGCTTCCTCGAAATCCTGTATATGTCTAAGTAGAAAGTTAATATGTTAAAAATTTTGAAAACCAGCAGTACAAGTCCTATTATGATCAGGACCTTCGGATGATACCACTTCAGCTTCCTCATCTAACACATAATTGACCAGATATTTGAACAAAAAATAAGCGCTCTGTGACTAGCTACGCCGATAACGCAGCACATCTTAAACAAATCCAAGAATTAAGGCGAAAGCACGTCGCATTAAACGTATGTGGGTGATAAAGAAATTTCGGATTATCCCACTCGCCAAATTTTCAACAGGAGCTGCTCCTGAGAAGTTAATGACTTATCAAAATTTGGGCTGCCGGCATTTCACACACCTTATTCTTACATTCTTACCGCACTTTACAATGCTTATTGGTTATCATAAGTTAATATTTTTGGTATAATTTGTCATCGATTTTATTAGAATGGCGAAATATCAGGATAATTTATTACCAATAACCATTAGAAACCTTCCTTCACTCCCATCACAATTCAAAGTTAAGTATGAAACTGAAGGCAGACTATTACAATAAGTGAAGATTGATTAAAGACCTCGTTATAATTGACCTGATGCTCTATACCACCGCCTATCATTGTTGATCAACATTCTTTGTACACTCTGTATTAAGTTCTGCTACCATTAGTCTGTGATAGAACTAAGGCATATTTGTGCGGAGTTGATATTATACCCTATTCCCATCAGCCTCGTTTTGTGTCTAATAATAATAAACATAATAATAATAATAATAATAATAATAATAATAATAATTACAGCAGATTGAAGTCCTCAAAGAAACAGTAGACAAAACAGGATTGTAAATATCTTTTGAGAAGACGGAGTACATGAACATAAATACCACTGACCCAACCTGGACAATGAGGACGAAGTACGGTGACATCAAAAGAGCTACAAAATTCAAGTACCTGGGAGAGATTTTGACTCCAAACATGAATGAGAAAGCAGCAATTCAAGAACGTGCAAGAAAGATGGAAACTGCGTTTAGATTACGTCAAAACACCTACAAATCTAAGACACTCTCCCACCAGGCCAAATTCAAGCACAACAGCACGATAGTCAAATCTGAATGTTTATACGCAGCTGAGACAATAGCCACGAAGGGACACTCAGATTTGGAAAAGAAAGAAAGGAGGTTCCTTAGAAAGGTTCTTGGACCCATAAAATCATCAGACAAGTTTATGTTTCGCATGAGACCAAACCGAGAACTATACCAACAATTTGAAAACATCACCACCACGATGAAAAGGATGAGATTGACGTTCTACGGACATATTAAAAGGATGGGATCGGAGAGACTCGCCAACAGGATCTTCACCTTCCAGAAGAACAAGAAGACACAAGTCCCATGGGTAAAAGTCCACCGAGATTTAGAAAAATGTGGGATCATGGCAGAAGATATAACAAACAGAAAAATCTTCAGGCAGAGAGTTGCGGAGGTGAAGGACATAACTGATGAGAAAACGAGGAAGAATAGAGTATTCTCGGCAGAAGAACGAGCACGAGCAAGCCAACGGATGAAGGAATACTGGCGAAAGAGGAAGGAGAAAGAACTCGAGAAAGCAATGGAAGTTGCGTAATCGCAGCCCATAGATGACTGAAACGAAAATAATAATAATAATAATAATAATAATAATAATAATAATAATAATAATAATAATAATAATAATAATAATAATGAAAATATTGAGTAAAAGGAACGCAAAATCATTAAAAAATTCTAGGCCGAAAACTCGCCGACGGACAATACCGACTCAGAGGCAGACAGGAAATCAAAAAATACACAAATATTCACAATTACATTAGAACACGCAATTTAAAATTCTATGGACATATTAAAAGACATCCCAACAGTCTTGCAAAACAAATAGTTGAATTCTACGAAAACACGAGTTAAGCCAAAAAAGACACAATGCTGAAATCAAAACCGATTTGAAACAGGCAGGGACTGCACCAGCAGGTGTCCAAAACCAGCCAATCTTCAGATCCAAAATTCACAAACGTCAAGTTGACCAGGAGGAAAGACTGAACAGGAAGACTGGAAAAACCTGGTCTGAAGAGAGGTAGGAAGCCCACAGTAAAAGAATAAAAGAAATATAGCCACGAAGGAAGGCAAATGCACGTCTCCGAGTACTTTGCATAGTTCTAATGGGGTTATTCGCATATAATAATAATAATAATAATAATAATAATAATAATAATAATAATAATAATAATAATATTGTTTTACGTCCCACTAAATATTTTGATGGTTTTCGCAGACGCCGTGGTGCCGGATTTTTGTCCCCCAGATGTTCTTTTACGTGCCAGTAAATCCACCGACACCTTCAAATAACACCGGACTGAGCCAGGATCGACCTACCAAGTTGCGGTCAAATGACCAGCGCCTCAACCCTCTGAGCCACTCAGCCCGACATTTAGTGTCTGCCATGGTTGTTCGACTTTAGTCTTTCGTAGCTGAAGAAGCCGTCCGAAGGAAACAATGGTCGCTTCTGTGCATTCTAAAGTGGCTGATTGGCCTACTAGATGGATGGAACTGTCCTCTTAATTTCTCCATTTCCGAAACGGGCTGTGTGACGACTTTAGGGGGAATGTCGCTACAATAGCCTGGGGCACACAATGCAGTGCATTAAGCGGCCGATGTTCAAATGAGCACGCCAGAAATAGATTTGCGCGTTCACTCTCTCACTAAGAGATGTGAAATAATGGCTAACGTTGACTAGACTGCTGCTTCACTCTCTGTTGCGTATCGATTGCACTCAATGGCTCGCTTTAAATGGTGAATGAATGGATGGAGTTTGAGAAACACAAGCCCAACCCCACATTCATTAACATTCAGAACTAGGGTCAGAGGCCACGGACAACAGATATAATTGTGCCTCATTTGCAAAACTACTAAGTCAAATGCATTCGCGGAGATAGGAATATTCTCTTCGGAGGGCACAATACGAATGATTGAGCATATAACATCGGCCAACAGATTAACTATACTGACTATCAATAGCGGCGATTAGGAGGGGGCTAGGGGGGCAGTTTCCGCCTTCCCCCACTTTGTGGAGGAAACATTACATTTTTATTCCATTTTGGCCTGCTGAAATTATTAAAAAACGATTTTTACAAGCCATATTTTCTTATCATCACCTAATTATGTCCTGTATTTTCTTTAATTATGCACACAATTATTAGCGGAAATACTCACAAAATGTCGTTCGGCGCGGCTAACCTTTTGTACAGCGCCACAGCGACTAGTGGAGACTTTGCATGTGCTGTGAGGAAACTCAACAAGGGTAGGCTTTATTTTTTGCAAAGGTCATGGACACTGAGGTGTGATTTGTCCGGCTCCATGGCTAAATGGTTAGCGTGCTAGCCTTTGGTTCAAGGAGCCCCGGGTTCGATTCCCTGGCGGGTCGGAGATTTAACCGTAATTGGTTACTTCATCTGGCCCGGGGACGGGGTGTTTGTGTCGTCCTTAAACAGACAAATACCAAACAAACAAAGAGAGAAAAATAATAAAAATATATCAGTAAAAAATGCTATAAAATACATATATGAAAAATATTTTCAAAAAATATTCACCTACTTGCCGCTCGCATTCGTCAGTTTGCAAGTCTCTTTAGTGTCTGTTAGTTTCTTAGTGTGTAGCCAAACACTAAATGATTCTTAATTGTATAGTCACGCCGTTTGTTTGTCCAACCCTTGTCCCGTTTCCCTACGGGGTCGGGTATGAGGTGAGATGAATTTGTCGTGGCGGTTTTTTATGACCGGATGCCCTTCCTGACGTCAACCTTATCAGAGGAGTTAATGAGAGATGAAATGAATGACGTGATATATGATAGTAGGGAGAGGGTGAAACCCGGTGCCGGCACATAGCCTACTCCTGTCGAATAGCACCAAGGGGTCTGCTCAAGGCTTAACGTCCCCATCCGACGGACGAATCACCATCAACAGCGTCATATGCCCTCATTCCATATGAGCACTGCGGAGAGGTTTGGAATTTAATCCAGGCTTTTGGCACGCAATCTAGTGATTAGAAATTGTATACCACCACCTCCCCTACCCTGCCGGCCAACATTCTGATGGTGAAAATTTTTTCGACCAACGGGACTCGAACCGGCTAACCTCGGTGTTAGACCGTTTTTAGACTTCAGCGCCTTAACGATCATGGCCACCAGGCTGGCTTGTATAGTCACGCCGTACTTCTATTTAATTATAATAAATGTGTAATATTGTTCCTTTGGGGAAAGTTTTATTGTATAGTATTGACTCAGAATCTTTAAAAAAAAAAAAAAAAAAAAAAAGTTTATTACCGCACTTAAGTTGGTGAACTTTCAACCTTTACCTCTCTGTTGAAATTCGCTCAGAGAGTAGCAAAAATCTTACCCTCTTGTAACTTTTTCCGTTTTAAGTTTTGATGTATATACCCCGCCCGCTATATTCCACAATCCCGGGTACTTTTGCTGTCTATACATCCCCCCGCCACTTCTGGTTCCCAATCGCCGTTACTGCTGACAATAAACTATCGTAGTAGGATTCAACAAGACAGACTGCCATAAAGAGGATGCTTGAGTGCCCCTATAGAAGCTTATTCAGCGGTTAAACTACGTAGAGTAAGTACTTTATCCCTTACAAACTTCCTAATAATGAAGGATCTTGCCATGAAAAATGTACATTTGAAGAAGAAAAAGAGAGGAAAGTGGAGGGTGATAGAATACATAGATGACCTAGACTTTCCCGATAATTTCTGTGTACTCTCTGAGAATATTTTAAAAAAATGTTTTCATGAAGTGCCATGAAGTTGTCAGAAATTGAGGATTTCAGTTTGTGCAAGTCCTAAATTTTTTGACATTGACTGGGAGTTTTCTTTCAGATTGGAAAAGAGATGGTTAACGTTTTAACCAATTTAAATCTCCTGACAACTTGATGTTTGTATCTTCCTGCGTTTCTAACTTATTAGGTTTGTTTTTTAAAATATTAATGGCTTCTACATAACTTCTTCCACTACTGGCAGTAATACTAAGCTTAAACGAATCAAAATAAACGTGTATAGATTGATGTATCTCAGCAAACCCTCACTCAGATGCGAAAGATCCAATTACTTTGAAAAGGACGCGAGTCGAGCTGACGCCCTTCTCAAACCCAGTCGCGTGCACTGAACCCCATCTACCGCAACGCTGCTGGGGTAAAGAACTTTGCATTAACATTTTATAATCATTCATTAGAACGCTTTGTATAATGTTTAAAAAATTGCGAACAACTAAGCCAAGCCAAGTACAGCTGTCTCGACAATCCGCCCGCACTACCGCAGTTCGGCTTCCCCAGCGAGCTGGGTTTCCTTGCCGGCGCGATAGAGAGCTATCTCAGCCAAATTTAAGCTCCCATGGGTGAAGCATGCATTTGAAGCTTCCTCGAGACGGAGCTGTGCCCCTCCCCCGACAGCAATTTTTGGCGACAGGCCAGATAGCTTAGGTAAGGGGTGTTAGATTTAATACTTGACACTTGAAGTCTTGAGCGCCACACGTTAGAGACTGCAAGAAAAATATCAACATAATAACAGTATAGCCACTTACAAATCGTCTTGCTAATAAAAAAATAGAGCCAGTATATATAAATCAATTGTAATTTAGAATAATATATTTTAGTCTTGGGTTTCGGCATGTATACAATTTTTTCGAGCAATTCATTGATGGCATGTGTAGAGTATATGTTCCGATAGCTGCAGAAAAATATTTATGTTCCCCAGCATGAACACAGAGTTAAGCGCGAATGGTTGTCTGTGATGGTGGTATATAGTGAATTTTTGTAGTGTTCCTCTTGGATTATAGGTGAAGGTTTCGCGAGCTCTGTGGCAT